>NC_091194.1:14960320-15032820 GCF_040958095.1 Procambarus clarkii
CCCAAATGACTCCATGAGTGTCGTCGGGGGTTGATCAGTCATGGAGCTTAGTTAATAAGCGCCAAGACTGACCAGTCCTTATAGACGATCATTGGTGCGGTGGTCACGGCACTGTGTACGTTTAGGGGTGATCCTGGACGGCATGGGTTCGAATCCTGGCCGGATCAAATAGCTATTATTCCCCTTAAGCTTTGCTTTTGTCTTTGCCTCAGACAGCTTAGGGAAGTCTTGAAGACACTCCCAACTCACCAGCCTTCAGGCCAAGAAGTCTTCATTAAGTCGTCCCAGACAGAGACAAGAGCAGAGTCTGAGATCAATACCCACACTACCCAGGAACACAAAATTTAATATGCAGTGTTATTATGGACGAGCTTGTCTGAGCTCGTGTAGACAGTTTGGTAAACACAGACGCGTCCTCCCTTGGGCAGAGATAAGAGATACGGACCTCGTAAGTAGAGAGGAAAGTGACGTATGATTCTTGAAGACATCGTAAGGCGCTGACAGTGAAATATAAGATGCCGGAAAGTGTTATTCCTCATGAGAGTTTCCCATTATATACCATTATAGGCGACTCTATTATAGTTGACCATGTGTATTCACCTAGTTGTGTTTGCGGGGGTTGAGCTCTGCTCTTTGGGCCCGCCTCTCAACTGTCAATCAACTGTTTACTAACTAGTTTTTTGTCCAACACCACACACACACACACACACACACACACCAGGAAGCAGCCCGTGACAGCTAACAAACTCCCAGGTACCTATTTACTGCTAGGTAACAGGGGCATTCAGGGTGAAAGAAACTTTGCCCATTTGTTTCTGCCTCGTGCGGGAATCGAACCCGCGCCACAGAATTACGAGCCCTGCGCAATATCCACCAGGCTACCAGGCCCTTGTGTGCAGGCACTATGGGGTCCTGTGGCACAGTAGTCTACGCCCTCGGCTCACAACCTAGTCACCGGCCTCAATCCCTCAAGGTAGGCGTTTCATGATCAGAAAAAGAAAAATCATGTAACATCTACATGACAGAGGCGGTTAGGCATGTTTCCGTTCACCTGATGCCACTGTTCACTCAATACCACATATAGGTATCCGGGAGTTAGGGAACTGTTGTGGAGGGCAGCGTCCAGGGGGGGGGATGTCAGTAGTCGGCCTAGGGGAATGGGATCTCGATAAGCCTAACAGTCTTCCTGTCCCCAACTATGAGAATGTATTCACTCACTGGCTTCAGGTCTGGGATCTACTTTCCAGGGCGGAACAGGAAGTACTTCGCAAATGGGTGTTGTGCGGCTCGTAGATTTAAATATAACAAATCCACAAGGGCCGTGAAGAGGGTACGAACCTACGTCCGAGAGGATCCCAGACGCTGCCTTAATCGACTGAGCTACGACATGGTTAAAAGAATTACAACCGGGATATATCATCCTGATTTACCCACGGATCCTGCAGCCTCTCCGAGACACAAACCAGGGTTTTACGCTATTCCCGCCATGCCCCCGAGTTATGTCAATAGGCTGTTCTACCTCTTCGCCCTTACTTCATTACACACACTCATTTGATGCATCATCACGCTATTGTGATTTCTGTGTGTATTGACTATAACAGTTTTTCTGTTATATTCAACATATATATATATTATATTCAACATATATATATTGTTAACATATATATATATATATATTATATATATATATATATATATATATATATATATATGTTGTGTTATTTTCTGTATATATTCTGTCGCCAACGACCTTCTATCTTAACCATGGTAAACGACCTACAGGACCATGTAGGACCATGCAGGACCATTAACAAGTTTCTGGATAACTGATAAATGACTAACAAAGCCATATTCCAGTAGTCAATGTCCCACTCTTAACTAAACTCTTCATCCCTAATGTGCTTCTGCCCATTTTCCTTACACAATCACATGCCATATGTATGTAAATATGTCTTTGACATGTACACACACATCAAGAGAGAGAGCGAAGACGTTTCGGTCCATCCTCGACCAATCGGGTCGTGGCCAAGAGGTAAGGTAATTATCAGGAGAAAGCACCAAGTCATTACGACTCTATAGACCTCGGGGATTGAACGCCGACCTGCAAGAAGCTCTACCGTCAAGCGCAAGTGGTTTGACAGAGTAGGAGAGAGAGAGAGTCAGCATAAGAGGAAAAGTAAGGTGAGGAAAGGAGGTGGTTTAAGGGTGATGTACAAACAACGATGTATAACATCGAACTGAGGCGCGCTGCTGCATATAGTCCCAGCCTAATCAGTGCTTGGAGAACTCCCCCTAATCACTGATTACTATTCACTAATTGAATCACCAATCAGTGACTCAATTACTCCTGAATCACAAATTGGCGAATCAGTGATTCTCCAATCACTGATCCACCAAAAACTGCTAATCAGTGATTCTCCAATCACTGATTCACCAAAAACTGCTAATCAGTGATTGGTGAGAATAATAAGGGTAAAGAATGCATGTTTGGTCTCGCGAGACTTCCAGCACTTATTACCATAACAGTGGGTGAGTGGATATATTGGCCGGCCGTGCTGGAGAGCCCGGGTTCGAATCCCTTAATGAGAGTCGTGGATAACCAGGAAGTTATTATATACATGGCGATACTTAGAGCACTTTTAAGTATATTGAACTCAACCGGCTTCCGAAAATGTGAAGCTGTTTACGGGTATGTTCGGGTAAATTGTCACGTACTTTGTTGTTGTTCGTTTAGTTGTTTGGGTTGTGGAGTGTAAGACATCAAGCAACCAAACACCCCCCCCCCACAATACACCCCCCCCCCACACACACACAATACACCCCCCCCCACACACACACACAATACACCCCCCCCCCACACACACACAATACACCCCCCCCACACACACACACAATACACCCCCCCCACACACACACACAATACACCCCCCCCCCCCCACACACACACACAATACACCCCCCCACACACACACACACAATACACCCCCCCCACACACACACACAATACACCCCCCCCCCCACACACACATTAATATATATATATATATATATATATATATATATATATATATATATATATATATATATATATATATAAATATATATATATATATATATATATATATATATATATATATATATATATATATATATATATATATATATACGCTGTTTTTCTTACCTAAGACTAAGGTTCATAAGGGAAGTCAAATAACGTACCTAGTGAAACTGCAAGCATGAGCTGCTATCCTACCTCAGCTCATCTGAAGCCTTTTCCTCTCCCCCCTCTCTCTCTCTCTCTCTCTCTCTCTCTCTCTCTCTCTCTCTCTCTCTCTCTCTCTCTCTCTCTCTCTCTCTCTCTCTCTCTCTCTCTCTCTCTCTCTCTCTCTCTCTCTCTCTCTCTCTCTCTCTGTCTCTCTCTCTCTCTCTCTCGCTCTCTCTCGCTCTCTCTGTCTCTCCACACCCACACATATAAGTGTGTATTTCAGCGGTGTCATTTTCACCTCATGTGGCTTCTAGAGTTAAATAACTAACAGTGCAAATGAGGCAGACAGCAAGCCACAACAGCGTGGCTGAACACTAAACACCCAACTGTAAAATAACGTCTAAGCAACACAGATACACGGCACTATATCTCGTTTTGTCGGTGACAGGAAGCCTGTGGCTATATTTCAGACTTATATCGAGGTCATCCCTCCCCCCAAGGGTGTAACTACTGACCCTCCCCAGGATGCAACCCCCCACCCACAACAGCCTCCCTCCTAAAATGAAAGTACTTAACGATGTGGTACATAGTACATAGTAACGATGTGGTCGATCGTACAAGTATGTGGTGATGGACCGCCAGAAAGCAGACTTTTGTCTTATTGAATTTGGACAAACCTGATTTAGATTTATGTTCCTAATTAGACCTAACCTAACCTAACCTGACCTAACCTAACCTAACCTAACCTAACCTAACTTAACTTAACTTAACTTAACTTAACTTAACTTAACTTAACCTAACCTAACCTAACCTAACCTAACTTAACCTAACTTAACCTAACCTAACCTAACCTAACCTAACCTAACCTAACCTAACTTAACCTGACCCAACCTAACCATACTAGGCTTAATATATATAAGGATAAGGGCACATATATGTACCATAGTAGGCCTATTTGAGGCCTACTATGGTACATATATGTACTATACTAGGCCCAGGAGGCTTAATCGACGACCGGGCCGCGGGGACGTAAAGCCCCGAAAACACCTCAAGATAACCTCAACTAGGAATATTTAAGTTTAGTTTTTAGCTATTTTTGTCCGGACCATAAAAATAGTACCAAAAGTGGCTTACTAGGATTCCATAGCTACATATTGGTACTTCCGGGCTCATAGTTACAAAACGTACTCTCATTTCAGGACGACGGGTTGATGTACTGCTAGGTGAACAGGTTCATTAGGTGAAAGAACACCTGTCCAGTCATTTCTGTCCCACCCAGAACTCACGATTGGAAGTCGAGAACGAAGACAATTATACCACTGAGACCCTATGTGATCACTGGGATAATACGGTTGTCTTAAGGTTATCTTGAGATGATTTCGGGGCTTAGCGTCCCCGCGGCCCGGTCCTCGAACAGGCCTCCTTTTTGTTACACACCCCCAGGAAGCAGCCCGTAGCAGCTGTCTAACTCCCAGGTTCCTATTTACTGCTAGTAGAACAGGCCCATTAGGGTGAAAGAAATTCTGCACATTTGTTTCCGCCTCCGCCGGGGATAAAACCCAGAACCTCAGGACTACGAATCCCGAGCGCTGTCCACTCAGCCGTCAAACCACCACAACCCCGATACACAGATCAGTTCCAGTAGTCAGTAATCGCTGCAAGATACTCGAGTAAATGATCAGAAAAATCATATAACATTTAGACAACTTTAACTTTGCCTCTAGCGACGTGCTCACTTCTTGCTGGGTCGACGCTCGATCCCCAATGGTCCACGTGGTGGGACACAGTTGATTGATAAAGATTAAGCCACCCAAGAGGTGGCACGGGCATGAATAGCCCGTAAGGGACACAGTTTCATCGCTCCGTCCTTTATATCCCAGCTCTTTATCCTGATATAAGAACAGGGAGCTGGGATAACTTAAGGAGGGGGTGGATGCATTTCTGACGACTGTACATACCATTAGCTCGCGGTGATATTTTCCAAGTTAACGGCAAGTCACACGGCACCTCGGACGCATTTCCGACGGTTCCTTTCATATAAAAGGGGTGACGCCGAGGAAAAAAAGAGACTCGCGTCCCTACCAAAACGGTTAAGTTAAACCAAGTCGTGAATTCCATTAAAATATTTCCACAGTACATTGGCAATTGGTTATTCTGCCCGTGTCCTTGTTTGTTAGGTTCTTGAGTCACGTAATACTGTCTGCGGTGATGACGTTATCTGTTATCAACAGATAACGTGATAACGTGTTTATTTTTAGCGTGAAAGTGGAAAAATAGAATGCACTTAAGGAGCATGTTGTGGAAGCAAACTCTATTCATAATTTTAAAACTAGATATGATAGGGAAAAACAACAGATAACAGATAACAGATGTTATCTGTTGAAAAACCTGATTTACCTCAGGTCCTCCCTTTCCTACCTTCCCTAGGGAGGAATCACCTCAGTTCTGTTGGGAGTCTACATTTTGTAAACTAGAATTTGATATATTTCAATCTTTGTTCATAAAGTTATTTTGCTGTTTCCGACGTAAGTCTTACACACACACACTCTCTCTCTACAGCCGTAAACTGACCTTGAATTGCACCATTGAGTCCGGTAACTTTACGGCATTTTTGTTGCAAGTTCTGAAGGGATGTTTCTTGTTTTCGCAACTTGCTGTGCATCTTGGACTCTAAAATTGTAACTAGTAACATTTTTCTTTACTTCGGACCTCGCAGTTCTCTCCCTCCGGTTCACCGGTGGACTTGCATATTCATGATGGTCAAATTAGACATCTTCAACCAAAGATCACTAGGGAGAGAAAATAACTCTGGCTAAGCACGCACGCATGTGCACACACACACATGCACACATACACACACACACACACACACACACACACACACACACACACACACATAAACACACACACACACACACACACACGACTTATAGTTTCAAGTGTAGATATGATAGAGCCTAGTAGGCTCAGGAACATGTACATTAGTTAATTGACAGTTGAGAGCGGGACCAAAGAGCCAGAGCTCAACCCCCGCAAGCATAACTAGGCAAGTACAACTAGGTAAGTACAAACACACACACACACACACACACATTTTCAAAAGTTTGCAAAGAGGCTCGTCCCAGAGTTACGAGGGATGGGGTATAAAGAGCGACTGAAGGAACTGAACCTTACGACACTAAATAAAAAGAGGGGAGAAAGGGGATATGATAGGAACATATAAAATACTCAGGGAAATTGACAGAGTGGAAATAGATGAAATGTTCACACGTAATAGTAAAAGAACAAGGGGACATGGGTGGAAGCTGGAAACTCAGATGAGTCACAGAGATGTTAGGAAGTTTTCTTTTAGCGTGAGAGTAGTGGAAAAATGGAATGCACTTAAGGAGCAGGTTGTGGAAGCAAACTCTATTCAGAATTTTAAATCTAGATATGATAGGAAAATACGACAGAAGTCATTGCTTTAATCAACCGGCGGTTAGAAAGGCGGGATCCAAGAGCCAATGCTCGATCCTGCAGCACAAATAGACGAGTACACACACAAACACACACACATCAGCTTTCCACCAATAGTTTGACGGATCATTGTGTTCATGATAAACGAGTACAGGCGACTTAGATTCCCCCATGAGACATAGATGAGACAGATGAATTATTCCTAAAAAAAAAAAATCCTTATTCCAATCGTACAAAAACTTAACATTATAATAAAGGTAATTGTGGAATGCCTATTGACCCATGCGAAGTAACGTCTATTTATATCCGACCAAATTCGTACATGTGTCTAACCTGCGCTTGAAACACTCCGGCGATCCAAGGAGATCCACGTGGATCTCTGACTCACGACTAAAGCTCATCATGTATGATCAAGAAGGATCTTTAACAGAGAACAGAGAGAGCAGCAGCATTGCATTACAGTGCACTGTATCCACTCGCACAGACTTGGGGACTCAGCATTGTTGTTTGTACAAATCCACAAGGGCCGTGACGAGGATTCGAACCTGCGTCCGGGAGCATCCCAGACACTGCCTTAATCGACTGAGTCTCAGTCGATTAAGGCAGTGTCTGGGATGCTTCCGGACGCAGGTTCGAATCCTCGTCACGGCCCTTGTGGATTTGTTCATTTGATGCATCACGTTAGTGTGATCTCTGTGTGTATTGTTGTGTTCCTAAGCTTGCTAGGGTCAACAAGGTTCTGTTGACAGGAATGGACGGAGGAAGGGAATTATCAGGGGAAGAGCGCCAAGCCATTGCGACTATATAGAACTGGGAAGGGGTCAGGATAAGGATTTGGGATGGGATGGGAGGAAAGGAATGGTGCCCAACCACTTGGACAGTCGAGGATTGAACGTCGACCTGCATGAAACGAGACCGTCGTTCTACCGTCCAGCCCAAGTGATTGGGTCTGAGAAGAATGGAGCAAACACAAACTGATCAGGCGACCTAATTACGAATTTCTAATAAGGAACATGCGAATGTTCATTATAATACCGATACCATTGGGGATTACTGAAATACTAACATTAACCCAAATTCAATATTTGGTCGAGAAAGAGTAATGAAAATTGACTCCTTTTCCCACTGTGCCATTCCATTAGCAGTAAATAGGTACCTGGGAGTTAGACAGCTGCTACGGGCTGCTTCCTGGGGGTGGTGGGGGTGGGGGGTAACAAAAAGGAGGCCTGGTCGAGGACCGGGCCGCGGGAACGCTAAGCCCCGAAATCATCTCAAGATAACCTCAAGGTGCCCCCGTCAGTTTGGGTCTAACCAAACGGTTAACGATTTATCACACATAGTAAACAAAATTTAAGTAAATGTAATTACGACTGCTACATAATTAGTCAGAAATATCAAAATCTTTAAAAGCACCAAATGCTACGATCATCAAACTACAATATTTGCTTCACTTTGATTCGAAAACTCTATATTATATTGCCACATAACGTAACCCATATTTGACAGCTTTTAATAACGAGAATTCCTGTGATATGGTAACGCTAAGAACCTTCAATATCAAATAATGTAGAGAAGCTTGACCCCGTTGCCTGTGTTGGATACTCGTGTGGACGTCAATAATACTGACTTCGTAAATCTGATCTTTCTCCAGTTCCATCCACTGCTTTCATCATGAAATATATTGTGTCATGGAATCATATAATTATTGTAGTTACTGCTGAAGGTAAACAGACTCTACTACTTGGAGATTCTCAGACACTGGAAGCTACTAGGAGATCCAGAGAGACACTGGAAGCTACTAGGAGATCCAGAGAGACACTGGAAGCTACCAGGAGAGCCAGAGAAAACTTTAAGCTACCAGAAGGTTCAGAGAGACACTGGAAGCTATCAGGACCTGAGACTGGAAGCCCCAAGGATGTTCAGAGACTGGAATTAATGTGCAGATTTGAGTACCCTTTTGAGGATACCGAGTAGTCCTTGAGCCGAGAGTGACTTGCCCAAGTACAAACATTCCAGCTCGAAGTGCATCACAGTACTTCAAGACATGAAGAGCACTCAAACCTGGGGTCTTTGAGGGGTGGCGTCGTGGGCCGTCAAGTTCCCATGAAATTTTTTGATACCATGTCCTCTGAAGTATTCACAAGTATCGCTTCAAGATCAGGTCCATGCAGGGCTTTTATGTCCATTTTCGCTCCAATTTTGTTCCCGTTTTCTCTCACTCTGACTTTCCCGTTTTCTCGTTGAAGACCTAAAATTGTGAGGAGGAATCAACTCGCCTTCATAATGGTTAAGGTACGAAAGTCCTTAAAAGTAAAAAGGCGATGGCCTGAAACCTGAGTCTGCATCTTAGTTCTTGGGAAATACGATATTACCCTAGCAAGTAAGTGATGCCTGGAGTTTACAGGCAAGTTATAAGCTTGTTTCAACCAGAGAAGTTGCTGGAGACTTGTGTAGATAAATTGTTGTAAACTCGTGTCAATAAGTGAATTGTTGTGGAAGCCTGCGTCAACACCTACCTTGTTCAAGTCCCGAATAAACCAAGTGAGTTGCT
Source organism: Procambarus clarkii (assembly GCF_040958095.1). Lineage (NCBI taxonomy): Eukaryota > Metazoa > Arthropoda > Malacostraca > Decapoda > Cambaridae > Procambarus > Procambarus clarkii. Next base: position 14,969,533 of record NC_091194.1, read on the forward strand.
GTAAACTTGTGTTTACATTTGATTCTTGGTAAAGTTTTGATGGTAAAACGAGTCTACATGTAAATTCTTGCAAATTCTGAATTGTTTTCATTGAGTTTTGCCAATACACTGCATAAAATATCTTTAGTTATATCCTACAAGCCTTTAATATGATAGGCCACTTGATGCTTAAGTGTTTATTGAAAGAAACTTGAATGAATACTCTCAGCTGCACTAATCCAGTCTCCGTGGTGTAGTGGTAAGACACTCGCCTGGCGTTCCGCGAGCGCTTTGTCATGGGTTCGTATCCTGGCCGGGGAGGATTTACTGGGCACAAATCCTTAACTGTAGCCTCTGTTTAACTCAACAGTAAAATGGGTAATTGGTTGTAACAACGATTCTTCGCGGCGGGGATCGTATTCCAGGGACCTGCCCGAAACGCTACGCGTACTAGTGGCTGTACAAGAATGTAACAACTCTTGTAATAGTTGAAAGCTGACATTACACAGATCGTAAGAATATTTAATATATTATTTTCCTTACAATAGAGCAAAAAGATAATCTCTGAAGCAGGATGGGCATTGATCCAGCGTCCTGGGTAATCCCAGACACCCACTTTAACCCCTGAACCACGACATGTTAAAGATATTACAAGGCAGATCCACTAAGGGGGCCTAGAAGCACCGAACTGGTAGACAATGCAAGCTTTATTTGGCTGATTTTGCGCAGAATCGCGACTTGGATTAGAGTTCTGAAAGTGATGTCCATTGATAAATGTCAAGCAAAGTGAAAAGGTGCTCAAAATTCTGTACATTCTGTTCTAGTAAAATTACTCAGCTGCACTGACCTGTAAATTAAGACCTGACACAGATCAGTGGTATCTAATAGTTTTGAGGTAATTACAGATAGTTCTGGGACGGGGTGTACTGGTTCTGGGAAGGTGTGTATTGGTTCTGGAACAGTGTGTAGTGGTTCTGGAACAGTGTGTACTGGTTCTGGGACAGTGTATACTGGTTCTGGAACAGTGTATACTGGTTCTGGAACAGTGTATACTGGTTCTTGAACAATGTGTACTGTCTCTGGAACAGTGTGTACTTGTTCTGGAAAAATGCGTTATGGTTCTGGAACAGTGTGTACTGGTTCTGAAACAGTGTGTACTGGTTCTGAAACAGTGTGTACTGGTTCTGGAACAGTGTACTTGTTCTGGAACAGTGTGTACTGTCTCTGGAACAGTGTGTACTGGTTCTGGAACAGTGTGTACTGGTTCTGGAACAGTGTACTTGTTCTGGAAGTGTGTACTGTCTCTGGAACAGTGTGTACTGGTTCTGGAACAGTGTGTACTGGTTCTGGAACAGTGTACTTGTTCTGGAACAGTGTGTACTGTCTCTGGAACAGTGTGTACTGGTTCTGGAACAGTGTACTTGTTCTGGAACAGTGTGTACTGTCTCTGGAACAGTGTATACTAGTTCTGGAACAGTGTGTACTGGTTCTGGAACAGTGTGTACTGGTTCTGGAACAGTGTGTACTGGTTCTGGAACAGTATACTGGTTCTGGAACAGTGTGTACTAGTTCTGGAACAGTGTGTACTAGTTCTGGAACAGTATACTGGTTCTGGAACAATGTGTACTGGTTCTGGAACAGTGTGTACTGGTTCTGGAACAGTGTGTACTGGTTCTGGAACAGTATACTGGTTCTGGGACAGTGTGTACTAGTTCTGGAACAGTATACTGGTTCTGGAACAGTGTGTACTGGTTCTGGAACAGTGTGTACTGGTTCTGGGACAGTGTGTACTGGTTCTGGAACAGTATACTGGTTCTGGGACAGTGTATACTGGTTCTGGAACAGTGTATACTGGTTCTGGAACAATGTGTACTGGTTCTGGACAACCGTTTATGTTACTGCCACTCTGTATATGCGACCTTACTCCTTAGCACTAAATATTGTGACCCTAATGTTAAATTGAGCATAAATTATATCTTCAAAGTCCTGTATTAAAATATTGTGTTGTTCACCAAGCCAAGAGAGAGTTGAATTATTCCTAGAGGAGTATATCACAAACTATTTGGTCGTTTAAGGCCTCTGCCCAACAATCAAACTGTATAGAGTTGTTCACTCTTATACGGTCTTCTCGTCTTACAAACACAAATTATATAAATTGACACTAATGCTTATTTAATTGATGATTAATGTCCATTGTTGCATTACAAATATATTTGTCACGAATTTTTGTAAACATTATTTTCAATTTTGATCAAATTTTTGTATTTAATTTTCATAAATATTTCAGCTTGTAAGTTTTCTGGGCATCAGAAAGGATTGTTTAATACACTAGAATGTAAAGGAATGTTTTTATATATGACAATGAGGCTCTTGGCCCCTTCAGGGCTCACAACAGTGCTTCAGAGCTCAACACATGTGTGTGTGTGTGTACATGTTGAAGAGCTCAACACGTGTGTGTGTGTACATGTTGCAGAACTCACCACATGTGTGTACATGTTTAAGAACTCAACACGTACATAAATGCACAGAGCATGAAAAAACAAATATGTGAATGTCAAAGGTTAAGCATTCATTAAGCCCTCCCTCTCGCCCCTAATGAAAGTTTAAGGGCTTTCAGTGCCAGAAACTAACTATATATATATATATATATATATATATATATATATATATATATATATATATATATATATATATATATATTTCTAGGAAAATTAAAGTTTTTTCGTGTTTCAACACATTATCAAGGGAAATACAGAAAGATGACAAATTTGATTAATCTGATTTGATTAATTAGATTAATAAGATGACAGGTCTATTAAATATCCTCAGAATGTGACTGAAGCTTAAGCTAACGTGTCAATTAATTATATATGTTAAAACCCAAGTGCCTGTATATATATATATATATATATATATATATATATATATATATATATATATATATTGTGATGCAATTATTAAATTTATTTACAATTAGTTTTAATCCATGCGGGACTAAGTCTCTGTGACGTTATGACTACAATATGGCAATATTGCCTATTGCGATGCTGTTTTCAAGCCCAATTTCACAATTTTAAATAATATAGGTAGTTTATAAACACATTTTTTTTTATATCTTTGGTGTTTGTAGATTCCTATTTCCTTAAACAGAGGCGAAAATAATTGATTTAAAGCGTTTTTATTTTTTAAATAAAACAACGAACTTCACGTATGCGCACTATATACTAACGAACTCCCAACGTGCAAAAAAATGGTGCACTCTTTTAAATTTTGTTGAAATATTATTAATAATTAATGTCCAACTTGTCAATATCATATAAATACAAAAACATAAATATACTGTCACCCGTTTATATTTTGAGATACTAGACTAAAAATTAATCACCGATTCAATATTGACTCACTGGATCAAATAACCACTTCGTTATCGCATGTGGAAATGAGACTTAACGTTAGTATATTAATTCCCGTTAAATTTTATGATATCGTATTAGTATGTGCATTTATTGTCAAGAAACAAATATTATGATTTTGAAGCACCTGATTGAAGATGTCATGTCAATCAGGTGCCCCTAAAAATCACATGAGACAAGTCAGTACTCTATTATACATATTTCCCAGGAGAAATGTTGAATAACAACATTAGATGGGTGGGCGTCGTAGCCTGGTGGATAGTGCGCAGGACTCGTAATTCTGTGGCGCGGGTTCGATTCCCGCACGAGGCAGAAACAAATGGGCAAAGTTTCTTTCACCCTGAATGCCCCTGTTACCTAGCAATAAATAGGTACCTGGGAGTTAGTCAGATGTCACGGGCTGCTTCCTGGGGGTGGAGGCCTGGTCGAGGACCGGGCCGCGGGGACACTAAAGCCCCGAAATCATCTCAAGATAACCTCAATATAGATAAACACTAGAGCCCAGTGAATAACATGTTGAATGATGTTATTCAGATAACAGATGTTGAATAACAACACGAGGTTATTAGATAAAACCCAAGATGTAAGAAGATTACCAGTTCTTGAAGCCCATCACACACAAGCGGAACAACCCGCTATAAATACTCAAACAACGGAACTATTCACTCTGCCCACCATGAGAGTGAGAACAAGATCGGAACGCGAAGAGGCCATCGATGACGTCACTGCCAAAATGCTATGTTAAATAGACCATGCCCACTACGGTTGTTTCAGATTTAGCTACTGAAAACGAAATGTCCATGTAGCACGGGTTATGGTGAGCCTGTAATTGAGTTCGGTTATTCGCGATAACCTTGTTACTGTGATATTTGGGTCAAAGTTTTATATGGAGGGGGAGGTGGGGTTTCCTTCTTTTCTCCCGTTTCTTTTCCGCTTCTGTTTTAGTGTACTGGTTTCAGTCTTCTTCCTTTAATAACATTATCTTGGTGGCGGATATAGATGCAGAATGCTCACTAGTGTGTCCCATTCCTCAACTGCTTTTGTAAACATTGTAGTCGCTGTGGAATGTGCATCTAATGCAGCTGCTGTCGTTGGATTAATGTTGAGTTTGATGCGCATGGCTTCAGAAGCTTCACATTCCAGTAAGTAGTGCAATAGTGGCGCCTCTGCTTCTGTTCCACAGATATGACACTCTTTAACTATTGGGTTTATTACCTCCCAGCAGCACTTGTAACCAAGTCTGAGTCTGTGTATGGCTACTGCAATGTCTCTGGATATCTTTTTGTCAGACTTGAGAGTAGTACCCAGTGGCTTGCTCGTACCATATCGCAGTGGATCTTCCTTCCGCTACCTTGGCTGTGGCGACTTTTGATAGTTGGGAGTATTTTCGTCTTGATTTGTTCCTTAATCTGTGAAAATCTTGGAAGTATTTGAACCTGTACAACAGGTAGAGCAGTGGCAGTTTTTGCTAGTGAGTCTGCCTTTTCATTACCATCTATGCCAATGTGACTTGGTATCCAACTTAGGGTGAGTGACAGCCCTAGATTATGGGCTTCTTTTCCTGTATGTTGGATTTCTGTGAGGAGTTGCATATTATCTCTGTGCGGACTGGATAACAATGCCTGGATCGAAGATTTACAGTCGGCATGAATGATGACATGTAAATTATTTTTAATTGTATAGTTTATGGCCTCCTTCAGGGCATATAATTCTGTTTGCAATGTTGCAATTCATACTCCAGTAAGCTTCATGGTTGGTAGTGTAAACTGCTGCCCCAGCAGAACCTCTTTCTTGATCAACTTATCCGTCTGTGAAGATGTGAGTGATTGTAAGTCTTGAGATGGTTTCCATTTGTTGTTCAATGACTGCTCCGAGCCTCTGCGAGTCACATTCTAAAAGTTAAAACTTGTACCACTACAGTCACCTGAGTTCTGTTAACCTGAATTATCTTTGTATATTTAGCTTATTAACCCATGACCTCACTTGACCTTTACTTCTGACTTTCGCCTTTCACCTCACTTCATTTTGCATGTGTCGGGCCTCCCACCGGTATAAATCTGATGTTGCCTCCTGTCGCACCTGTCGGGCTCACCATAACCCGTGCTACGTTCACCATTTGGTCACCATTTGGTCCGGGAGACATCTCCCGTCACGCAGGGTGCAGTTGCGCCTCCACAGATCTCCAGTATCATCTTTTGATACTGGTAATGGCTCAAAAGGGCCACCACTTACGGGCTATTCATGCCCGTGCCACCTTTTGGGTGGCTTAATCTTCATCAATCAATCAATCTGTCGCACCTACCACTTACGGGCTATTCATGCCCGTGCCACCTCTTGGGTGGCACGGGCATGATATAACGTCATATATCTACGTTAATTTTAACTCCAATAAAAAAAATTGACCTCATACATAATGAAATGGGTAGCTTTATCATTTTATTAGGAAAAAATTAGAGAAAATATATTAATTCAGGAAAACTTGGCTTATTAGGCAAATCGGGCCTTGCATAGTAGGCTGAGAAGTGCGTTCTGGCTACTAAGTACGACATATATATATATATATATATATATATATATATATATATATATATATATATATATATATATATATATATATATATATATATATATATATACTCTGCTAATGCTTATATTCACTTGGGATGAGGTGATACAGGCCAAAGGCCGTCCTCATAAACAAAGGTCCCAAAGTCCATTCCATGCACCCGCCAAACCCCCTGTTTATAAATGAAAAACGGTTTACACACGACTCAACTGATGACGTTCGAACACTTCCGGAACAAGTGCTTCACTGACGACTTTTGTTCGAACCACAACGCTATAAATGCTTCACCCACGTACGACAAATACAAATAATCGCCAACAGAACCTAAACACCTAACCTAACCTATGCCTATATATGCACAATATGCTAATATTTAACAATATTAGGAGAAAATTCCTATTTTGAATGAATAGCATGTTAAAATTGACGAATGTGTCTTTGAGGGTCGACCGCTGGCTGGAATGGACTTGGTCTGAGGACGGATTGACACATACGAAGGCGTCCCCTAGGGCTCGGCTACAACTTGGACAAACACAGCCTGAGGGAAGGCAGGGTTGTCGAGGCCCGCAGCATCGTCAAGCAATACCTTCTGTCGAGTTTCAGCAAGAATAATGTAACAAATTAACCATATTTGTGTTTTATGTTAAATTTAGACCAACATGATGAGGGCTTTTATTTGTATTGTTTATAATTTGAAGGTAGACTGCTATCTGCGGCTTGTCTGACGTGATGAAACACTTTTGTTGTTCACTTAACCTTGAAATGCACTCCGTGTAGGTGACGTAATTATACTTGCGACGTAATAAAGTATTTATAAGTAACTTCTCGAGTAACTTAGGTTGGAGTGACCTAAAATATTTAGAATGAGTAGTAGTAACGGGTTGCAATCGACACGGCTTTTCCTTCAACAAGGCATTTGACGTGATCGTGCGTGAAATATTTCATCTCCCAGACACTCCTGCAGTATGGGGCGGGGTAAGAGGGCTCGGGGGAAAGGGGTTTGGGGGAAAGGGGTTCGGGGGAAGGGGGTTCGGTGGAGGTGGGTTCGAGGGGGTTGGGGGAAGCTCGCATGAAGGAGTCTCGCTGCATCAAACGGCTTCCCTATCAGCAGAATTTCAACGAAATTGCCTCTCCGTTATTGCATCTCCGGGCGTGAGGGAAGTCTGACTATTACGAGACATATTAACGCGGAATCCTTGTCATTATTTCTTATTCAATTCCGTCCACTTGATTCAAATAACAGCGACACGCTTGAGGGGGTAAAAAAAAATTAGTTTCGTATTAATCTTTTTTCCTTGTGCTCGCTTCACCTGAGAGAACCTGTAATTATATTATTGGGTTATTACGTGTATCTGCAAAGAGAAGTGTGTATATATATATATTCCGTTTCTCGGTGTATATACACTTGGTGTATAGTCCTAAGCTTTGTTCAAGAGTATACTTGTAGGTTGATCAATAAGATAATGTGATCTTAATAACCTTCCTGAGGTTGATAGGCCTTAAGTCCAACACCAAACCAATCACCCTCTGGAGGGTTAGTGAGCCCACCATAATTACTTACTGACTAATCAGCTACTATACTTTACTCTTGACCATTGTCCACGAATAAAGTAAACTCTCAGAATATTTACACCGAGAAATAGGGGTACACCCATTGGTTTACAATACCCCCAATTACATACCTATGAGAAGGGAAGAAATTTACAATTTCTGGAAGTTTTAATACAATCACGTCATTGTAACCAGCCTCACAATCTGCATTGATTAAAGATATTTGTGGTCAAATAGGCCTTTTTAAGCTTGTATAGAATTCGAACGGCTCTGGGCACGTAGGATACGAACAGTGTACCATATAAGCGTTCGAACTTGGGGAAACCCTCTGAAAGCAAACGCTCATTAAAACGTTAAATATCGTGTTTTTTTTTAATTTAACTAAAGCACAGAGATTTTGACGTTGAGGTCTAAGGTTGAGTGACAGAAGTTCAACACGAAGGTTCGAATCCTCATTACGACTCCGGTTTGTTTTGTCTAGTTAATAATGGTAATCGCGTGATGTTACCCGTTTAGCTTTGTTTTATTTAATCCACATTTTCTATGTTTGAACTATTTAACGTTTTCTATGTTACTAACAACGAAGCTTTAAACAAGAAAAAAATGAATCCATTGTTTCGCCCTCATTGGCGGCAGGAATTATGAAATACACACACAATAATAAGCTGAAATTTTCCCAAAATTAGTTTGTATAGGAACAAAAATAAAAAAATATATAAATAAATTGTATCGAAAACAGCTTATCGGATATAGGCTGTTTCATACGTATATATTGTGTGCGTACTAGCTTCCCCCCTCCCCCCTACCCACCTGGACTGGTCGGTGAATACTGACAGTCTCGCTTCTTGCAGGTCTATGTTCGATCCCCGATGTCTGTGTGGTTGGGTTACCGTTTCTTCCCTCCGTCCTCTTATCCCAGCTCCTTGTCCTCATATCCTTGCGAAGTGCAATATAGTCATCTTGTCTCTTGCGCTTTATCCTATTATCTCCAGTAGCTATTTGAGGAGGGTTCGAATCTACGTCCGGGATGATTTGAGCATTGTGCTATATTAGTCCCTTGAGTAACACACTGAAGGCAGTTGAGTAACACACTGAAGGCAGTTGAGTAACACACTGAAGGCAGTTGAGTAACACACTGAAGGCAGTTGAGTAACACACTGAAGTCAGTTGAGTGACACACTGAAGTCAGTTGAGTGACACACTGAAGTCAGTTGAGTGACACACTGAAGTCAGTTGAGTGACACACTGAAGTCAGTTGAGTAACACACTGAAGTCAGTTGAGTAACACACTGAAGTCAGTTGAGTAACACACTGAAGTCAGTTGAGTAACACACTGAAGTCAGTTGAGTAACACACTGAAGTCAGTTGAGTAACACACTGAAGTCAGTTGAGTAACACACTGAAGTCAGTTGAGTAACACACTGGTCGGGTGAGTAACACACTGAAGTCACTTGAGTAACACACTGAAGGCAGTAAAGTAACACACTGAAGGCAGTTGAATAACACACTGAAAGCAGTTGAGTAACACACTGAAGTCAGTTGAGTAACATACTGAAGTCAGTTTAGTAACATACTGAAGTCACTTGAGTAACACACTGAAGTCACTTGAGTAACATACTGAAGGCAGTTTAGTAACATACTGAAGTCACTTGAGTAACACACTGAAGTCACTTGAGTAACACACTGAAGTCACTTGAGTAACACACTGAAGACAGTTGAGTAACACACTGAAGGCAGAATGTCCCCCTTATCTTGGGGACCATTCAAGCTTTGCCGCACAAACGTTACTCATGTGGCCTCATCATGAGAGGTGATTCGTTGAAATATCTGTGCCTAAAAATGTTACCGAGTGCTGTCGGGAATTGGGTTAAGGGTCAGACGCCTTCCAATTCTTTTTAACGGTGTGGCCTAATGGTTAGAGTACTGGACATGCTAAGGTGCACGCAGCCCTGGCTGTCTGGGTTCGAATTTGCAGTAAGTACATGAATCATTTAGAGAAAGTGCAATTCAAAAATTAGAGAGATATATAGAAAGGTCAATTAGATAGCTCTCTACTAAGTGCCCTTTTATTTGCCCTAAATAATTAAAATATAAACTCGACGAATAATCCGCCTCACAGCATCACGTAGACATCCCAACATATATAAAATATGTCTTGAAAGTCCTGTGTCCTTCGTGATATTACGATTCCTGATGGTATTGAATTCTTTGTAGATCTGATTTCGGGTTTTGTATCACACTTTTAAAGTATTATGTACACCTGATTTGGGTTTTTTTAACACCACCTTCGCTACACTCGTGTACACCTGACTGCTGGCACGAGTTCTGTGTTTGTGATTCTAGCGGTGAAACTAATCTTACACGAAGCGTTCGGATATTCGAAACAATATATATACATCACGGTATATCCCTCATATGGCATTTTTTCAAAAAAATATATACACTCATTATACAAGTTATATTCGCAAAGATATTACATGTAAGGTAGAATTTCGAATAGTCGGTCCCCAGAAACAGACACTCGCACACTCATTAGAGAACTATTCACGGAGACCGACTCAGTGAAGCAACGCAACATCGCCATGCGAGTATTAGAGATTCCACCACCGGTGGCAGAAAATGAATATTACAAATTCCACCATTGGTGGCAGAAAGTGACAGACATTTCTCCTACAAAATGTTTCAGTAATTTGTATTTTTATTTTTGTTAGCGCATTTGGAACTTTGTAAATATTACAAACAGTAGATAATATACACCTGGAAGATACTGGAGGGCCAAGTACCAAATCTACACAGTAAAATAACAACGTACTGGAGTAAACGATATGGAAGAAAATGTAGAATAGAACCAGTGAAGAGCAGAGGTGCCATAGGCACAATCAGAGAACACTGTATAAACATCAGAGGTCCGCGGTTGTTCAACATCCTCCCAGCAAGCATAAGAAATATTGCCGGAACAACCGTGGACATTTTCAAGAGGAAACTAGATTTATTCCTCCAAGGAGTGCCGGACCAACCGGGCTGTGGTGGGTATGTGGGCCTGCGGGCCGCTCCAAGCAACAGCCTGGTGGACCAAACTCTCACAAGTCAAGCCTGGCCTCGGGCCGGGCTTGGGGAGTAGAAGAACTCCCAGAACCCCATCAACCAGGTATCAACCAGGTAAGTTACCCCCAAGACCTCTCAACATTTTCGTAAGCAATTTCGAATTTTGCATTACGGAGTCATCTATAGCGTCAGGTTGACGTAAATGTCCTCCCCACTGAATAGGCTTCGTTGTCATGATGCTTGCAAGCGTCGAGGCATGAATAGCCCCGGAATACCACTGTAATGATTCCTGTGGTAGACCGTTCATAGCTCAACTGAACCTTTTTAACGTCATTACGTGGCATCAATGTTGTAGCGACGTAGAAATGACGTTGCGTGTTTGCTAGTATTAGAATGTGTGCAATCCTGAGCATTTTGAGCTATATATACTTTGAATTTACATATTAAATGCTGTACAAAATAAAATCGTGTAAATATAAAATTATTTTGTTATATCGATATTTTTACAGTCATTGTTTTGATAATTTTCTTATTAACAAATCCTTCAGGTTATTGTATAGATAACCTTACTGTTTTTTTAAGATAACCTTCCTGTTTTTGTTTAGATAACCTTCCTGTTTTTGTTTAGATAACCTTACTGTTTTTGTTTAGATAACCTTACTGTTTTTTTAAGATAACCTTCCTGTTTTTGTTTAGATAACCTTACTGTTTTTTAAGATAACCTTCCTGTTTTTGTTTAGATAACCTTTCTGTTTTTGTTTAGATAACCTTCCTGTTTTTGTTTAGATAACCTTCCTGTTTTTTAAGATAACCTTCCTGTTTTTGTTTAGATAACCTTCCTGTTTTTTAAGATAACCTTCCTGTTTTTGTTTAGATAACCTTCCTGTTTTTTAAGATAACCTTCCTGTTTTTATTTAGATAACCTTCCTGTTTTTTAAGATAACCTTCCTGTTTTTATTTAGATAACCTTCCTGTTTTTTAAGATAACCTTCCTGTTTTTGTTTAAATAACCTTCCTACTTTTGAGTAGATAACCTTCCTGCTTTTGTTTAGGTAACTTACCCGCTTTTGTGTAGATATTCCTGCAATTTAAATAACTTACCATAAATTATCTCTGCTCGCCACGCAGGGGAAGGCAGGCCTGTGTAAACTGCAAATCTTTTAAATCCTCCCTTCTCTCAAGGGATTTTAACTCAGGAACTCTGGGTTTTCTGAGCCAATCGATATACTCGTTTCACTACCGCATCAACCGGTTCATACACCATGGTCCAGGTTACAGTTCCACAGGACTTACCTCACAGGCAATATAGGTCCGGTTGAGCACTTTTTTTTGTGCATGTTTCTGACGATGGTCTTAGTTGTCCTGTATAGGTATACAGGTATACACGCCAGGCGCGTGTATACCTGCCCGACCTCCCACACCCACACCAGTCACTGAATGTGGGAGAGGGGAGGATAGGGAGGTGGCCCATAGGTGTTGGGTGCATGGGTATAGACGATCCTGAGTGCGCGGCGGGTGGGATAGTTAAGCCCATGGGATGGGACGGGTGAGATAGGCAGCCCCAAGGGATGGGAGCAGGTGGGACAGGCGACAGGCCCCTGAAGGAATGGAACGAGAGAGAGAGGCAGAGGTTATGACTGCGGAAGAGGAGAGTACCGGTCACACATTATAAAGAACAATTACGCTAATTGGTCTGCACTCCACTCTGCTAATTAATACAAAGTTCAATAGTCTAAACGAAAAAAAACCGAGCCAATGGCGAGGGGTTATAAAACTCTTCGGTAGTTTTCCTCTCAACATCGCACACCTCCTGTCAACATTAATGTTGTAGTGTCCGTCTACACATGATACATGTGCAAGGAATCATGTATATGTGAAGTCAATCTACTGTGAAGTCAACAACTGTGAAGTCAATCTACTGTGACTTCACAGTAGAGTGTGCTCTATAAATATACTCGATCTTTCCTTGATTTAGTGGAAATATATGTATCCTCAAAATAATGTAGTGAATAATTACCATCGCAATTCTGAAAATCTGTCTTTATTATCTTATTTTCGAACAGCATAGCATTCGAACGACTTGTTAAGGACGGAGAACGGATCAAAACGTCGTCGCCTGTGTCGGTGGGGTAACTTGCTTGCAGCCACCTTATTGAGACATTACAATGATTAATACAAAAACAAATGATAAAAATCCTCTCCGGTTTTTGGGAGCGAAGCATGAAGACCTTGTACCCAAAACCCCAATAAGAGATCCCCCGCCTGCCTCTCTGCAATGAATCATGAAACATTTATGTTGCTGTAAGTTGCGTGTTAATGTTTTCGTGGCTCACTGATTGCAAGATGAATTCCTCCTCCGGCGCCATGCCTCTGGCCAGATTCACGAAAGAACTTACGCAAGCACTTACGAACGTGTACATCTTTCCTCAATGCAGGCGATGAGTCACAATAACGTGGCTGAAGTATGTTGACCAGACCACACACTAGAAGTTGAAGGGACGACGACGTTTCGGTCCGTCCTGGACCATTCTCAGGTCGATTGTGAGAATGGTCCAAGACGGGAGAATGCACAACCGACTTGAGAATAGTCCAGGACGGACCGAAACGTCGTCGTCCCTTCAACTTCTAGTGTGTGGTCTGGTCAACATCTTTCCTCAATCTTTGACGGCTTTGGTTACATTTATTAAACCGTTTGCAAGCATGAAAACTTCCCATTCAACTGTTGTTATTGTTATAAACAGCCTCCTGGTGCTTCGGAACTCATTAGCTGTTTAATAATTGGAAACAAAGCCGCCAAAGATTGAGAAAAGATGTACAGGTTCGTAAGTGCTTGCGTAAGTGCTTTCGTGAATCTGGCCCCTGGAGTCTGCCTGCTTCCTTGAGCGACGTACGGACTTGGAACAAAACATTTTAAAAAACATTATGTTTAATATAAAAAACATTGTAACAACACAATAACAGTTAAAATAACACTGTGGTGTCATTGTGTGTTTAGTGAAGGGCGGCGGTGGACCCAGCCTGATGTGTGAGGCCCTGGTATATGTACACAGGGGAGGGCGACAGGGCATAACACATATATGCATGTGTAAGATTGCACATATTCTAATACTAGCAAACACGCAACGTCATTTCTACGTCGCTGCAACACTGAAGCCACGTAATGACGATAACAAAACGACGTGGTTGTGGTAATGTTTTGTGTGCAGGGAAAGCACCGAAATAGTGACGCAGTGCTAAATATGATCAAAGTGGTTGTACATTAAGTGTAAGGACAGGTTGAAGAGAGAGATAGATAAGAGAGAGATAAGGAGCGTGCGGATGACCAAGAGTGCTTGAGGAGGACATCTTCACTATCAAGGTCCTGAGAATGAACAAGATACTTCTACCCAACCCTTGGAATTATGTATCATAAAAACAAATTAGGCCAGTAGACCAGAAAGATAAAAAAAAGGTAGGTCCAAGAGCCGAAGCTCAACCTCTACAGGAACAATTAGACGCGTACAGAGTTTGATGAAGATACCGTTATCGGTGCAAATATAACAACATTGTTAAGGCAGCAAACAACAAAGAAAGTAACAATGAAGTTGCAAAATATCATAGTGAGGATTCACTAAGCTCCTAAGTGTCCACTTACGAAGCCTGTACATCTTATCCCGATCATGGCGGCTTAGTTTGTATTCATTAAACTTCACGAGCTCCAGAGCGCTACGAGATTGTAAACAGTAACAACATATTATTTACGTAGCTTTCCGAAAGTTCGAAACTCATAAAATATCTAATAAAGACTCGAGTGCCAATGATCTAGGGAAAAGATGTACTGGTTTCGTAAGTGGTCATGTCAATGCTTGATAAATCCTTCCCCCAGGTTACCCCCATGGTGTGTTTCCCAATATTATGGACGGCTCATGTGGGGGAAAGTGAAAATTGCCCCAGAACTCATTGACAGGAAGAACAGGCAATCAAATAGCTTCGAGAGAATTATTTGTAATTTTTAAGCCCAGCTGAATCGATTTGTGTGGGGTGTCGGTCACAGTGAAGTGTTTGTTTGTTTGTTTGTTGAATGTGCATATTGTATGTAATTTTTGTTCATTAATACATTTTTGTGTTTATCCCTGCCCCCCCCCCTCTCTCTCTCTCTCTCTCTCTCTCTCTCTGTCTCTCTCTGTCTCTCTCTGTCTCTCTCTGTCTCTCTCTGTCTCTGTCTGTCTCTGTCTGTCTCTGTCTGTCTCTGTCTGTCTCTGTCTGTCTCTCTCTCTCTCTCTCTCTCTCTCTCTCTCTCTCTCCTTCCCTTCCCCCTCTACAACTCTCTTTCTCTCTCTCTCTCTCTCTTTCTCACTCGCTCTATTTTAAGCATACAAAAGTGAGCCAGTCATTGGTACACCAATACCACAGATGTCAACTTCTGCAACAAACGCTACACTGTCCTAGAGGAGTAAGGGTTCAATCACACCGTTACAGGCGGAGTCGTCACCTCAGCGTATCGCTCCGTCGTAAATCAAACCTGGATATAACCTTCAAGTCATAGCTTTATAAGAGAGAAAGGCTTCCCTCGCTTGAGTGTGCTAAAGAGCATCTTTATTGGAGTTCTGTGTATAGTTGACGCGCTTCCAGGTGTTCCTGTTGACACTATGAAAGATTACGAAGAGTTATAGCGCAGAACTAGTTAGTGGTGATCTTAATAGTTGTAGTGTAGTACTAGTGATGTTCATGAATTAGTGAGAACAAGAACAACCACCATTTTTCTCAACTCACTGAATTCTTGCGTGTGTGTATATATATATATATATATATATATATATATATATATATATATATATATATATATATATATATATATATATATATATATATATATATAAGACAACATCGTCTCTTTCTAGTCGATTAACAATGCATAAGCAACAGGGCTCCGTTAAGGAACATATAATCTCTTCCCATAACCAGACCATCACCAGAGAAGTCTTAATAAACAACACAGAAATCATCGATAGATTCAGCGATAGCAGGCGGCTCGACATCAGCGAGGCACTACACATCAAAAAGTCAACACCAGCAATTAACAGCCAATTAACACATAACTATATTCTATCCACTTCAAGACTCCGAACCAACATAGAAGCAGCAAGTATGCAATATATCCATTGTTTCGAGTTTTGTCTTTTGTTACCTCACCCAAAAACATTTGTGTCATATCACCTCACCCAAAAACGAATATAAGCATGAAATGATGTGTGTATAAAACCTGTCTTTGAAAATGTGAGGAGTCCTTGCGAAACGCTTTTAGGCATCAGACCAAAAATAAAAATGAGAAAATGAACTTTGGAGAGTTAATTTTTCAATTACCTCCGACAGTGAAGAAAAACGTAAGAAATATTGAGAAGATTCGTGTTAGAATCATTAATCTTACCCATACACAAACAAAAGTGTGTACACACACACTTTTTGTAACATTCGTTGATCATACACTAATAATAATAATAATAATAATAATAATAATAATAATAATAATTCACATTGAAGTCTTATAGTATTGCATGATTTTCGTGAGGGTGACTCTTGGAACTCTGTTCTTTGATGCTAATCCCAAACCGCCCATGTTAGGCACGAACCCAACAGTAATTACTGTTGAAAAAAATAGGTAAAGCCAGTCCCAAGCGTCTTTCGTCCAAGCCCGAATAGACAGACATTTCCATTTTAAGACTATATATGTAAAGATAAATTCTACACTAGCGTGAGTAATAACATTTAATTCACTTATTCTCGTGCTTTGAACGAAGTCAACACGTGATGAATAATAATATATGTACGCCACGAAGGAAAATGAAAAAGCTGAAAGAGTGTTTGAGAGCTTTTGTGAATTTTTTTCTAGACACACCGTCCGTGTCTCCAACAATCCCTTGCACGAAAAATTTATGGAATAGTATACTTGTGAGTTGTGATAGAAGTAAAGGTAGCAGAAAGGCCATTTGAATGATTGATTGCAACCTAGTCAGTTTTCTGTATGACTTTGGTTAAGCTTTTCTTCCCATAATGGCAGTAAATTAGATGAGACAAGCAGGGTGTTTGCTTATCTGAATAGTCTTACTAAATCGTTCAAACAATTTTATAGATGGAATTCGTTGTTTCTCTTATGGACAGACTCCTGGCATATATAGATGTTTTAATTTATAAAGATTACTAATTACAATTATTTTTTCCAAACCCACAAATTACGTTGTCAATGTCCAACCAAATAATATTTCGGTCTCTAAGCATAACATAATCACGAAGAGAGAGCTATGCGGTTTCTATTGTTTCTATTCAGTCTATATTCCTCCTATCCACTTTCTATTTGGCCAAAGAGGCCCTCAGGTCGATCCCCAACTGAGAACCCTTTCGAGAGATTAGGAAGCGAGACAGAGGGGGCTACTTATATAGTGATGGAACCCCTTATGCAGACACCAAGTCACAACAACCTGGCTAGAAACCCAACCTACACATCTGAATAATTGAAAATATGACGACGTTTCGGTCCATCTTGGACCATTATCAAATCGAACCCAGGCAAAGTTATTTATATATTCGAGGAGAGTCATTGACGTCATCCAGACTATTGCAAAATCCCTGTTTAAATATAGTCAATTTTCCTAACCAATATGTGATATATCTTTCATTTTCAAAGTCCAATTTTTTAATAATTTATACCTATCCGACCGCTATATATACCATAGTACGCTGAATGATATTGTATATACGATGAACCCTCTGTTGGGACTTTTTCTTTGCTAGACATTAACAATCATCTTGTAAGTCTTGTTAGGGGGGTTTCGACCTGATACAAGTTCAGCTGGACGGAGCGAAACGTCGTCTCTTTCCATACATGTGTGAGTGGGGTAATTGGGTCATTAGAGGGTAATTAAACACTGAGTTATCTCAGTCTTTTGAAACATTAGACAAGTGTGTGTGTGTGTGTGTGTGTGTGTGTGTGTGTGTGTGTGTGTGTGTGTGTGTGTGTGTGTGTGTGTACTCACCTAGTTGTACTCACCTAGTTGTGCTTGCGGGGGTTGAGCTCTGGCTCTTTGGTCTCGCCTCTCAACCGTCAATCAACGGGTGTACAGGTTCCTGAGCCTACTGGGCTCTATCATATCTACACTTGAAACTGTGTATGGAGTCAGCCTCCACCACATTGCTTCCTAATGCATTCCATTTGTCAACCACTCTGACACTAAAAAAGTTCTTTCTAATATCTCTGTGGCTCATTTGGGCACTCAGTTTCCACCTGTGTGTGTGTGTTGGGGGGGGGATGGGGTGGGGGGTTATCGCATTACGGAGGCAACTTGCTCAATTTCAGCCACTTTTATAAAGTATTTTACTTAGGGATATTTAGGGACTTGTCATCAACCACTTAAGACAATCAACTTTCATAACCTATCATTTACATCTCTCAAAGTATTGAGGACAACAAGTGTATAATGCCTTCAAAACCTTAAGTAACTCTTATCTTATCCTTGCCAGGGTGATTACTAAAATTGTGCAGACAATTACCGCTACGGTAAACCTTCTTATACACTACGAAGTAAGGAGAGCGGTTGAAGTGGTGGAATATTATCAGATACAACAACGCCGCTCTGGGGAAGGTTTAAAGTCTCAGTTGGCAACCGGTATGATGTTTCTTAGACCCCTTGTTGTAAGAATCCTTGATCTAGTTGGTAGAACAACTGCCACGCACCATTTTTAGAGGCCTGTGTTCGAATCTCCAATGATCCAAAATTAATTACACTTTATTTCCCACACTTTTGTGGATTGTACAAGGCTGAAAGGGTAAAATATCTCCAGATACCTTAATGACACTCCAAGGACAGTTTAAAACCCTCAGTGAGGTACTTCAGACACCCCGATACCTTAATGACACTCCAAGGACAGTTTAAAACCCTCAGTGAGGTACTTCAGACACCCTCTATATTACCAACATCTTCCCCTGATTGCCTGAGCGAGGGGTCTCATAATTTCCAAACCCCGAGTTCGAGCCTCCAATGATCCAAATAAAGAACTTTATGTATCACCACACATGTTATCATATATAGTCCCAATAACAAACATCAGAGTGACACTTCCACATGAGAGTGTCGAGTAACTAGTAATGGACCAGCAAGGGATAAAAATAAGACCACGACTGTAGAAGAAAAAGCAAGAGAGGACACCTTGAAGGAGGCACACTCTAGGGTCTTAAAGACGACGGATCACCTACCGTCTTCCACTGGGGGACAGAAAACTTCCTCCGGAGGAAGTGAGTCGATATCATTAATGCTGACGCCAACGAGTTTTATATACGTCGTTAAAAACAAAAATATGATTAAACATTTGCATGAATGTGTTTATGGGGATATGAAAATATGAGCTGCCTTGTATGGATCAATAGGAGCTGCTTCATATGAGGAAAAAATCCTTATGTAGTTTCACTTAGTCTTATGTTCATATTCTTACATAAATTACATAAAGATATGTATCTTATGCTTTTAGGAAATCCAAATAAACTTAGTAAATTAAATAAAGACTAAACAGGAAATAAAATTAACCAGAAAAAAAATAAAGATTTAATGTAACTTATATTCGCATAATAATATTTTTTTTCAGATCAATGCAATTTTTATAATAGAGCTCCAGCAAATTACGTCCTAATAAACACTTCATGTTTATTTAGCAGCAATTTTGGTGGTCATAAATATTGAAATTATTCCGGCGCGTAATTGACAACTTACCTGAGTTTTATTGCTTAATTCATTCAATAACTTTATGACAGAAATATGTCATTAAATAGTTTCCGAATAACATTTTGCTGCTAATTTACATCGCGGTCTTATAGTTAATGATCAGGAGTTTCTGTATGAGTAATAGTGATTATAAGCGTCATTGTATCACTATTGATCATGAAGTTTGGTGTAACAGTAATGTCCATTAGATACACGTAATCTAATATGTGAAACTTGACACAGCTTGTACCACAGTGTATCTGTACTACAGTGTGGTACAGATACACTGTTCACACGGAACTGAACACACGTAATCTCATTAGAAACTAGACACAGATAAGCTCACATGGAACTGAACACACGTAATCTCATATGAAACTAAACACACGTAATCTCATTAGAAACTCGACACAGATAAGATCACATGGAACTGAACACACGTAATCTCATTAGAAACTAGACACAGATAAGATCACATGGAACTGAACACACATAATCTCATTTGAAACTGAACACACGTAATCTCATGTGCCACTAGACACAGATAAGATCACATGGAACAAGAACGCAACAAAAACACACTATAAGAGAGTTCGAAGATCGCCACGGACGCTAGCCTGTGATCGTAGAGAGCAGCGACGGTAAAATTTCGTATGCATGAAACCAACTCTCGAAATTGCTGCCGGAGTTTGCTAGACGGGGAATGAATGACAGAATTATTAGATTCTGCAGCAATGTGCTAGAAATATATTTACAGCTAGTCTATGAAACGACCGAATTACAGTTATTCACGATTACGCGTGTATAGAGGTTGTATTTCTCTAAGTTATTCATGAGATATAATACTTTGTATCTCTCAAATAGTATACAATCCTTATCAGGATGGTTCTAGTGATCTGTGGTGATCAACTCACACTGTATGATTATGTATTTCTCTGTAAACTGTATATTTGTATACTGTTGAAAGATGCAATTAGCGAGAGTATACAACCGGGGCAGCTGTGATTTCTCTTTAATCCTACGAGTGAAGAACACTAATGTCTCGTGCGAAGAACACTAATGTCTTGTGTGAAGAACATCATGACCTGTGAAGAACACTGATGCCTCGTGTGAAGAACATCATAACCTCGTGTTTGGTGAAAACACTAACCACAGGGTCGTTCAGAACACTGTAGCCACAGTGTGGCACAGAACACTGTAGCCACAGTGTGGCACAGAACACTGTAGCCACAGGGTGGTACAGAACACTGTAGCCACAGAACACTGTAGCCACAGTGTGGCACAGAACACTGTAGCCACAGTGTGGCGCAGAACACTGTAGCCACAGTGTGGTACAGAACACTGTAACCACAGTGTGGCACAGAACACTGTAGCTGGCGAGCGCGCCGCCCCTGGGATCAATATCAAACAGTAATGAGCTCTGACAGTGTTGATTGACGTGAAATTTGAGGGCGGTGGTCACAGGCTGTCAGTATCCTTGGCCAACCCTCACAGTATACTGACTACGTGTATACTGACCTGATATATACGGACTACGCGTATACTGACTTGCTATATGGACTATGTGTATACTGACTTGATATATGGACTATGCGTATACTGACTTGATATGCAGACTATGCGTATACTGACTTGATGTACGGACTATGCACATACTGACTTGATATACGGACTACGCGTATACTGACTTGATATACGGACAATGCGTATACTGACTTGATATACAGACTATGCGTATACTGACTTGATATATGGACTACGCGTATACTGACTTGATATATGGACTATGCATATACTGACTTGATATATGGACTGCGTATACTGACTTGATATACGGATTCCCCAATGGACTAGGTATATCCGGATTCGGAATAAGGACTCAGTATACGGATTCGGTATAAGGACTCAGTATACGGATTCGGTATAAGGACTCGAAATATACGAACTCGGAATATGGATGAAAATAAAATAATGGAATATTACTAAATATTCAATTAAATAAAAAAAAAAATGAAATTACTCGAAATAATGAAAAAAAAAATCAGTTCACTAGAGTAAGATCTAAAAAGATCTTTAAAATCGGAAATAATTGAGTTGCGGGAAAATTAATGATTTTGGAATATCTCAGTGAGGAAAAGAATAAAAAAAATAATGTATTTACATGTATCATGATACATGATACATGTAATCATGTATCATGATACATGTAATCATGTATCATGATACATGATACATGTAATCATGTATCATGATACATGATACATGTAATCATGTATCATGATACATGATACATGTAATCATGTATCATGATACATGATACATGTAATCATGTATCATGTATCAATCAAGTAATCAGTATTTATGTCCCATACGACAAGATGCACTGATAACCTCATAAAGAACACATGATTAAAAATATATTACAAGATTTAGTGGAGACAGGTGGTCAAATTAATTAATATTTATATATTCTATAGTAAGGAGACCAAAACTGAACTGCACAATCCAAAATGAGTAGTAAAGCATTGCAAGCGTTTTCAGAAATCACATTATCCTATTTTTAACAACTGAGGTCTCAGGACAGAGCCCCTGGGTACGGGTATCGTACCCAGGGCTCTGCCTTTGTAGGTACCTTTGTAGGTACCACCTACAGAGGTGCCCAATCACTGTTTGGCTGAATTGAGACGAGCTGTTAAGAACTGACACCCCCAGACAGTCCTGAACCGTTCGCCTCTGTTTACCCAGCAGTAATTGGTTACCTGGGGCCAGATTCACGAAAGCACTTACGCAAGTACTTACGAACGTGTGCATCTTTTCTCAATCTTTGACGGCTTTGGTTACATTTATTAAACAGTTTACAAGCATGAAAACTTCCCAATCAACTGTTGTTATTGTTATAAACAGCCTCCTGGTGCTTCGGAGCTCATTAACTATTTAATAATTGCAAACAAAGCCGCCAAAGATTGAGAAAAGATGTACAGGTTCGTAAGTGTTTGCGTAACTACTTCGTGAATCTAGCCCCTGGACGTTAACTAAACGGGCGGGTGGCATGTTCTAGGGATAACTAGTAGGGTAAGGCTGACCCATGGGCTACGGGAAGAAAAAAACAACACAGAAAGCAACTCTCTTCTGACTTAGCATGAGTCTTAGAAGTTGCCTATACTCACCTGTTACCCACTCGGACTTAACTGTATGTTAACTCAGCTTTAACTGTATGTTAACTCAGCTTTAACTGTATGTTAACTCAGCTTTAACTGTATGTTAACTCAGCTTCCTTTAATATAGCTACCCCCCCTAATCCAGCTTATGATACCCCCCCCCCCCCAATACTCTCTGTCCGAAACTTTTTAATGAGTTTCTCTTGACACACACACAACATCAAAGGCTTTGTTAAGGTCAAGTCTAAAATCTCGTAATCTATTCAACTGTCAACTAAAATATACAACGTTAAATTAACGTTAAATTAACGTTGGTGTCGCAGCATGAACGAGGAATTAACGTTCAATACGTAGAATTAACGTTTATAACGTAGAATTAACGTACAATTAACGTTGATACCGTAAAACTACCGTTCATAACGTAGAATTAACGTACAATTAACGTTGATAACGTAAAACTACCGTTGATAACGTAGAATTAACGTTGATAACGTAGAATTACCGTTGATAATGTAGAATTAACGATGATAACGTAGAATTAACGATGATAACTTAGAATTAACGTTGATAACGTAGAAGTAACGTTGATAACATAGAATTAACGTTGAAATAATGTTGCAAACACGGAACGTAGAAGTAACGTTGATAACATAGAATTAACGTTGAAATAATGTTGCAAACACGGAACGTAGAAATTAACGTTTAATGAACGTTCATGGCGTAGCCTTAACGTTCGTAACGTACAATTACCGTCGATAACGTAAAATCAACGTTACCTTACCAATACTCTTGGATATATAGTACCCACTGGGTCATGTGCGCTATACACAATAATACTAATACACCCAGCTGGCCAAATATACACTGGCATCGTTTATTTAACGTAACTCATCAAACGTTCCATTTAACGTCGAAGTTGGAACGATGTTAAATCAAACGTCGGAACATTTAGCGTTTAATAGACGTTAAATCAAAGCAATCAGTATCGACTCATTGTTGCAGGAGGTCATTTGTCCTGGGTTGAAGTGAACAGCGGTACAGTCGTAAATAATATTGAAAACTGTCCAAAGAAATGCACTCTGAATGTGAAAAAAATGGTAAATATCTCATTAGTTGCTGAGGCTGAATAGAACTGCTGATATTTAGGGGAATTTTTTTTATAGAAAAGTTTATTTTTGTACGTAAATATTGAGAAATACATCATTAGCGTTATGATGTTAGTAAATGCTGCTTACTATATATATATATATATATATATATATATATATATATATATATATATATATATATATATATATATATGTCGTACCTAGTAGCCAGAACTCACTTCTCAGCCTACTATTCAAGGCCCGATTTGCCTAATAAGCCAAGTTTTCCTGAATTAATATATTTACTATAATTTTTTTCTTATGAAATGATAAAGCAACCCTTTTCTCTATGTATGAGGTCAATTTTTTTTTATTGGAGTTAAAATTAACGTAGATATATGACCGAACCTAACCAACCCTACCTAACCTAACCTAACCTATATTTATAGGTAAGGTTAGGTTAGGTAGCCAAAAAAGCTAGGTTAGGTTAGGTTAGGTAGGTTAGGTAGACGAAAAAACATTAATTCATGAAAACTTGGCTTATTAGGCAAATCGGGCCTTGAATAGTAGGCTGAGAAGTGCGTTCTGGCTATTAGGTACGACATATATATATATATATATATATATATATATATATATATATATACACAATGTCTTTTGAAAGTTTCAGATCGGTACAGACTGACTGTATTATTATGTAATTTAGCGTGTGAAGTATGAGTGTATTATTATGTATATAAGTATGGACATGGGATTGCTGATTTACCTGTGGAGGGGCACTAGTGGCCTCGATGAGGACAGGAAGCCGGCGGGTTTTCAAAGGTCTAAAATTTGATCAAATGATTATTTTTTCAAGTTTAATGTTAAATTGATACATCATGAAAGTATACACAAGTATGAAAAGGGGTCATGTATTGTTATGCGAACAGGTGAGGTGTGCATATTATTGTATGTCCATTTTTGTGCACAGGAAAGTGTATATTACACAGGAAGGCGTTCAGTATTTTAGGCAAGTTTGTAAACATTAGTTTAGACAGCCTGGTGTATAGGAAAGTGTGTATTTGTTGCTCTGCATTTGGAGTATACAAGAGGAGATTGTATACTCTAATTGTATGTATACTCCAATGTATGCCCAGGGATTGTTCCCTGCCAATTTTAACATTCATTACCACAACAATGGAACGAAACGATGGGAATTGGCCGAAAAAACGCATCAAATAGCATTCACAACAGCCACCTTACCTGTGACGTCACATATACCTGAACTTCAATCAACGAAATACAAAAAAAAAAAAATAATGAGCCAGATAAACATTTTCATTACAAAAACAAAATTACTATTTTTCTCCACACTCATAATATTTTTATACACACACACACACACACACACACACACACACACACACACACACACGCACGCACGCACACACACACACACACACGCACACACACACACACACACACACACACACACACACACACACACACACACACACGCTATAAGATTCGTAGTAATCCGAAAGACCCAATCAATTTGTGTTTACTCTTGACGAAAGATGTCATTCGACAAAAAAAAAATGTATTTTACATTTCTATATTTATAAAAATTAACATCTCTGATATTTAGATTCAGATTTTTTTATTCAGCCTTACCAAGATTTGCATGGTGACTGGGAGGTGGTGTAGGCGGGTCATAGTACCAGAGTACCGCAGGATATAATATTCCCTTAATTTTCGAGAATATTCACATGACACTAAAGACACATACTAAGATTACATGCAAATATATACAGCTAAACAAGCACGGGTTCACTTCACCCTAGGATTAAAAAGTACTTAATCAAAGAGAACGATGAAGAATAGGGGCAAGTGATTGGTGTCACGCTACTCTTAATGTTTGTCTTCAGAGACGTTTATCTTCCCTCTGGCTCAAAGGAGAGCCATCAAATAATTGCATGCTCGATGTTGAACTCGTTTGAGTGATGATTACTGGAACCAACTCCCAAAGTTTGAGTGATGATTACTGGAACCAACTCCCAAAGTTTGAGTGATGATTACTGGAACCAACTCCCAAAGTTTGAGTGATGATTACTGGAACCAACTCCCAAAGTTTGAGTGATGATTACTGGAACCAACTCCCAAAGTTTGAGTGATGATTACTGGAACCAACTCCCAAAGTTTGAGTGATGATTACTGGAACCAACTCCCAAAGTTTGAGTGATGATTACTGGAACCAACTCCCAAAGTTTGAGTGATGATTACTGGAACCAACTCCCAAAGTTTGAGTGATGATTACTGGAACCAACTCCCAAAGTTTGAGTGATGATTACTGGAACCAACTCCCAAAGTTTGAGTGATGATTACTGGAACCAACTCCCAAAGGAATGTGGTGTCACGTGTTCATAGTCTTCGTCGACCATTGGTGCTTGTGATGAGTGTACTCACCTAGTTATACTCACCTAGTTGTGCTTGCGAGAGGTTGAACTCAGGCTCTTTGGTCCCGCCTCTCAACTGTAAATCAACTGGTGTACAGATTCTTGAGCCTACTGGACTATCATATCTACACTTGAAACTGTGTATGGAGTCAGCCTCCACCATCTCACTACTCAATGCATTCCATTTGTTACCTACTCTGACACTAAATTAACTGCATGTGGAGTTCTTCAAGATGTCCTGGTGAATCTGGATGGTATTGTGGTGTCAAGAGCGGTGTTTCTTAATTCCTCCTTCATGAAAATGATGGGTAAAACGCAAAGTACATTGTACTCACTACTAGTACAGAGTACTAGTAGTGAGTGCCCAATATAACATACAATTTGGAATGCATAGTCCTCATCATTGTATTTCCATTAACATACCACTGTAGTGCTCTTCAGTTTGCCAGAGGCGGAAATGTTATTCTTCAAAATGAAGGAAATTGAATTGAAATTGAAATTGAAATAAGTTTATTGAATAATGAAGGAAGGCGTACGAAGGGTGATACAATAAATGACAGCACGAATCCTTGCGTTTTAATTGCATGGTTTACAATTGCGGTCAATTATATCCCATATACCCGTTTGATCCTTCCTATAGGTATGAATAAATGTATTTATATAATATACGCTATAATGTCTTCCCTTGGGGCCGATTATCCCCCAAGTCTAATGGCGACTCAGCCTCATTCTAATGATTTCGTCGAAATCTGTATTAATGCAGAATTCGACGAATTCATTAGTAAGAAGTTGAGTTGCCATTTTACTGTATTAGAGAAAATCGTCTATCATATATATATATATATATATATATATATATATATATATATATATATATATATATATATATATATATATATGACAGTGTCAGACCTCGGAGGAAGAATTGAGACAGGAATTTCCTTAAATACTTTCGTATATTAAATACATCTTCAGAAGGAATTCTTAATCACGTGTTTATTTTCGTGATATACACACACACACACACACATTATATATATATATATATATATATATATATATATATATATATATATATATATATATATATATATATATATATATATATATATATGTCGTACCTAGTAGCCAGAACGCACTTTTTGGCCTACTATGCAAGGCCCGATTTGCCTAATAAGCCAAGTTTTCCTGAATTAATATAGTTTTTCTATTTTTTTTCTTATGAAATGATAAAGATACCCATTTCATTATGTATGAGGTCAATTGTTTTTCATTGAAGATAAAATTAAAATAGATATATGACCGAACCTAACCAACCCTACCTAACCTAACCTAACCTATCTTTATAGGTTAGGTTAGGTAGCCGAAAAAGTTAGGTTAGGTTAGGTTAGGTAGGTTAGGTAGTCGAAAAACAATTAATTCATGAAAACTTGGCTTATTAAGCAAATCAGGCCTTGCATAGTAGGCTGAGAAGTGAGTTCTGGCTACTAGGTACGACATATATATATATATATATATATATATATATATATATATATATATATATATATATATATATATATATATATATATATATAATGGCGAAATCATTAAAAGACTCGTTAATGCAAAATGTAACATCACGAATGAAATAAAACTGAATATATATATTTTTTAATTTGAAAACGTTAGAAGACAAATAAAATATTTAAATATCTCCATCGCTGAGCCAGAAACCTTGACCAGTTAGGACTTCACATTATTCAATGGTTATTACAAAAAAGACGGATGGACATGATACAGAAATTTAAAATACAAAATATTTTGAACTTCATCAATAAAATACATAAGAAGAAATAATATAAAATATTTTTTTTAATATAAGAAGCATAGACGGCCTTGAGGTCCTCCTCGACGGTCTTGAGGTCCTCCTCGACGGCCTTGAGGTCCTCCTCGACGGTCTTGAGGACCTCCTCGACGGCCTTGAGGTCCTCCTCGACGGTCTTGAGGTCCTCCTCGACGGTCTTGAGGACCTCCTCGATGGTCTTGAGGACCTCCTCGACGGTCATGAGGACCTCTTCGACGGTCTTGAGGTCCTCCTCGACGGTCTTGAGGACCTCCTTGACGGTCTTAAGGTCCTCCTCGACGGTCTTGAGGACCTCGACGGTCTAGAGGTCCTCCTCGACGGTCTTGAGGACCTCCTCGACGGTCTTGAGGACCTCCTTGACGGTCTTGAGGTCCTCCTCGACGGTCTTGAGGTCCTCCTCGACGGTCTTGAGGTCCTCCTCGACGGTCTTGAGGACCTCCTCGACGGTCTTGAGGTCCTCCTCGACGGTCTTGAGGTCCTCCTCGACGGTCTTGAGGACCTTCTCGACGGTCTTGAGGATCTACTCGACGGTCTTGAGGTCCTCGACGGTCTTGAGGACCTTCTCGACGGTCTTGAGGATCTACTCGACGGTCTTGAGGTCCTCGACGGTCTTGAGGTCCTCGACGGTCTTGAGGTCCTCGACGGTCTTGAGGTCCTCCTCGACGGTCTTGAGGTCCTCCTCGACGGTCTTGAGGTCCTCCTCGACGGTCTTGAGGTCCTCCTCGACGGTCTTGAGGACCTCCTCGACGGTCCTGAGGAGCTACTCGACGCCCTTGAGGACCTCCTCGACGCCCATGAGGACCTCCTCGACGCCCTTGAGGTCCTCCTCGACGCCCATGAGGACCTCCTCGACGCCCATGAGGACCTCCTTGACGCCCTCGAGGACCTCGACGCCCTTGAGGTCCTCGACTCCCTTGAGGACCTCGACGCCCTTGAGGACCTCCTCGACGTCCTTGAGGACCTCGACGCCCATGAGGTCCTCCTTGATGCCCATGAGGTCCTCGACGCCCATGAGGTCCTCCTCGACGCCCATGAGGTCCTCCTCGACGCCCATGAGGTTCTCTTCGACGCCCTTGAGGTCCTCCTCGACGCCCTAGAGGACCTCGACGCCCTTGAGGTCCTCCTCGACGCCCTAGAGGACCTCGACGCCCTTGAGGTCCTCCTCGACGCCCTTGAGGACTTCCTCGACGCCCATGAGGTCCTCGACGCCCTCCTCGACGCCCATGAGGTTTTCCTCGACGCCCTCGAGGTCCTCGACGCCCATGAGGTCCTCCTCGACGCCCTTGAGGACTTCCTCGACGCCCATGAGGTCCTCCTCGACGCCCATGAGGTCCTCCTCGACGCCCATGAGGTCCTCTTCGACGCCCTTGAGGACCTCCTCGACGCCCATGAGGTCCTCCTCGACGCCCATGAGGTCCTCGACGCCCATGAGGTTCTCCTCGACGCCCTTGAGGACTTCCTCGACGCCCATGAGGTCCTCCTCGACACCCATGAGGTTCTCCTCGACGCCCTTGAGGTCCTCCTCGACGCCTTTGATGACCTCGACGCCCTTGAGGTCCTCCTCGACGCCCTTGAGGTCCTCCTCGACGTCCACGAGGTCCTCGACGCCCATGAGGTCCTCCTCGACGCCCTTGAGGTCCTCGACGCCCATGAGGACCTCCTCGACGCCCTTGAAGACCTCCTCGACGCCCTTGAGGTCCTCCTCGATGCCCTTGAGGTTCTCCTCGATGCCCTTGAGGTCCTCCTCGATGCCCTTGAGGTTCTCCTCGTCGCCCTTGAGGTCCTCCTCGATGCCCTTGAGGTCCTCGACGCCCTTGAGGTCCTCCTCGACGCCCTTGAAGACCTCTTCCGACGGGAATATTTTCCAAACAGATAGCATGGATGTGACGGCCAGAATACTTGAAGGCTCAGACGTCGTTAACCCAACCACATAGGCTGGACGGTAGTGAGCGACGGTTTCGCTTACTGCAGGTCGGCGTTCAATCCCCGACCGTCCAAATGGTTGGGCACCATTCCTTCCCTCTGTCCCATCCCAAATCCTTATCCTGACCCTTATCCCAGTGCTAGATAGTCGCAATGGCTTGGCGCTTTGTCCTGAACGTTCCCTTAAGAACAATAATATTTAAGAACACTAATGATAATATAAAAATAAGAAATATATAATTAAAAATATTAAATGTAATTTTTTTATTACATTTTATATTTTTTACTTAATTTTAAATGTTGAATTCATTTCATACTTTTATTTAAAATAAAGAAGAAACAGAAGAAGAGAGACAGAAGAAAGAACTTTTTCATTGTCAGAGTAGTTAGTAAACGAAATGCATTAGGCACTGATATAGTGGAGGCTGACTCCATACACAGTTTCAAATGTAGATATGACAGAGCCCAGTAGGCTCAGGAACCTGTACATCAGTTGATTGACAGTTGAGAGGCGGGACCAAAGAGCCAGAGCTCATCCCCCGCAAACACAACTAGGTAAATAAAACTTGATACAACACACACACACACACACAAACACACACACACACACACACACACACACACACACACACACACACACACACACACACACACACCTTCTTGCACACTGTCATAAATCTTTTTTTTACCCTTGTTTTTTGAGTAAAATTGGCCTGGAAATTTACATGTTATCCAGGAGGAATCTGGAAACTAATCCTGCATCCACGACATGTATCCTTAACTGTTGATTCTGTCTCTATCTGATACTATTGATCAATTGAACCTGGTACTCTTGACTACTAGATCCTGGTACTCTTGACTACTAGATCCTGGTACTCTTGACTACTAGATCCTGGTACTCTTGACTACTAGATCCTGGTACTCTTAACCTACTAGAATCTGCTACTATTGATCATTAGAATCTGCTACTACTGACAATTAGAATCTGCTACTATTGACCATTAGAATTTGCTACTACTGACAATTAGAATCTGCTACTATTGACCATTAGAATCTGCTACTATTGACCATTAGAACCTGCTAGTACTGACCAATGCAGCCTGTCACATATATCCCAACAACCTTATATAATTATCCACTACAACTATTGACTAATACAACCAACTAAAAATTACCACTACATCTTGATGCTATTAATCACTTCAACCGAATACTATTGACCCCAATTACTTCCTACTAATGACCGCAACATCCTAACATTATTGACCACCACAATCTACTAATGGTTACCACACCAGACCAGACCAACAACTATTATTATTGACCACTACAACCTAATATTTATTCTCATTCTGTCCAGAGGTTATAAAAATATATGACCATATGAAAGTATTTGAATAATTGGGCTTTATTGAGGTATAATTGGCTTTTTTAACCTTTGTGAGTCAGTTTTGGTTCAATACAAGAGAATTATACAACATACATTCTTACTAACTATTGTGGGTGGCGTAGAGACCTCCCCAGCGGTTTGAAATGGTTTTGCTTTACTAGAAGATTGCGAATCTTAGATTTGCATCTAACCTAACCAAACCTGAGCAGACCCGACCTATGTAACCTAATTTAGCCCGCCACTGCCCCCCGAATGATAAGGCAGGAGGCAAACCGGGAGTCCCCCTAATATTTGACAAACTTTCCCTACTCTAGTCAAGCCTAACCTAACGTAACGTAATACCTAATCTAGTTAGATCTAATCTAGACCTAATCTAGTTAGACCTAATCTAACCTAGCCTAACCTTCCCTAGCCTAGCCTAACCTAACCAAACCTAACCTAACCCAACCAAACGTAGCCTGACCCACTCTAATCTAACCTAACCTAGTCTTTGCCTAACCTAGCCTTGCCTAACCTAACCTAACCTGACCTCACCTATTCTAGCCTAACCTAACGCAACCTAACCAGACACGTCCTAACCTGACCTAACTTAACCTAACCTAACCTAACCTGACCTAACCTAGCAATACGCAGCCTGACCTGATCTAATCTAAGCTTACCACATTCAGACTCTGCTGCCACACCATATCGACCTGATCACCACCACCACCACCACACTATATGTGCCTGACCACTCCACCACACAATATGTAACTTACCACCCTCACCACACCATGTTATGTAACTTACCACCCTCACCACACCATGTATATCTGATCACCACCACCTGGGCCACATCCTCTCACCACGTATCGTGCGTCTGAAGCAATCCTTCATACCGGTATGTATAATTAAATCAAGAAGCAAGGTGATAGTTGAGGGGCTCCCTGTGTCAGGCTGCTTCTGTGCACTTGCTGTGGTCGGTAGCGCGTGTGCCTGGTGTGATCAGGGACGCGGGTTCGATCCCGTTGTGCAGCCCCCAATATTGATTCATAGATTCACCAATTTATTGAGATTTCATTAAACTCATCACGGTTCAGGCGGTAATGAATGTATTGCAAGTTCAACCCCCCATTGCACGGCCATAATATTTTCCCATTTGTTGCATGTTTTCAAGCTGAACACCCCCCCCCCACCCCCCAAAAAAAATCCCAAGTATAAAATCAAATACCCAATTAAAAGGTTAAGAGGAATATTATCCGAGAATCAGCTTATGTTAATGAACACGAAAGCAATAACACAACTAATTAGTAAGAAATAAGACATAGCTAGTTACTAGGCACAGGAACAGGAAATACTGGGCGGTTAGGTAAGGCCGCTCCAGAGACCAAACCCCACACCAACACTTTCCACTACACCACCACTACACTACACCCGCGGCGCCACGGTCCACCCAAACATCACCACCACTACACCACACCCGCGGCGCCACGGTCCACCCAAACATCACCACCACTACACCACACCCGCGGCGCCACGGTCCACCCAAACATCACCACCACTACACCACACCCGCGGCGCCACGGTCCACCCAAACATCACCACCACTACACCACACCCGCGGCGCCACGGTCCACACAAACATCACCACTACACTACACCCGCGGCGCCACGGTCCACCCAAACATCACCACCACTACACCACACCCGCGGCGCCACGGTCCACACAAACATCACCACTACACTACACCCGCGGCGCCACGGTCCACACAAACACCACACCCGCGGCGCCACGGTCCACCCAAACATCACCACCACTACACTACACCCGCGGCGCCACGGTCCACACAAACATCACCACTACACCACACCCGCGGCGCCACGGTCCACACAAACATCACCACTACACTACACCCGCGGCGCCACGGTCCACACAAACATCACCACTACACCACACCCGCGGCGCCACGGTCCACACAAACATCACCACTACACTACACCCGCGGCGCCACGGTCCACACAAACATCACCACTACACCACACCCGCGGCGCCACGGTCCACACAAACACCACCACTACACCACACCCGCGGCGCCACGGTCCACACAAACACCACCACTACACTACACCCGCGGCGCCACGGTCCACACAAACATCACCACTACACCACACCCGCGGCGCCACGGTCCACACAAACATCACCACTACACTACACCCGCGGCGCCACGGTCCACACAAACACCACCACTACACTACACCCGCGGCGCCACGGTCCACCCAAACATCACCACTACACTACACCCGCGGCGCCACGGTCCACACAAACATCACCACTACACCACACCCGCGGCGCCACGGTCCACACAAACATCACCACTACACTACACCCGCGGCGCCACGGTCCACACAAACATCACCACTACACCACACCCGCGGCGCCACGGTCCACACAAACATCACCACTACACTACACCCGCGGCGCCACGGTCCACCCAAACACCACCACTACACCACACCCGCGGCGCCACGGTCCACACAAACACCACACCCGCGGCGCCACGGTCCACACAAACACCACCACTACACCACACCCGCGGCGCCACGGTCCACCCAAACACCACCACTACACCACACCCGCGGCGCCACGGTCCACACAAACACCACACCCGCGGCGCCACGGTCCACCCAAACACCACCACTACACCACACCCGCGGCGCCACGGTCCACACAAACACCACACCCGCGGCGCCACGGTCCACCCAAACACCACCACTACACCACACCCGCGGCGCCACGGTCCACCCAAACACCACCACTACACCACACCCGCGGCGCCACGGTCCACACAAACACCACACCCGCGGCGCCACGGTCCACCCAAACACCACCACTACACCACACCCGCGGCGCCACGGTCCACCCAAACACCACCACTACACTACACCCGCGGCGCCACGGTCCACACAAACACCACCACTACACCACACCCGCGGCGCCACGGTCCACACAAACATCACCACTACACCACACCCGCGGCGCCACGGTCCACACAAACATCACCACTACACCACACCCGCGGCGCCACGGTCCACACAAACATCACCACTACACCACACCCGCGGCGCCACGGTCCACACAAACATCACCACTACACCACACCCGCGGCGCCACGGTCCACACAAACATCACCACTACACCACACCCGCGGCGCCACGGTCCACACAAACATCACCACTACACTACACCCGCGGCGCCACGGTCCACCCAAACATCACCACTACACTACACCCGCGGCGCCACGGTCCACACAAACATCACCACTACACTACACCCGCGGCGCCACGGTCCACACAAACACCACACCCGCGGCGCCACGGTCCACCCAAACACCACCACTACACCACACCCGCGGCGCCACGGTCCACACAAACATCACCACTACACACCCGCGGCGCCACGGTCCACACAAACATCACCACTACACCACACCCGCGGCGCCACGGTCCACACAAACATCACCACTACACCACACCCGCGGCGCCACGGTCCACACAAACATCACCACTACACCACACCCGCGGCGCCACGGTCCACACAAACACCACCACTACACCACACCCGCGGCGCTACGGTCCACACAAACATCACCACTACACTACACCCGCGGCGCCACGGTCCACACAAACATCACCACTACACCACACCCGCGGCGCCACGGTCCACACAAACATCACCACTACACTACACCCGCGGCGCCACGGTCCACACAAACACCACCACTACACCACACCCGCGGCGCCACGGTCCACACAAACACCACCACTACACCACACCCGCGGCGCCACGGTCCACACAAACACCACCACTACACCACACCCGCGGCGCCACGGTCCACACAAACACCACCACTACACCACACCCGCGGCGCTACGGTCCACACAAACATCACCACTACACTACACCCGCGGCGCCACGGTCCACACAAACATCACCACTACACCACACCCGCGGCGCTACGGTCCACACAAACATCACCACTACACTACACCCGCGGCGCCACGGTCCACACAAACATCACCACTACACCACACCCGCGGCGCCACGGTCCACACAAACATCACCACTACACTACACCCGCGGCGCCACGGTCCACACAAACACCACCACTACACTACACCCGCGGCGCCACGGTCCACACAAACATCACCACTACACCACACCCGCGGCGCCACGGTCCACACAAACATCAATAATTGCCCACTCTGAACACACTTTTTTCTTCAGTGAGAATTTAACTGGATAGAATTTGTGTTGAAAGGTTTATGTTTGTATTTTTTCTTGAGTAACTGTTTTTTTTATAAAATTAAATACGAATAATAATAATTGAAATAATAACAACAACAATAATAATAATAATAATTTTAATTATACTTTTTTGAGTATTGTCTTCGTCTCAATTAAAATTATAGTTGAAAAATAATCTTACCCAAACAGTATTCCTTCATCAACATACAATATTCCGATATTATGTATTGATGATCCAGGAAAAGCAATTCATATTGATGAACCTGCTACTGGTTCATCACTCGAGATACTGGTACTACTGGTACCTACTGGTAACTACTGGTTCTATCACTCACTACTGGTTCAACATTCGAGATTATAACAGTTTATAATAGAGATATATGGAACATGCTTTGTTATGTAAGTATAAACAATTTAGGACTGGATTCGTGTTTTTAACAAGTTTAAGAAAACGATGATTAAATCCTTAATTATCTTTCACTGGACTAATTGATATTAATCAATCCAGTGAGCTCCTTGTATATGAACAAATTTCTTACAATTGAAGACGCTCGAACTTTTGTTGAACAGTGCTTCATTCATATCGTGCGAATCACATTACCTCTCTAAAGGCTTCACTCACGTATTGAAAACACAAATGACTGCTAGGACAACCCAAACAACTAACCAAACCTATCCTATGCACAAAATTAAAATGTACATTAATAATAAATTTTCTGAGAAAAATGCTAATTTTGACTGCACAATGGGAAAAAAATTAATAAAGGCAAATTAGAGGTCAACAAATGATCTAAATGGGTGATTATGGCCGTATTTAGATCAATATCAGTGAGAATCTGTTCTACAGATTAACGAAGTTTTCTCAGATTTGAAATATATTGGGTTTTTGCAGTTTCCATTAGGTATTTAGGTATCATAGCGAGATTAGAATAGGGTATAATTTGCCATTTCATGTGAAAAGAAGGGGGGGGGGGAGGGGGAGTGCTTGACGCGATAAATTATTGTGCATGAGTTGGTGCATGAAGGGTGCATGAGTCAAGGAGGGCATGAATTGAGGGCGAGCATGGCGCTCGCCCTCCACTCGCCTATGACCGTCCCTAGAAGACGACCCGTCACCCTGCAAAACTGTGTGAGGCTAGCTCCAATCTCTCCCCCAACTTCGGACAAACAGGCTTACAGTCATTCTTTTATATATATAGAGATTAAGGTCTTACAACAACTGATCAAATAATTTGAGCCTAAATTTATATTTTACTTCGAAATAGCTTTCTGAAATCCTGAAATATAAATCACAAA
Source organism: Procambarus clarkii (assembly GCF_040958095.1). Lineage (NCBI taxonomy): Eukaryota > Metazoa > Arthropoda > Malacostraca > Decapoda > Cambaridae > Procambarus > Procambarus clarkii. The sequence continues at coordinate 15,006,237 of NC_091194.1, forward strand.
TATTATTCCGTGATAAACGTATGTTTGCATTAGATTTCACGTCAGGCATACTGTGATAATCATGCAGCAATAATTATATCAAAATAAACTTTTAATGTGAATTAGATTCACTTTTTATGATTATTAAAGTTATAATTATTCATGCAAGTAATTTACAGCAGGACATATTGCATTTTGTATCTGAGAGAGCGAGAAAAAAAATGTAGTTGAATTTGTACATGTATTCTCCGTAGAGTTTCAACTTGTTAATAAATACGTTGTACAGTCACCAGCAATGATATTCCAGCTTAATTTTATTACTTTTATTTACTTTTTTATTTGATTGGCATGCTGAGTACTAGACCAGTAGCGCAGACACGCAGCATTACGTGCTGTCCCTTACAACTGAGGCGGGACCAAAGAGCCAGAGCTCAACCCCCTCAAACACAACTAGGTGAATACCACACGGACCACCATGGCTCCACACAGCGTGTCGCTTGATGCCTCATGCAAGCCTCCCATCAGTCTCCCTTCCACTATGCCTTCCCAACACTATGCCTCCCCGCTCTTCTATGCCTCCCCCCACCACTATTATGCATGGACACCTTGCAACCCCCCTAGTATATATCACCAACCCAGCAACTCGTAAAACTCTTGTAAGTATACAAATTGTACAGAATCCTCTGGACAAAACTTTGGTCAACACTAAGCAATCTTCGCCTTGGGCACTGCTCTTACGTATAAACATTTGCAATATGCAACTGTCGACGATCCGATGTTCGAAAGCTGTTCTTGTTCTTGTTCAAGACATGTTCTGGTCGTCTTAAACCCGACATCCTCACCGAAATTTTACATTTTGTATTATTTTATCTTACTAATCAATTTATCTCATACAATCGCATTGCCTTTACATTCTCTCTCTCTCTCTCTCTCTCTCTCTCTCTCTCTCTCTCTCTCTCTCGCTCGCTATATCGATCTACCTATCTTTCTCTTTTGATCAGTAATAATACATTTGTTCCTTTATCAATAGATATGTATTATGCATATATATTACTTAGCTTTAAATTACTCTCCCTCTACCAGTTAATAGAATATCTTGAACTATATATTCCTGACAATTCTCTCTAGTTAGCAACCATAATGTATTAGAAATTATTATACTCACAACAGGAGACCAAGATATATTGAACTATCCCGTGTAATTGTAATTAAAATATTAAAAATCACTAAATACCAAATGCTTTTAAGTTGGACAAAATGGACGATTCTTTGCCATGACAATTTTAAACATGCAATACTTATTTATATGTCACTGACACTATCATAAGAGCATATAAAGAATAACTCACAATTTTGCATGAATACTCACTGTATGGCATGAATATTTGCAACATTGCATTAGTACCCACAATATTGCACGAATGTTATACCTAAACTGAATATAACTAGGAGTCCCTCAGTTATCAATGGACATTCATTTAATAAATAATTCATCTAATATTCATAAGATGCTTTAATACTGAACTGTGAAGAGATTAATACTGTACTGTGAAGAGATTAATACTGTACTGTGAAGAGATTAATAATGTTCTGTGAAGAGACTAATATTATACTGTGAAGAGACTAACACTATAATGTGAAGACTAATACTATACTGTGAAGAGACTAATATTATACTGTGAAGAGACTAACACTGTACCATGAAGAGACTAACTCTGGACGCCGATTATTCCGTGAGAGACGTAGAACCGGAAAAAGTTCCGGATCCGGATAACGATTAATATCTGTTTTTAACAAGATCTGAGACCACCAAGCCTGGTTCACAGCGAGACATTCCCCCCCCCCCAACCTAATCTGCCCCCCACCGCCGTGAAGGCTTCCACACAACAAGGATTGGTAAGCCAATCAGAAGATTGTAAATACAACGGGGCGCATCATGCCGCCAGTTACGTGACAGAAAAATATATCAGGCTATCATTCTCCCATTCTGTGTCAAATACATCGATCAGGATATCATGTCCGTCTAGTGTCAGAAAGATCGATCACACTATCGCCCGTCTAGTGTCAGAAACATCGATCAGGCAAAGATAACCATATAAATACCTATGGCTGAAAATAATAGCGAAAATAATTTACTCTGAAGTCGTCAATGCAGATATAGTTGAATGTCGGCGGGAGGAAACCGTAGACTTAATTCAGTTTCACTGAACTGAATATCACCTAACACGGTAACTTCATTGGATTAATTACTAACACAAGTTACTTAAATTGGATCGGCAAATTAGCAGATCATCTCCCTTGACCACCGTTAATTAAGTGTCGCTAATTACTGAATCACCGTCCGGCACAACAGTTAATTCATTGGCACCATAAACTCACGGGATCATAATTTATCTCTACCACTTAATTGATACAACTAGTAATTGAAACACTGTTATTTTTACTATGGCAACGAAATTGACTTCTCTATGTTCACCAGCAGATTGCTAGATTATTACTGCATGAGACAGAGATGAAGCCACAGTGACACAGCCCATAACAGCCACAGAGGCTATGCGACCCAGCACAGACCAGCCACACTGGCGCCGAATAAATTAGAAGCCAACAGGTTTATCTGTGGGCAATTCTAGTCTCATGCCAGAAGTGACCGGATGACTGGAGAATTACAGGGAAGGTCTCAGCTTTTGTTCGCAATATTACTGTGTGTTTAAGAATCACGATAATGCCTAAGACAAATGAGTCTCATTGTTCATTCCGTGTAATTACACTATGACAGGTTGGGTGTGACTTGAGTTTGGAAGGTTCAAAAAATTACAGAAATTGCATGATTTCAGGAGAATTATGTAAACTAACACGAGTTACCACCGCCAGAATATAAAATGTTAACGTTAAATTTAGTTTTAAATATCCATGTAAATGAGGATGAATCATAAATACTTGAATATCTTGCAATCAGAAAGGTCATTTGCATCTGGGTCACAATAAGTGCCTGGTGCCTTATACTGATTGGCTGAGAACTCTTGAAATATCTGAGGCTTCACGCTGATTGGATGAGTGCCTCTTGACGTGCCCGATGCTTCACACTGATTGGATGAGTGACTGACTTGATATGCCTGAAGCTTCATGCTGATTGGTTGAGAGTTGGTGTTTGTCTCGCCTGAGTTTGTGTGTATATTAGACTTCCCTTAGCCTTCCCTCCTGGGCCGTCCAGAGACACAAGTCAATAAACTAACTGCAGGTATAACATGTTGAGCAAACATTACACTTTGCACAACGCCATCGACCCACCTGCCTTCACTTCAGCAGCTACACTTTAGTTAACCGACTATTATTAACAGTTATAACAGCAATTCAGCTAAATTTATTATGCATTACGGTGGGACTCCATATGCAAATTACCATGAAATTTATGTCGTCTCCTTAACTTTATTTTTATTTTATTTCGTTTTACTAAGTATTAAGATTATTTCACTTTAATGACTTTGTCAATTTAAAAGTAATTGACGGTAGCTGAAAGAACGATAAAATTGATTAAAGAATACCTCCCAGGTAGGAAACAGAGGATTTAAGGTGAGAACCATCAAAGAGGAGAGAGAGAGGTCTCAGATGGAGTAAATAAAAGACTCACTACTAAGATCCATATATAATGTCCCAGGAGCAGAGTAAAAGACTTTTGGAAAATGACACATTCACATCAGTGTCATCTGGCAAAATGACAACTTAGGTTTTGCAGTGCGCTTGCACGACTTGCAACATAATAGAATCATGAGTCAGCGGATGCTCTGCACGGCAGCGGAAGAGGATGGGGGGGAGTGGGGAGGGGTAATGCAGGGCTCTGCATAATAGGGGAGGCATCGATTGACTTTTTCATAATTGTCTGTTAAGCGTAGCACGGGTGATTTGTATTGTTCTGCAATATTTGTCTCATAAATGAACTGCATGTATATTAACTAAAGAAATCTATAAAATGATTAAACCTTTTCTGCAAATGTCTATGTTTTGTTAAAACACACACACACACAGATCTGTCCACTCGGCAGCGAAGCCCTGTGTGTGTGTGTGTGTGTGTGTGTGTGTGTGTGTGTGTGTGTGTGTGTGTGTGTGTGTGTGTGTGTGTGTGTGGAAAAAACTGTTACTTAGTAGTTAGTAACAATTGATTGATTGACAGTTGAGGACAGTTGAGAGGAGGGCCGAAAGAGCTCAACCCCCGCAAGCACAACTAGGTGAATACACACACACACAAAAACATAAAAATTAAAAATAACACAATATTCTGGCTATCAGAAAACCCAAGATCACTATCACCCACGTGATAGCGATCAAATATAGTGATAGCGATCATGTGTGCGCACTTTAAAACAAGCGCGCACACATATCTTCGTCGTAGACGTTATCACAGTTAATAAACAATACCTCAGTGATTTGTAATCTGTCCAAGCAATTCCTGGAGAGAAGTGCCCCTGCTACACAATTCTTCATTCCTTGGCACCTGCTTTTGATAATTACTTACATGCCTTTGGACATTAATTCACTGCTAACTCTCCTATACAGAATCCCACGTAAGACTGGAATCCCTTCAATGACTCTTATTGTGCCTAATGAGGCCTCCCAGTTATTAGAAACTAATGACCTGATTCCATGATTTCCCACATTATTCACCCGCCCCTCCTCTTGCTTAATTGGAGTCTGGCTCCCCATCACATTTCAAGATGATATGCATCCTGTATGCATCATTGCTCATCTCAGCCCCCCCTGGAGAGCACACCAACATCATTTGGTTTATTGTTACTGTGTTTAAGTGCTATTTTTATTCATTTGACCTTAGTTATTGGTCGCTTTGTAAACTCTGCATTCATCTTTGTCACCTGCTATGTTATCTGTGCAACATTCATCTTTGTCACCTGCTATGTTATCTGTGCAACATTCATCTTTGTTACCTGCTATGTTATCTGTGCAACATTCATCTTTGTTACCTGCTATGTTATCTGTGCAACATTCATCTTTGTCACCTGCTATGTTATCTGTGCAACATTCATCTTTGTCACCTGCTATGTTATCTGTGCAACATTCATCTTTGTTACCTGCTATGTTATCTGTGCAACATTCATCTTTGTCACCTGCTATGTTATCTGTGCAACATTCATCTTTGTCACCTGCTATGTTATCTGTGCAACATTCATCTTTGTCACCTGCTATGTTATCTGTGCAACATTCATCTTTGTCACCTGCTATGTTATCTGTGCAACATTCATCTTTGTCATCTGCTATGTTATCTGTGCTACATTCATCGTTGTTACCTGCTATATTATCTGTGCAACATTCATCGTTGTCACCTGCTATATTATCTGTGCAACATTCATCTTTGTCATCTGAGATAATATCTGTGCCCGATCCGTTATCGTTGCTATCAGCGCTGCCATCTCTGCATTCTTCGTGTAACACAGACAAACCATTTTAGCCAATGACTATAAGCTTAGAACGCCATTTCTCATAGACCATCCGACACCCATTATAAAAGTTCCCAAGAATCAGCTTTTTGTCCTCTCTGTCAAGGAGAAGTCTCTTATCTTCCCGCGACGACACATCTTCACCGCCCATCACATCTCTTGTTCATTGACACACTTCGGGATACACGTATGTTACATGTGTGGCTCGCATTATATGTTACATGTGTGGCTCGCATTATATGTTACATGTGTGGCTCGCATTATATGTTACATGTGTGGCTCGCATTATATGTTACATGTGTGGCTCGCATTATATGTTACATGTGTGGCTCGCATTATATGTTACATGTGTGGCTCGCATTATATGTTACATGTGTGGCTCGCATTATATGTTACATGTGTGGCTCGCATTATATGTTACATGTGTGGCTCGCATTATATGTTACATGTGTGGCTCGCATTATATGTTACATGTGTGGCTCGCATTATATGTTACATGTGTGGCTCGCATTATATGTTACATGTGTGGCTCGCATTATATGTTACATGTGTGGCTCGCATTCACAGCAAGAATCGCCAGGTTTACCCGTTGGACAGAGAGCAGCAGAGGGGAAAACATGGTTCTCTTACAGGAGACACTCCTACAGGAGACACTCCTACAGGACACACTCCTACAGGAGACACTCCTACAGGAAACACTCCTACAGGAAACACTCCTACAGGAGACACTCCTACAGGAGACACTCCTACAGGAGACACTCCTACAGGAGACACTCCTACAGGAGACACTCCTACAGGACACACTCATACAGGACACACTCATACAGGACACACTCATACAGGACACACTCATACAGGACACACTCATACAGGACACACTCCTACAGGACACACTCCTACAGGACACACTCCTACAGGACACACTCCTACAGGACACACTCCTACAGGACACACTCCTACAGGACACACTCCTACAGGAGACACAGAAGCTGAATACGCGAGAACACGTGGATTTGGCTGGACGGAACTTGGAGCTTGGTGTCGAGGCTCCAATAGCTAAGGGGAAGGCTGTCCCCCGTGGGCAAGGATTTAGTTACTACGGCATCCAATAGTGTTAAACCAACTGGCCGAGTGACGTGTACATCGTTCACTGTGCCACGCCATGCAAGGGTGTGTGTGTGGGGGGTGTGTGGGGGGGGTGTGTGTGTGGGGGGTGTGTGGGGGGGGTGTGTGTGTGGTGTGTGTGGGGTGTGTATGGGGTGTGTGTGGGGTGTGTGGGGTGTGTGTGGGGTGTGTGTGTGTGGGGGGTGTGTGTGGGGTGTGTGTGGGGTGTGTGTGTGTGTGGGGGGTGTGTGTGTGGTGTGTGTGGGGTGTGTGTGTGTGGGGTGTGTGTGGGGTGTGTGTGGGGTGTGTGTGGGGTGTGTGTGGTGTGTGTGTGGTGTGTGTGTGTGGTGTGTGTGTGGTGTGTGTGTGTGGTGTGTGTGTGGTGTGTGTGTGTGTTGTGTGTGTGTGTGTGTGTGTGTGTGTTGTGTGTGTGTGTGTGTGTGTGTGTGTGTGTGTGTGTGTGGTGTGTGTGTGTGGTGTGTGTGTGTGGTGTGTGTGTGTGGTGTGTGTGTGTGGTGTGTGTGTGTGGTGTGTGTGTGGGGTGTGTGTGGGATGTGTGTGGGGTGTGTGTGGGATGTGTGTGGGGTGTGTGTGGGATGTGTGTGGGGTGTGTGTGTGTGTGAGTGTGGGGTGTGTATGTGGGGTGTGTGTGTGGGGTGTGTGTGGGGTGTGTGTGGGGTGTGTGTGGTGTGTGTGTGTGGGGTGTGTGTGGGGTGTGTGTGTGGGGTGTGTGTGTGGGGTGTGTGTGGGGTGTGTGTGTGTGGGGTGTGTGTGGGATGTGTGTGGTGTGGGATGTGTGGGGTGTGTGTGTGTGTGTGTGTGTGTGTGTGTGTGTGTGTGTGTGTGTGTGTGTGTGTGGTGTGGGGTGTGTGTGTGGTGTGTGTGGGGTGTGTGTGGGGTGTGTGTGGGGTGTGTGTGGGGTGTGTGTGGGGTGTGTGTGGGGTGTGTGTGTGGGGTGTGTGTGTGGGGTGTGTGTGTGGGGTGTGTGTGTGGGGTGTGTGTGTGGGGTGTGTGTGGGGTGTGTGTGTGGGGTGTGTGTGTGTGGGGTGTGTGTGTGGGGGGTGTGTGTGGGGTGTGTGTGTGGGGTGTGTGTGTGGGGTGTGTGTGGGGTGTGTGTGGGGTGTGTGTGGGTTGTGTGTGGTGTGTGTGTGTGTGTGTGTGTGTGTGTGTGTGTGTGTGTGTGTGTGTGTGTGTGTGTGTGTGTGTGGTGTGTGGTGTGTGTGGTGTGTGTGTGGTGTGTGTGTGGTGTGTGTGTGTGGTGTGTGTGTGTGGTGTGTGTGTGTGGTGTGTGTGTGTGGTGTGTGTGTGTGGTGTGTGTGTGTGGTGTGTGTGTGGTGTGTGTGTGGTGTGTGTGTGGGGTGTGTGTAGGGTGTGTGTGGTGTGTGTGTGGGGTGTGTGTGGGGTGTGTGTGGTATGTGTGTGGTGTGTGTGTGTGTGTGTGTGTGTGGGGGGGGTGTGTGTGTGGGGTGTGTGTGTCTGTGTGTGTGTGTGTACTCACCTAATTGTGCTTGCGGGGGTTGAGTTCTGGCTCTTTGGTCCCGCCTCTCAACTGTCAATCAACTGGTGTACAGGTTCCTGAGCCTACTGGGCTCTATCATATCTACACTTGAAACTGTGTATGGAGTCAGTTGTGTGTGTGTGTGTGTGTGTGTGTGTGTGTGTGTGTGTGTGTGTGTGTGAGTGTATTAACCTAGTTGTGCTTGCGGGGGCTGAGCTTTGGCTCTTTGGCTCTGTGTGTGCGTGTCTGTATTTGCGCGCCGGCATTTTTCAAAGACAGTTATTTGTTTCCCTGTCAAACGTCCCGTACCATATAGAGAGTCCCAATCTCCCCCCACCCCCACCCTTCCCTGCAAGGCACGTGATTAATAGTACGTAAAAAAAAAACTACCATAACCCACAACAGGACACTTGAACGCTCTCTTACACTCACCGAAGGTTCATATACACTATGGAACCGAACAGAAACAAAAACACAAGTGATAGATGTACGAGTCAGGGGGAGGGAACCTCCGGATAGCCGGATCAATTTCGTATAGCGACCGGCATTGACAAGAGGCTGACTGACGGGGTATGTCAGGCATTGACCCCTGTCATTCACCAACGCCTGACACTGATGTGGATAACGACAGGGGGAGCTGGCAACAGATACAGCAGGGAACACTGGAGAGGATGAAGGGAAATTGAAAGGGATAGCGGAATGGAGAGAAGAGGGAGGATAAGAGAGACAGATGGAGAGCGGCAGAGAAATGTGGTGAGAGAAAAAAAGAAGGTTGTTTGGAGGAAGGGAGGGAGGAATAGTGAGGGATGGAGAGAGAGAGAGAGAGAGAGAGAGAGAGAGAGAGAGAGAGAGAGAGAGAGAGAGAGAGAGAGAGAGAGAGAGAGAGAGAGAGAGAGGAGGGGAGAAAGGAAGTTACTCTAAGAATCGTTCGTGTATCTTCTATTCGATGACACATGGAGTCTTACAAGCATTCGTGAATCCTGTATGCAATGACAAAATGGAGTCTTAGATATGTTGGTGCAAAAGTATTTACACGTTGTAAAAGTATTTACAACAAGAACCATTAGAGGCGTTCGTGATCCATACACGTGTCATCACCTCCTGACACTGTAAATACACCTCGAGGAACGTTGCTTGAGACACAGAGTTGCAGCTACTGATACACAGGTTGTGTATGACATACACAACATGCATACAACAGTGGCTGAGGAGAGATCAATTACAAACAGCACTTGGTGAGGTCGCGTGAGAGTGAGGGCAACAAGAATGCAATATCTTCCACTATCTTTTATATCTACAATATTGTTGATATCTAGATATCTCCTAAAGGAGATATCTAGATATATCAATATCTATCATATCTAGGATCATATCTATCTATATCTAGGATACAATATCTATCCTTTGATGCAATGCACGTGAGACTCACGAGTGATAGTGTGAGGGAAAAAGGACAGAAAGATGAGGGGATGAAAGTAATATATAACTTTATTGCCAATTCCACGATAATAAAAGTTCGATGATGCTTTACAAATAAAAGATCATACAATGCAAATTGAATAAGTAATATTATCCAGTTATTTTTTGTATTATATACTCCTATTATTTGGTAATAAAAATTTTGAGGCATTTAAATAACAAGAACTGTAACACAAAATTAACAAATTGATATGCAAGGAATATTATTTATTAAGGTCAATTATAGACGAAAATAAAGTTTACCCTAATACGTTTAAAAATTAAATGAAACATTAAAAGGTTGCATAACAGGAGTATGCTCCTCTAGAGGAAACTAGATTGTTTCCTCCAAGGAGTGCCGGACCAACCGGGCTGTGATGGGTATGTGGGCTTGCGGGCCGTTCCAAGCAACAGCCTGGTGGACCAAACTCACACAAGTCAAGCCTGGCCTCGGGCCAGGCTTGGGGAGTAGAAGAACTCCCAGAACCCCATCAACCAGGTATCAACCAGGTATGCTGGCGATCTTGCATCTAATATCACAACCACATCTGCTGGTCAGGTTTGGCAAGGGATCACGTTTCTATCAATAATGTTGATTCAAGAATCTCTCCTCCGTTTTCTAAGCCGTTGAAACAAAGCTTTTGTAGAAGAGTTGAATAGCTGCAACAACATCTTTTGCAGTGTTAGCCGTTCCATCAGGTGTAGCTTTAAGGCACATTCCTATGCTGAATCCCACAGTGTAGATTACAGTGTGAAAGCCGCCATTCCTTTCCGAGATTGATAAAGGTAGAAAATGCAGCTTGACTTCATTCTCCATCACGTAAGTGCTTCTTAGCACGGAATATCGCTCAAAGGTATTGTAAAGCTGCAGAAGGCATTCCATGTCAGGTAGCAGCAAGATGGTATCAGTGTAACTACACAACACGATTTTAAAGACTTGTTTTAAAGCGGATTTTTAATGTTTTTTTTCTGAATGGATTATACAAGAGAATATCTGGCTAGTGTGAGGTAGGAAGCCAGACACGAGGGTTAGGCCTTGTCGAACTATCCAGTGTCACTAATGGTTGTTTTGGGATAGTCAAATATATATATATATATATATATATATATATATATATATATATATATATATATATATATATATATATATATATATATATATGCGAACAAGCCTGAATGGTCCCCAGGACAATATGCAACTGAAAACTCACAGCCTCTTGTCACTTCTGGGGTGTGAGTTTTCAGTTGATATATATATATATATATATATATATATATATATATATATATATATATATATATGCGTGTGTGTGTGTGTGTGTGTGTCACGGTAAAATCTCTAGGAAGAGATTCGGCCGTCTATGTAATCAAGAACTGCAGCCAAGAACAACAGCAACTACTTCCAGACGTCTAGACAATACCACCAGTCTACCTGCACCAGGGCCCGTCACCCCACCTCGCACCTGGGTCGCAGGGAGGCCACGTCCTCCGTAACAAGCAGTATATCAGCCGGTTCCTAGTTAAAGAAGACTATCAGCGCCCTCTGGCCGGCCGATATTCTGTATATATAGGGCTACCAAGCTCTCCAAGATTCAGATTACTCCTGTGTGCTCAACTGAGTAGACCCGTTGACACATCTCGGTGTGGTAACAGATTTAGTCAGACTAGCTCATAGTACTCCGCACCATATATTATTTCGCACCTTAACGTAACGTAAATTTGATTATTCATCTTGTTTGTTTTGCACATTTTGTATTAAAGCCAAGCCTGGATATTTTTTTGTAATTTGTTTAAATTCATATTTTTATCTAAGTAAAGTATTTTTAAATGTTTTTTTCCTCTGCTTTATCCTACAGTTTACCACACTGTGAAGACACCTTTTGCAGTTTAACTTTTTTTCATTTATTTTTTAAATATTTTTTGACTGGCATTACAGACTGCACCACCACCAACGTTACCGTCACAATATATATATATATATATATATATATATATATATATATATATATATATATATATATATATATATATATATATATATATATATATATATGTCCTTCATTGTCTGATACTGTCACATTTTTCATCACGTGTTAATTTTCGTGATTTACACACACACACACGGCGGGACCAAAGAGCCAAAGCTCAACCCCCGGAAGCACAAATAGGTGAGTACACACACACACACACACACACACATATATATATATATATATATATATATATATATGTCGTACCTAGTAGCCAGAACGCACATTTTGGCCTACTATGCATGGCCCGATTTGCCTAATAAGCCAAGTTTTCCTGAATTATTATATTTTCTCAATTTTTTTTCTTATGAAATGATAAAGCTACCCATTTCATTATGTATGAGGTCAATTTTTTTTTATTGGAGTTAAAATGAACGTAGATATATGACCGAACCTAACCAACCCTACCTAACCTATCCTAACCTATCTTTATAGGTTAGGTTTGGTTAGGTAGCCGAAAAAGTTAGGTTAGGTTAGGTAGGTTAGGTAGTCGAAAAACAATTAATTCATGAAAACTTGGCTTATTAGGCAAATCGGGCCTTGCATAGTAGGCTGAGAAGTGCGTTCTGGCTACTAGGTACGACATATATATATATATATATATATATATATATATATATATATATATATATATATATATATATATATATATATATATATATATATATATATATATAACTGAAAACTCCACACCCCAGAAGAGACTCGAACCCAGACAGACAGGGAGCAACTGGTGTAACATAGACAGCACTATGGAACTGGCGTAAATGGTACCTTAACCACTTGACCAACCGTGACCGTACAAAAGACGATGGTAGCCGAGGCTATTTCCCCCACCGTCCCGACAGCACTTGGTGGGCATAGTTATTTCATCAAATCACTTCAAAATGAGGTGATTTGAGGCGAGGTGAGGATTCAGGGGAAAGCGCCAAGCCATTACGACTATATAGCACTTGGCAGGGATCTGGATAAGGATTTGAGATGGTACGGCGGGAAGGAATGGTGCCCACCCACTTGGACAGTCGGGGATTGAACGCCGACCTGCATGAAGCGAGACCGTCGTTCTACCGTCCAGTCCAAGTGGTTGAACCTCCTTCTAGTTAAGAAAAGTGTCGTTTTAGTCTGAAGGATAATTATTACAAATATATAATTTCCTTCACATATCACATGAAATAAAGCCACAATTTTCCTAATGAATGCATGTCCAATCGAGAGTTTTATTTATTCCATTGTTTAATGCTAATTAGTAATACCAGGCAACATAGTGTATTGGCAGGTCATAAGGTCAAACGATAATAGTAATTGCATGTAATAAATTAAGAGCGTGAATAATGATAGTGATGTAGGAAATGCAATGTAATACAATAGTTAACGAACGCCATAGACCCACTGTGCCCAACTCCTGCAACTTAGGAGCGGGAGTTCGAATGTTGTTACCAGCTAGACATTGCAGCAGCCGGTTTGGGTATTGCAGATATGTTGGCAATACAACCTGAACTGTAACTTATCATGTGTGGTATTTGGAGGACGGGCCTTTGTCACCGTTAACTGTGTGCACGGTGACTGTGAGGACGATGACTGTGAAGTACGAAAGTTAAGCATCAGGCCAGCAATCACAGTTGCTGCCAACGCAGCCTACGTATCAATACCGTACCTGGTGTATGGTGTCGAGTAGTAGTGATGGTTATCTTATCTTGAGGTTATCTTGAGATGATTTCGGGGCTTTTTAGTGTCCCCCGCGGCCCGGTCCTCGACCAGACCTCCACCCCCAGGAAGCAGCCCGTGACAGCTGACTAACTCCCAGGTACGTATTTACTGCTAGGTAACAGGGGCATTCAGGGTGAAAGAAACTTTGCCCATTTGTTTCTGCCTCGTGCGGGAATCGAACCCGCGCCACAAAATTACGAGTCCTGCGCGCTATCCACCAGGCTACGAGGCCCCTGGTGGTGGTGGTGTATCAACCCTGAACAACATTCCTGAGGTTATGTTGAGATGATTTCGGGGCTTTTTAGTGTCCCCCGCGGCCCGGTCCTCGACCAGACCTCCACCCCCAGGAAGCAGCCCGTGACAGCTGACTGACACCCAGGTACCTATTTTACTGATAGGTAACAGGGGCATAGGGTGAAAGAAACTCTGCCCAGTGTTTCTTTCCGGCGCCCGGGATCGAACCCGGGACCACAGGATCACAGTCCAGCGTGCTGTCCGCTCGGCCGACCGGCTCCCTGCCGGTCGGCCGAGCGGACAGCAATACATTGAGGAAGTATTGATCAACAAATTCCCCCACAGTTGAATACCTTTTGTCTTTCCCATTAAAAACAACATTTTCAAGAAGCTTTTTAAAATAATAACAAAAACTCGGAGCCGAAAAGCACTGAATTTTGTAAGTACATTAGTCATTAACTACGGGAGAAGCGAGCATAAAAGCCTCCCCTTTACAAATATAATTTAGCCTTGGAAAAAAAATTATATAAATTATAATAGTGTTTATTTTTTATGTGTATGATTCTCTGCATACCAATATTTTCCACTTCGTAAAAAAAATTCAACTTTTTGCGTAACCTCTGATGTATAAACCCAAGCAACCCACTTGACCTATTGAGGCCGTTGCATAGAAAACGGCAATATTACGATGCTCAATGTTATAAAAATGCGTCGCATTTGCATCGAATTGGTCAATTCCGCGAAAAATACGACCTATTAGGTCGTATTTTAACGGAATATAGGTAAATGTCATTCTTGCCATAGGAGGAACAGACAACATAACCAAATTATAAATGAACAATTGTTATCTAAGCTTAAGAAAACAAGTATAGAATCTTAAGGGCTTAGATCCTGTTTACTGAATCGGATTAAATAGTACGTGTCACAGCCTCTTGGTTCTCCTAAGCCGGGGACCAAGAGCTTGATAGTGACTATAGTGTTCTATCATTTATACCGTTGAAGATATGTACTATAGTGAAGTGTTTTTTTTCAGTACAATGGTGTTTATCTCTCTCTCTCTCTCTCTCTCTCTCTCTCTCTCTCTCTCTCTCTCTCTCTCTCTCTCTCTCACACATCTTTCGCTTTGTCCTTGCTCTCTGTCTCTCTCACTCCACGCTAGTATACCAATCAATGGGCAGCTGTTAGCCTACTGCCTTCCATTTCTCACAGGAAGCTCAACAGAGTCAATCAGCACCTGTTGATTGACAGTTGAGAGGCGGGACCTATGAGCCAAAGTTCAACCCCGGCAAGCTCAACTAGGTGAGTGGGGACTGGAGACGGGCATTAACTTACCTGTGGTGTTAGAGCTAAGATAAGATATCATCCGCCCGCTAGAGAAGACTTCACTTAAGTGTAAATGATAACACGTTTCTCACTGATTTTGCTTCTAAATGTTGACGTTCTTACCTCTACACTCGGAGTCTCGAACCGTGATCACAAAAGCGACCAGCCGCTCTAAATATTGATCCACCAGCAGCCCTTATAAGGAAGGATTCCATAGGCACCTATCTGCTGCCCAACTGGAACTTTAGGCTTTGCCGTGGGGTGGCACCCCTTGGCATGTAGGTATTAGGTGATCCACGTCCTAGTCATTAAACTGCTATCATATCGTGGATAATAACACTTTATTCACTCGGACCATAGGAGCCTCAAACCGCCGATCACATACACAGTAGGCAGCATTACGGGCTCGCCTTAGCCCGTGCTACTTGGAACTGCTTGTTCCAAGTAGCGAATCTTTAACAACAACAAACAGTAGCCAGCAGGATGTCTACTATGCAGGTGGGAGTCTTCTTCGATAAAGAACGGTAAAACAATTTTTTATAGAAACATTATCGAATCTGCTTTAATGCAAATTACAAATCCATGCAATATAAACATTAAAAATGGTTTGTACAATTTGTATCCATTTTTAATTTCTCAATTAAAAAACGATTTTTGTAAGATCATTAGTATGCAGTTATCTCATAGCAATATCCCTTTCTGGAACTTGCATGTATTGGTCATTAGCCCTTCTGCCATTTGCTCTTATTACCATGGTCATGTTACAAAGACGTTTTTATCTCACATGTATCTTTCCTGTCTATATATATCTCCCTCCACAGACTTGTAATGTTTCAGTGATCAACACAGCGGTACGAGCAGCCGCTGTGGTCGGACGTACCCCTCTCCTCTGCTCTCCTGCCTGCAGCTGTGTTCCCACACAGCTGCAGGCACACCACTCTACACTCCAGGTCCTCCTGACAATCCGAGCCGTTGAGGCGTTGCCAGAGAACAATGACCTTCAAGACAAAAGTGAAAGTGCGACTCCTCGGAGTCTACAAGCGCGAAATAGCAGCTGCCATCGACAGGGGCAACAACAATGGGACCAGATGATTTCCATGTTCATGGCAACGAGGCCACGGTAATCGTGGCAACAAAAAAGCGAACCTTGAAAAGATCCTGGATCCGGAACCCCGGGTCCCACTACTGGAGGCGAATCTCTCACCCATTCCTCCTAGACAAATCACGTCTGGGAGAACGATTTTCGTAAACCGGCTGAACCGCTGGCTAGCGGGTGAGGCTCCCGACACCATAGGGCGACAAGTGAACGCAGAAAACCCAACTCTGAAAGCGACGAGAGCTCTACTCATCACGGCAGCCGACAACACTCGTCTTACTATAAAGATGGCCGTCGAGACAGAAGAACGGGTTCCAGGAAGCAGCGAAGAAAGGATTCAAATGCTTCGGAATCACCTCCTCACAGAACCAGATCACCATGGAGAAGATTTACAAAGTGAGACAGTGCATCAAGTGCTTCAGTTTTGAGCACTTCTCTAACTCTCCTTCCTCAGCACAAAAAGGAAGGAGGCAGGGAGAGAATTAACAGGGGAAAAGCGTCAAGCCATTACAACTATATAGCACTTGGAAGAGGTCAGGATAAGGATTTGGGAAGGGACGGGGGGGGGGGGGGGGTTCAGAATGGTGCCTAACCACTTGGACGGTCGGGGATTGAACGTCGACCTGCATGAAACGAAATCGTCGCTCTACCGTCCAGCCCAAGTGGTTGAACTAAGGTTGGAGGAACTGAAGAAGATTAAAAATGGTGATCACGACGCCGCCGACCACCCAGAGGCAAGTCACCGCGACCTTAGACCTGACCAGCTCCTGAGCCTCCCTTCTACAAGCCAGATGCAGACTTCGACCTGATGGACTGGTCGACCAAACTAGCCTCAACAGCAGGATCCGCCAAAACCAGAGACGCTGACATCCACATCCAGGTCATCCACATCCAGGTCATCCACATCCAGGTCATCATTGTGTGATGACAGAGTTGCGAATCAAGATCACAACTTGTTCCTCAGAACATTGAACAGGCTGCTGGAAGCAAATGGCATTGCGCCGCCTGTACTGGCACCAGCGACTGAATATGGAATTGCAGCCACCCAGACCGAAGTCCCACGGCTGACGGCGACAACTGTGGACACCCAGACGGACGCTTCACGAACGACGACAACTACGGACACCCAGACGAACGCTGACAGCGATACACAACACAAAGCCAGCAGGAATACCGGCGACACAGGCCGAACACGACTACGCATCTTCAGACGAGCATGTGGACGACGAGAATCACTCCGGCGTGGATGATTATGGCTCCGAAGATGCAGTCTCAACGTCTCCTCGGGTACGTACGCCCATGTTTGAGGGCCACGATGCACCTAGCATTCTCGACACAACCACAGGTCGATGCACCGCTTTCAGAAATGGCCAGACGATCACCATCGACTTACCGCGGAATATCGTCGAGGATCTCCCACGATACCCGACACTGTCGCCTGCGGACACCCAGGTACACACACGAAGCCAAAAGAAGAAACGGAAGAACAGGAACAAATAGAGGCCTGAGGGGCCCTGAGAGAGTGACGCTGTAGTGGAATATCAAACAAGGACTTCTGGCTGCTGCTCGGGCCTCTTGGCACACCCTTCCTCGTGCTTTGTGCGGTGTGATTGATTCTGCTCTATATCCAAAAATCCTCGCCCGGTTGCTGGGTTGAGCCTTGGCTCTACTCTCTGCGACGCCCAGGCGACCTCTCCAGACTATACTTCCGACTGTCCCACTTTCCAGACCCTATTCATCCACAGATCTACAGTATCTGCTACTGGTACTTGCTTTAAACAAGCCTCCACTTATGGGTTATTCGTGCCCGTGCCACCTCTGGGGTGGCTTAATCTTTATCAATCTATAATGTACATTTTTCTGGTAACAGGTTGATGGACACGAAAGTGTTTAAGTAATTTTCTTGTTTCCTTTCCCTTCGTGGTTAAACATTTTCACATTATTCATTACACACACACACATCTCTCTCTCTCTCTCTTATATATATATATATATATATATATATATATATATATATATATATATATATATATATATATATATATATATATATACATACACACACACACACACACACACACATATATGTGGGGTACTACCTCTGGTGAAATTGTAGGGACCCATAGCCTCGGAGAAGGGAATACAGAGCATTCAGAGAAAAACTTGCCATTTAACTCTAAATTCGTTTGAGTGTTCACTTCTCTTACCATCTTCTGTTTTATTATTATTATGTTGTACACTTTATTATACAAGGCTACACAGCTACATGTCTGACTGGTTACAAAAAATGGACATGAATATATATATATATATATATATATATATATATATATATATATATATATATATATATATATATATATATATGTCGTACCTAGTAGCCAGAACGCACTTCTCAGCCTACTATGCAAGGCCCGATTTGCCTAATAAGCCAAGTTTTCATGAATTAATTGTCTTTCGGCTACCTAACCTACCTAACCTAACCTAACCTAACGTTTTCGGCTACCTAACCTAACCTAACCTATAAAGATAGGTTAGGTTAGGTTAGGTAGGGTTGGTTAGGTTCGGTCATATATCTACGTCAATTTCAACTCCAATAAAAAAAAATTTACCTCATACGTAATGAAATGGGTAGCTTTATCATTTCATAGGAAAAAAATTAGAAAAAATATATTAATTCAGGAAAACTTGGCTTATTAGGCAATTCGGGCCTTGCATAGTAGGCTGACAAGTGCGTTCTGGCTACTAGGTACGACATATATATATGTATATATATATATATATATATATATATATATATATATATATATATATATATATATATATATATATATGTTTGTGTGTTGATGTGAGCCCAACTTTCTCCACCTGCAGAGACGAGGTGGAGACAGTAGGGATGCAGTTTGCCTACACACTTCCGAACAAAGGTGATAGGAGGAGCCAAAAATGGAAGCAGCGAGGGCAGGCGAATGTGAGCACACCGGGCAAGAGAACGTAAATTCGTTCAATACCGGAGAAGAGAAAGTGAATTTACTGAATACCAGGGGAAGTGAAAGTTGGAAAAGTTCAGCCTGAATATGATCGGAAGGAAGATCTTCATCACAGAATACCATGTAGCCTTAAGTGTGCTAAGACGAAGAGGACTACGTCTTAGCACTTGACTTAAGGGAGTCAAGTGATCGTAGCCAAGACTACTTACCATCCAATCCCAAGCTCTGGGATTGGGATTGGATGGCATCAGTTGGGGTTGAACAACTTTGGTTATATTGGCTTTGGTTATATTTTTACTTTGGTTATATTAGCTTTGCCTTTGTGCCAAGAATGGCATTGAGATAGATATATCCAACACTGAGGTGGACAGTGTTAGGTATAGGTGTACACTGAGGGAGACAGTGTAGGGTATAGGTGTACACTGAGGTGGACAGTGTTGGGTATAGGTGTACACTGAGGTGGACAGTGTTGGGTATAGGTGTATACTGAGGGAGACAGTGTTGGGTAAAGGTGTACACTGAGGGAGACAGTGTAGGGTATAGGTGTACACTGAGGTGGACAGTGTTGGGTATAGGTGTATACTGAGGGAGACAGTGTTGGGTATAGGTGTACACTGAGGGAGACAGTGTTGGGTATAGGTGTACACTGAGGGAGACAGTGTTGGGTATAGGTGTACACTGAGGTGGACAGTGTTGGGTATAGGTGTACACTGAGGTGGACAGTGTTGGGTATAGGTGTACACTGAGGGAGACAGTGTTGGGTATAGGTGTACACTGAGGGAGACAGTGTTGGGTATAGGTGTACACTGAGGTGGACAGTGTTGGGTATAGGTGTACACTGAGGTGGACAGTGTTGGGTATAGGTGTACACTGAGGGAGACAGTGTTGGGTATAGGTGTACACTGAGGTGGACAGTGTTGGGTATAGGTGTACACTGAGGTGGACAGTGTTGGGTATAGGTGTACACTGAGGGAGACAGTGTTGGGTATAGGTGTACACTGAGGTGGACAGTGTTGGGTATAGGTGTACACTGAGGTGGACAGTGTTGGGTATAGGTGTACACTGAGGGAGACAGTGTTGGGTATAGGTGTACACTGAGGTGGACAGTGTTGGGTATAGGTGTACACTGAGGTGGACAGTGTTGGGTATAGGTGTACACTGAGGGAGACAGTGTTGGGTATAGGTGTATTCTGAGATAGACAGTGTTGGGTATAGGTGTATTCTGAGATAGACAGTGTTGGGTATAGGTGTACACTGAGGTAGACAGTGTTGGGTACAGATGTACACTGAGGTAGACAGTGTAGGGTACAGGTGTACACTAAGGTCGACAGTGTAAGGTACAGGTGTATTCTGAGACAGTGTTGGGAATATTCATAAATTGAAAAGTTCAAGAATGTAACTTTTGTTACATTTGTCTGTTTTGCTACAAAAGTCTGTTTTTAAATTATAAATTTAAAAACAGACTTTCTCAGGCAGTTGTTGCTTTTTAAAACACTATTTTATACTTGTGAAACGTGAAAAAAATCATTGATTCACGATTTTTGTCATATCAGAATCTAAATTTACATTGAACTCTTTCTAAAAAAAACTACGCCTTTTCATTCAGTCCAAAAGCTGAATTAGTTTTTAATCAGCTGGTTTCCCAAATATTCCTTCTCCCTGTTGCTTGCTACTTTCCTTCCCTTCATACTGTTGTTCGTCCCCTCTCCCACCCCTGTTCCCTTTCCTTTATTCTGTTCCGCGTGTTCTCTATTCTCCCCTTCCTTTTTCTTTTTCAGGGCCCCCCTCTATTGCCACTTTTTGTATCGTTAATCTGCATTTAATTACTATTTTTGCTTCCTATTGATGTTTAATTTCAAAATTTCAAATATTTTATTAAAAATATTCACTGAAATTATTAATGTGGCTAGCATTCATGATTCTCACTATTACTCTCCACCAACAGCTCCTCTATCATCTCTCTTACCACCAGCGTCTTCCCCTCACCTTCCCATGCAACTTTTTCGACCATAACAGCTTCCTAAAACACCATCAAACTTGCTCATCTCTTCCTTAATCTCCTCGTGTCCTGACTTCTCCTCCAGCGCTTCAAACTTCACCATTCTTGTGTAACTCCTACTTCATCAGGTCTCTCCCACTGCCTCCCGTTTATCATTTATTTGTTCTATAAACATTTATCGTTATCCCGTTTCTCTCTCTATTACTACTTGCTGTCATTGGGAATTATTTCTGACTAGACATGACATATTTCTTTACTATTTCTATGTTCTGTTTCATCATCGCGGTTGTTCTCAGGAGAGGGAATACGGCACTCTCTAGTCGGCTATGTTGTCAGTCATCACTGTCATCTGGTCTGACATCCCTCTCACCTGGTCTGACATCCCTCTCACCTACTCTGACATCTCTCTCACTTGTTCAATCACCGTCAACGAGTCAGACTTTCCACTCACAACTATAAGCACCATTGTCAGCTATCAGTCACACGACTCAACCAGATCATCCAACACCGACAGTCTACTTGCTGTCAGACACTGTCAGCTGTCAGCCACGCCCTCTAACCCCTAATAACTTGAAGGTCAGCAACAGCTTCAAAAACATCTGCCAAAAAGGCAGCTCTACAAATAATTAAATTTTGTTGCATAGTCTCAATCTTTGGTGATTTGCGAGCAACAGAAACATGCAATTAAATATTACCAGCAATTTGAATTGTCAAAAATGTCAATATTTATGCGGCCTAGTGTCGTGATGAAGGTTGTCAAATAATGTTCGTGAATAATTCATTTTTGCCAATTTGCATTGATGTTCCACCATGATAATCGGAGCTATGAAAAGATCAGGGATGACGAACGAGAGAAATGGCGAATGAAGCAATGAATGATGGGTGGATAGAGAGAGAGAGAGAGAGAGAGAGAGAGAGAGAGAGAGAGAGAGAGAGAGAACTAGGATATGCACAGATGATACGATGAACGAACAGAAAAGCGGGCGTATTGCGTAGGAAATTGGTAACAGGAAAATACGCCCCGAACATCAAAGGCTTTTTATATAACATTATATTGAATGGTTTCCTGTTGGACGTGTATGGTCTCTCCTGATGGTTTTTACGTAATAGCGAATATCTCATAAATTCCTACAATAATATTCCTATATATAATTGAATTATTGGTTTACTTATTAAATATTTAATATTCAAAATTTTATGTTATTTAATAATATTAATATTAATAATAATAATCTATCGGGCTCTCAGCCACAGCTCAGGATGGAAGCAAGTCGATGAAGAACTCTGTAGGGTAAGGCAGGTCCTAGTCAACAACGGCTTCTCTAAAGGTTTTATTGAAGACGTCATAAAAAGAAAGGTGAAACGCCATGCAACCTCTGAAGAGCCAACTAACACAACACCTGTAACCCCAATTAGACTGTTTTACAGGAACTTCTTTTCGACGGCTCATAAAACGGAGGAAAGGTTCCTGAAAGATATTGTTGATAGGAACGTTATCCCTACAGACAAAAATCAGAAAATACAATTGACAATTTACTACAAAAACAAAAACGGCCAACCTACTCATGAAAAACTCCCCAGACACCAAACAGAACGCCTTGAAGGAAACCAACGTCGTCTATGCCTTCACATGAAACGTTGTTGTCTTGCCTATATACTGAGTTCTTTGGGGACTGTAAGCCCCAAAGAACTCAGTATATAGGCAAGACACAACGTTTCTTTCTAGGCGATTAACAATGCACAAACGCACTGTGGAGAAATGCCCGACAGACCACTGGAACATTATCTAACACAGTGCACAGTTACCAACCCATTAAGATTTCACTTAGATTCAACAGAGCAGAAGTTGTTAATCACATATGGTAAAATCAAACTGAAGCGACCATACGAGTCATAAATACTCATACTCCGCCCAAGTAAAACAGAAACAAGCAACACTTAGTGGGCCAGCCAGAGGCTTAGGGCCCGTGCAGGAATATTCATGAAAAAAAGCACAAACAACAGGGCTCCATCAAGGAACATAATCTCTTCTCACAACCAAACCATCACCAGAGAAATCTTAACAATCAACACAGAAATCATCGATAAATACAGCGATAGCACGAGACTTGACATCAGCGAGGCACTACACATCAAAAAGTCAACACCAGCAATCAACAGCCAATTAATGCACAACTATATTCTACCCACTTCAAGACCCCGAACCAACAAAGAAGCAGCAAGAGGAAGTATGGGCCAATAGGCCTTCTGCAGTTGCTTCCGATGGTTGTAACCATCGCCATGAGATAACCATGAGATATCAGTGGTTCAGTGGAGATAGGGGTTCAGTGGAGATAGGGGCCTTGCCGCCCCTATCTCCACTGAACACCGGTGTATCTGCGGCTATGCGTCGGCGGAATAATACGACAGCCATGGTCTCATCTGTCGTAAGACACAGGGAAAGATTGCCAGACATGAAGTAGTCAATGACATCATCACGAGAAGTTTGGCTTCAGCTGGGTGTCCAGCACAAAGGGAACCCCAGTTGTGAAGACCTGACAACAGTCACAAACGCCCAGATAGAGTCACCCTACAGCCGTCGAGGGAAGGTAAACAGGTCGTGTGGGACTTCACGTGTGCATCTACATTGGCTGATACCCATGTACCTTACAGCACAGCGGAGGGAGACGGGGCGGCCACCTTCAGAGAGACCCAGAAAACTAACAAGTACAGGGACCTAGAACGTTTTACAGGTTCGTGCTGATAGGCTCTGAGACTCTGGGCGCCTGGGAAAAATGTGCACTTAAGTTCCTAAAGGAGGTGGGTGAGAAACTCATTAGACAAACTAAAGACTCAAGAACGGCCAGTTTCCTGTTCCAGCGCCTCAGTGTTGCGATCCAGAGAGGAAATGCTTGCTGTATTTTGGGCACGCGCCCTACCTCCAAAGAGCTGGATGAGATCTTCGAACAGTGATTGTTATACATGTGTGGTTTCTGTAAACTACAACATAATGTAATAAAATTATTTAAAAAAAGGTAGTAGGAGAAGAAAATGTTAAAGTGTTCAGTGAGAATCCACAAGGTCTTCTCTGAATACTCTTTATTTTCTTCTTCGAGGCTATGGGTCCCTACAATTGCACCAGAGGTGGTACCCCTACTATATATCTACATATTATATATATATATATATGTCGTACCTAGTAGCCAGAACGCACTTCTCAGCCTACTATGCAAGGCCCAATTTGCCTAATAAGCCAAGTTTTCCTGAATTAATATATTTTCTCTAATTTTTTTCTTATGAAATGATAAAGCTACCCATTTCATTATCTATGAGGTCAATTTTTTTTATTGGAGTTAAAATTAACGTAGATATATGACCGAACCTAACCAACCCTACCTAACCTAACCTAACCTATCTTTATAGGTTAGGTTAGGTTAGGTAGCAGAAAAAGTTAGGTTAGGTTAGGTTAGGTAGGTTAGGTAGTCGAAAAAACATTATTTCATGAAAACTTGGCTTATTAGGCAAATCGGGCCTTGCATAGTAGGCTGAGAAGTGCGTTCTGGCTACTAGGTACGACATATATATATATATATATATTATATAATATATATATATATATATATATATATATATATATATATATATATATATATCCGTCTACGTTCTCTCATACTTTTATTTAAATATCCACCAATCTATCACCTATGATTCTGTCCGCTGGCGCGTTAACCCAATTTTTGGGACTGTCATTTTTGTGGCCAATCTAGAGCTTCATAGACGAAATATATTCTCCCTCTCGCTCTCTCTCCTCTTCTCTTTCTTTCCATCCTTCCTGTTTCTTCCTCTCTCTGCGTGCCTCTCTCTCTCTCTCTCTCTCTCTCTTCTCTCTCTCTCTCTCTCTCTCTCTCTCTCTCTCTCTCTCTCTCTCCCAGCTTGCTACAGAGAACCTCGTAAAATCTGATATCAATGAAACAACGCTCGTAACATTGCCAATTTAAAATATAATGAACTACATTTTCGGCCAAAATTGGTTTTCACCAACTGGTGGAAGAATCGAGTGAGGTCAACTTGACATGCCTGGCCTTGCCGGACCGCTGAGGTAGATGACAAACTCGGTAAACTGAGAGAAAGGTCAAACTTAACATAAGACAATCGTGAACCGGTATAATGTTCATCTTGTTACAGAGTTCACTGGAGACACAGGGAGACCAACTTGTAATGTGCTATAGCGATGGATAGAGGACGATTCAGTTGAATGAATGAGGCAATGAACAAGGTGAGTATGACCCGAGGTGGGTCCGGAAACCAGAGGTCACCTTGCCATAAAACACTTCTATGAGTTTACTTCGCGTGACTGACTCGTGTCTTGGCAGATGTCGAAAACCTTCCCTGACTATTTTTGGTCTCGACAAATAATAATTTTTCTTACTGCGCCGTAGGAAGTATATTGAGGTCTTGGCCCAAATTTATTCTCATTTTAGACATTTACGAGCATCCTGCCACTTGAATCGACGACTTCAACCTCTCACTAAACCGGACTGTTGAAGGAACATGTGAGAATAGACAACCTATCTACCAAGAATGGCTCATTTACTTGGATTAATGTGATAGATTTTATTTTGGTGTTGGATTGAAGCCGAATGACCTTTCGGACGTTTATTAAGGGGTACCACAGTAGTTTACCGACCAACCAGAAAGTTTACTGTTGTCCAGAACATTGTCCGGGACAAAAAGAAGTGAATTCTCTACCGCACATACATTCTATGAGGTGTGTGTATGTGTATATGTGTCTGTCTGTGTTTAAGAAGTCACTAAAACCCATGTTTCTTAAGACAACATGTAGTTCCTCGCTAGATCTCACATACAAACAAGTCAACAGAGGCGTCATGCTTTTTCCTCACGATGATTCCTAAGCCAGAGAGCCAATCGTCACGCATCATGCGTGTACCGTGAAGGAGCCGTAATGTGAGACAGTCACGCCGGTGTCCAGGCACTGACCTCCGCCAGATACATCGGTCACGGAGCCAGAGGCACGCCACCAGCGCTTGACCGTCACGGAAATAAACAAGTGAGCTTGTTTATGTCAAATAACCTACCCTTTGTCGCACGCTCTCACGGTGAGAAATGCAGTCATGTTTATAAGTAATGCAATATAATATATATATATATATATATATATATAATATATATATATATATATATATATATATATATATATAACTGAAAACTCACACCCCAGAAGTGACTCGAACCCATACTCCCAGGAGCAACGCAACTGGTATGTACAAGACGCCTTAATCCACTTGACCATCACGACCGGACATAATGAGGTGATAGCCGAGGCTATTTGAATTAAGGCGTCTTGTACATACCAGTTGCGTTGCTCCTGGGAATATGGGTTCGAGTCACTTCTGGGGTGTGAGTTTTCAGTTGCATATTGTCCTGGGGACCATTCAGGCTTGTTCGCATTTGTGTTCCTCACGTGTGCCCCAAAGAATGAGGTGATTTGGTAAAATGCTATGCCCAAGATTACTATCCGAGTGCCGGCGGTGGGGTGGTTCAAATAGCCTCGGCTATCACCTCATTATGTCCGGTCGTGATGGTCAAGTGGATTAAGGCGTCTTGTACATACCAGTTGCGTTGCTCCTGGGAGTATGGGTTCGAGTCACTTCTGGGGTGTGAGTTTTCAGTTGCATATTGTCCTGGGGACCATTCAGGCTTGTTCGCATATATATATATA
>NC_091194.1:15037820-15042820 GCF_040958095.1 Procambarus clarkii
CAGAGGGGGAGGACGTCGCTCCGTGTTTCCTCCCTCTCCACTCTCTTATTTCAGGCTTTCTGCCTTATTAAAACATGTCTAACTTATAATAAACATCGCTACTGTCGCTGGGCACACGACCAACTACAAACAATCACTATGAACTGGCGTTTATCGTGCTTACCACAGAACGTCTGGTCGAGGGCGCTTCTTCCTCTGACGAGGCTTGGTCAGGGCGCTCCACGGCCCACAATAATGCCTCCGGGCGGCTTAATATTCACTAATTATCGTCCACGGACTTGAGACCACACGTCCCCAGCTCTATTCCACAGCTGGTACGTCTGCACACTTCTCTTCTCTTAGAGATATATCACTAGGGGTTCCCTTCTGACGGGAGCTCAACGGAGCGCGGCTTCCCCCTGCGATGTCTGGCACTCAAGTGATGTCAAGGTCCTCCGGAAGCGAGCCTCACGCCTCCAGCAAAATGTCCACATCTCCTAGCCAGTCATTTATCTATTTCCTTACTTACTGCCCATAATCTTAAACTGTTACACATATCCAACCAACTATTTTACATATGGTGTTATCACCTCAAAATTTTGCTAGACCTTCTAGTTAGGTCAGGCTTGCTGAATAACTCTCAAGGAGGGAGACTCGTTTCTCCTCCTAGCCAGTCATTTATCTATTTCCTTACTTACTGCCATAATCTTAAATTGGTTTACATATCCAACCAGCCATTTTTCATATGGGTTATTCACCTCAATATTTGCTAGACCTTCTAGTTAGGTCAGGCTTGCTGAATAACTCTCAAGGAGGGAGACTCGTTTCTCCTGCAGGCTGAGATCATAACACTCCCCTCCCCTTATTTTTGAGAGTTATTCCAGTGGCAAAGCTCGGGATAATACATCCGCCACCACACTGTCTCGTTCTTCACCCCATATACTCTCTTAGGAGTCTACAATTAATTCGTTGCACCTTGCAACATCTGGCTCACAACTCTCCAGAAACATGATCTTCTCACAAACGATTTGACCTCTCTGGCACCTCTTGGCTAGGCTGTCCTCCTTGGACGCCTGCACTCCATCGGTCCACTCTACTTACTGTCTCCACCCTCCGTTTCCTCGTCTTCTTCTCTTCCGTCCAGAGTCAGACATCTACTGTCTGTACCTCCTCTGTCGTCTTCATACTTCCATCTACTGCCATTATACTTTCGTCTCCTGTCATCATACTTCACTCCCTCGTCTTCACCGACGATCCTCCCTTTCGTCTCCTCATTTATCCGACTCATCCTGTTTGACCTCCATCGAGTCCTCGGCTTTCTTCTATTCCTCCATGCTTGCATCATCATCCTCTTCCCACACTTCACTCTATACAACTCCATTTCTTCTCCTTCAACTCTTCTTCGTTCCCTAAAAGTTTCTTCGGCACTGTACTACATCCAACAGCACTCGACCGTACATATCGCTTTACCTCTCCTAGAGTGCTCGTAGGCATCTCTCCACACATACTGTCTCTTCTCCTTTCATTTTCCCGGCTATTACTCTTCTTCACTATCTCTTCTTCACGTTTTCTGTGGAACATGTTGACTCCTGACATCTCCCACAACTTAACTCCATTATCCATATGCCTCTGTGCTCGTGGACCACTTGACGCTCTACTCTCGTCTTCAGTCTGTCCACATCTTTCCTCATTCCTACTCAGCACAGTTGCGTTCACCTTCCGACCCTTAATTTCAGCAGTCTGGGCTCTACTCAGGTCAACTCTCTTCACAGTATTCTTCTTCGGCTGGGCCATCTTCACTTTCGACCTCACCGAGACTTCATTTTTCTGGGCTGGACCTTCATCAAACAGCCGTGCTATATCTACATCGATCTCTTCCACTGGCTGAATCGACACTGTCTCACCTTCTCCAGTGTCTTCCTCGTCGGCCACCTCTGCCTTCGTCACTACCGAGACAGGGTACTCAATGGCTTGGCGGTCTCCTGACTCATCCCCTCGGATGTCAGTCAGGTTCACACTCTCAGGTGTCCCAACCGTGCCATGGCCTTCTGGGCACTCCTCTGGCACAGTCTCCGCCATGACTCTTGGCAACACCTTTGTCCCGCACAAGTCATTCCCCAGGATCACTTGGACTCCTGGAATAGGTATGTCGGGGCACACTCCCAACATCACCTCCGCCGACACATATTCCGACCTTAGCTGGACAGTACATACGGGCATGTCACTCTCAGACAATAACCCATATACTTTCATCTTCCCACTGCCAGCTAACCGTCGATCATTCCCAATCAGGCTTCTCACAATCAAGCTCTGATTAGCTCCGGTATCTCTTAAGATACCAACTTCTACCTCAGGTTGGCCTCCTACACTGATCCAACCTTTGCTCATGAACGGCCTATACCTCTCGTTCACTAAGTTCGCTCTCTGTGGTTTGTCTCGGAACACATTAGTATATTTACTTCGGGGGTCACACATGGCCAGGGTCACAACTCTCTTGCCCTGCCGACAATCTCGCATCACGTGACCCAATCCGTTACAATTGTAACATCTCATCTGGGAAAAATCTCTTCTATATGTACCAAAGCGGCTCTGACTCTGCCCACTCGTATTGGAGTTCCTCGGGCCAGACGTACTACTCGTACTCTGTGGAGCTTTACTGGACTCTTGATTTCCCGGATACCGATCAGTTTCTCGTTTAGCTCCTCCATCTTCACTTTCAGATGAAGTGCGCGACCTACTCTTCTGAGCTTTAGGGTACTTACTTTTATCTGCCCATTTATCAAAATTTTTCTCACCCCAGACTCTTCTGGGTCTTTCATAATTTCTTCCTCCCCAGACTCCATTGGATCTGCCATTGCTGCGTCTCGCCTCGCTTCTCACTCTGTTCTCCCTTAAGCTCTTGTACGCTTCAGTAATCATATCCGCCCTATCTGCGGCATCTTTCACCTCCATTATCCCTGCTTCTTGGATCTTGAACTTTGTTTCGGGATGCATCATCTCCAAGAACTTCTCCATGACCATCAGTTGCTTCAGGTCAGTGTAAGATCCAACTCCAGCAGCCTCAATCCACTTCTGGAATCGTCTTTCCAGATCTCTTGCTGTCTCAGCAAACGTACATGCTCCAACTTTGATCATTTCTCTGAAGCGCTTCCTATAAGCTTCTGGGTTAACTGAAACGAGCGCAATATGCTGCTCTTTACTGTGGCGTAATCCTGGCACTCTTCCAGTGACAATTGGGTGTATGCCTCCCTGGCTGCACCGGTCAATCTTAACTGGACCAGCTGGGCCCATTCCTCCTGTGGCCACTCTTTGATGCTGGCTACTTTCTCAAAATGCTCGAAGAAGCTCTCTGCCTCTTCGGGAACAAACAAGGGAATGTCCTTCTCCCTAACCCTAACATCTGGTGGGTGTGATACCTGGGTGGTGCTCTCTGGCAACCCATGTTCAATCCTTTGCTCAGCCAAGGTTCTATTCGCTTCTATCTGCATTTGTTTTGTTCTCTCTTTTTCTTTTTCGACCTGGGCTTTTTCTTTCCCTCTAGTCTCGCTCTCTATTCCAGTCTGGTTTTCTCTTTTTCCTTCTCGGCTTCATTTTTCATCTGGAGTTCCAATTTCATCTTTTCCAGCTGGAACTGTCTCTCCTCACGCTGCATCTGGAGCTCTAACTGGAATCTCTCCAAGCTCCTATTTCGGCTACTCCTGCTACTGCGGCTACTCTTACTGCTCCTACTCGATCCCTGGGATCTCACTTCATCCTGTCCATCATCCTCCTTTCCACTTTCAGCTCCTTTCTGGGCTCCTTGTTCTGCCGCTTCATTTTTGGCTCTTAACTGCCTCAGGATCTCATCCTTCATCCCAGCTACTTTAGATGTTTCAACCTGATGCCACATTTTTCTGCTATTTGTTTCAATTGATCCCTCGTGCAACCTTCTAAGTCCTCAGGCTTGCCTGACTCCACAAACGCTTGCACCTTATCCATCTTTGTCCTGTGAGTCTTCCCAAGAGAGAGAGTATACACCTGCGTCACACAGTTTATCTCAGCAAGGGTGTACAAATCCACTCTTGGACAGGGTGTGGGTGTGTCAGTTCACTCTCCCGGACAGGCCCCCAATTTATTATAGACTGTGGGTTGGTTGGTGTTGTCGTCGTCGATCCTTCTCTATGGACAACCCAACCCACAACTCGGCAGAGTGCTTATACTAGGAGATCACCCTTGGCGCTTCTGGCTCTTGGAGAGGGGCTCAACGTCACACGTTTAGGGGATGCGGCTCCAACACTTAGCCTCGTTGTCACGTGCACACACCCACTCGAGCCGCTGTGACTCCCCACTCTCTCCTTATGAGATATGATCTCCTCAATCCCCTATGACTTACTAGTATTACCTCCTACCCTGTCCACAGCAGTGGTTCTTGGTTCTTTCTCTCTCTCTCTCCTTCTTTACTACCTCCTGGGAAGCCTCACTAGGACAAGGGCAAAACACCAGCAAATTGTGACACATTTACTGAACAAAGCACATACACGATACATACACACATATAATAATAATGAATCCTATACTCTATAATATCACAATCAGGTTGCACTCCAACACCATCAGAACTCTATTATCAGCTTATCAAGTGGTATCCTACCTCCTGGTTCACCACCTGATACTATTAACCTCCTCAAGTTGGTCAAGCCTACATACACTGTTGCACTATCAGCAAGATAATGTATATATAGAATACCAGCATTTGAATGCAATAACATATATCAGTATAAATGTTCATTGATACACAACAATGATTAATCGATCACTGTCAGTCCTCGAGCACATACATCTGTAGGTAATCAAGCCTACGACTGCAACTCTAAGCTTCAGACTAAATCACTCCTTGACATAAGAATGCAAACAGTCACTCACCTCTCACTGCGTCTTGCACGCTAATGACAACCAAACACTATCAACTCCCTACTAGTAATCCACCAGAACTTCCCCTTCCACCTCTGGAAGTTCACAACCCTAATATCCTTAGGTTCTTC
>NC_091194.1:15047820-15072820 GCF_040958095.1 Procambarus clarkii
GGAGGTGAGAGAGAGAGAGAGAAGGTGAGAGGGAGGGGGTGAGAGAGAGAGGAGGGAAGGTGAGAGAGAGAGAGAGAAGGTGAGAGAGGGGGGGGGGAGGTGAGAGAGGGAGGAGGTGAGAGAGAGGGGGCAGGTGATCCAGTCCTTAGGCCTTAAGCCCAACACCAAACATACTTGTTGGTAAGGACCATTTTGGCGTCCTTTAATAACCCTCCAGAGGTCGATAAGCTTCAGGTCCAACAACAAAGAAAGAACACATCAAAGAGGACTAATATCAAACTAATGGAGTCTAAAACTAATTCAAAGTTTCAAAGTAACTTATTATCAAATAAAATGAGCTTAGGCTCATAATAAATATTTTTAAAATTATTCATTACTCGCATATTATTATTTTATTTATTATTAAACCATGTTTTACAATAACAAGAATGAAAAGAGAAGTGAACTTAAAGTTTTCTTCAAGACCACACCCCCTTCCCATCCCTCTCCCACACCCCCTTCCCATCCCTCTCCCACACACCCCCTTCCCATCCCTCTCCCACACACCCCCTTCCCATCCCTCTCCCACACACCCCCTTCCCATCCCTCTCCCACACACCCCCCTTCCCATCCCTCTCCCACCACACCCCCTTCCCATCCCTCTCCCACACACCCCCTTCCCATCCCTCTCCCACACACCCACTTCCCATCCCTCTCCCACACACCCCCCTTCCCATCCCTCTCCCACACACCCCCTTCCCATCCCTCTCCCACACACCCCCTTCCCATCCCTCTCCCACACACCCCCTTCCCATCCCTCTCCCACACACCCCCTTCCCATCCCTCTCCCACACACCCCCTTCCCATCCCTCTCCCACACACCCCCTTCCCATCCCTCTCCCACACACCCCGTTCCCATCCCTCTCCCACACACCCCCTTCCCATCCCTCTCCCACACACCCCCTTCCCATCCCTCTCCCACACACCCCCTTCCCATCCCTCTCCCACACACCCCCTTCCCATCCCTCTCCCACACCCCCTTCCCATCCCTCTCCCACACACCCCCTTCCCATCCCTCTCCCACACACCCCCTTCCTATCCCATTTCCAAGTGTTGTTTTTATTCATTTTTTTGTCATTATTTTGTGATCTTGAAATACCATTTCGGGCCAGATTTCGTTCTTCGGGTAAATCATTTTCTTGGAAGTAATTATTTTAATCTAGGGTCAAGTTCATTAGCCAGTCTAGATTTGAAATTAAAATCTAAAAATATTATAAAATAAAATAAAATATAAAAAATAAAAAAATTAAAATATTAAACATATTAATGTAAAAAAATTAAACAAAATTCTAAAAAATTAAACAAATAATCTAAAAATATTTAACAATTAAAATTGAATCTTAATAATTAAAATGAAATTAAAATTGAAATTATAAAGCACTTGAAATTAGATTTAAAACAAAAGTTTCAAATCGAGATGATTTATAAATTGATCGTTGTTTATCGTGATTTAATGGGACTTTTCAGTAATTATAAACTACCTACGAGAAGGTGTATATGGCGATGCCCGTATCTGTCTGTCTCTCCTCTCTCTCTCTCTCTCTCTCTCTCTCTCTCTCTCTCTCTCTCTCTCTCTCTCTCTCTCTCTCTCTCTCTCTCTCCCTCTCTCTCTCTCATTCTCATCAGAACTGCATCATAGTAATCAATTAATAAAATTAAATGTAGAAAAATTTACCTGTTCACTGCGACCGATGTGTCTGTCTGTCTGTCTGTCTCTGTCTAATCTCTCTACGGACAGCAGCAGCCGAAGCCACTAAGGAAGCACTGCTTTTCCTCCTCATGGATGAGGCGCCACTGACGGGTGACAGTAAAAGCAGCCAGAGGCACTCACTGACGGGTGAGTGGGTATATTGAGGTCCGACACTCGAGAGGCGGGTGTCGTGGGGTGTTGATGACGTAATAAACACTACAAACAGGCAATGTATGATAGATCTAATTTTTGTAATATTGCGGGCATCATGCAGTGCATTTTTTGACAATGTTGAAATTCAATGTGGGGGTAGCATTGTCACCGTGTCAAGTGGCTCTTGTTTAAATTATGACAACGCCCCAACAAAACCGTGTTGGGCATGTGCCCAACAGTACTAACTGTTAAAAATTATGTGAGGCAAGCCCCAAACGTCTAGCCTCCAACCTTGAGCAGATAGACATTCTAATTTATAGACATAGAATAGAAGAGATGATAGATGAGGGTGGGGGAGAAGTCAACTGAAGCACAGAATGTACTTATTCATTATTCGCTTATTTTTCGCTGTGTAAAAAAATTGGTTTGTTGTTGCGCTGCCTCTGGAGGGGTATTAAGGCCACAAAAGCTTACCGACCAACCAGCAGCAATAGTTTAGTCCTGAACATGGTCCAGGATTAAAGTAATCTCTCAGTGAATATTCAGAGAGCAGCAGGGGATATACCTCTCCGTGTAGAAAGGTCACCAGGAAAATAGTAGTTCATTCACACTCAGTTCAATTCTAAAAATGTAAAGTTTCATATATCATTCAGTTAGGACTGGATTTGCTCTCCCACGGTTATCTTTAGCAGTTATAATACGCTGACGAAGCATCACATGTATAGAATCCGTGATGAGGGTTCGAACCAAGGCGCTGGGTATTCCCTGGGCAAGCTCCATAGTCAACTGCGCCATGACAAGGTCAAAAGAATCGCAACCTAGAGGTACTACAGCACCCACGTGGACCCCGAAGCGCCCCTCTTTCAACACACAGACAAATCACAGTGATGTATTACCATAATGTGATTTCTCCGAGTCCAAACCATCCATCATGGCCGCCTCGGATTACCACGCCGTAACTATGAAACTATTTCGTTTAACCAGACGCGTACGAACCCAGGCAACCCACCTAACCCCCCCATCATAGCCAGTTAACGGAAAACATCAATACTGTACGTGGTATATTTCGCACTAATACGTTGCAGTTTTAACGAATTGGTCGATTGCGTTGAAATTGCAACGAGTTTGGGGAGAGAGAAAATGGGCTACCCAGCAACTCGTTCTAGAAACCGCTTTATCTTTGCACGGTTTATGAAACGTTCATGATTAATGACTTAGTAATTTGTTTTGCTCGACAACAAACGTTTATACAAGGAAATTGTATGATACACCTGCATGAATATGGCATTTGATGCTCCTTGATTTATTACCTGGGTAGTTAGGGTGATTTACGCAGGCAAGGTATTATGTAATCAATGGATTTTAATGATAGTTTTAACATGCTGGGAGAAGTAGATATTACTGAAGTAGAAAAATGCTTAAGGTAGATATAACTGAAGTAGAAAAATGCTTAAGGAAGATATTATTGAAGTAGAAAAATGGTTAAGGTAGATATTACTGAAGTAGAAAAATGCTTAAGGTAGATATTACTGAAGTAGAAAAATACTTAAGGTAGATATTACTGAAGTAGAAAAATGCTTACGGTAGATATTACTGAAATAGAAAAATACTTAAGGTAGATATTACTGAAGTAGAAAAATGCTTACGGTAGATATTACTGAAGTAGAAAAATGGTTAAGGTAGATATAACTGAAGTAGAAAAATGCTTAAGGTAGATATTACTGAAGTAGAAAATTGCTTAATGTAGATATTACTGAAGTAGAAAAATGCTTAATGTAGATATTACTGAAGTAGAAAAATGCTTAAGGTAGATATTACTGAAGTAGAAAAATGCTTAATGTAGATATTGCTGAAGTAGAAAAATGCTTAAGCTAGATATTATATGAGTAGACAAATGCTTAACTTAGATATTATATAAGAAGAAAAATGTTTAAAATTGATATTTTTTGAAGCAAATGATTAAATTGATCATTTTCAACTTGTCCTAACATTTAATGCCTCAATTTTTTTTTTTTTTACTTTATCAACCCTTACGTAAACATTACAGTCTGTTTAGTGCTACTGAAAGCACCGTAAA
This sequence comes from Procambarus clarkii, assembly GCF_040958095.1. Lineage (NCBI taxonomy): Eukaryota > Metazoa > Arthropoda > Malacostraca > Decapoda > Cambaridae > Procambarus > Procambarus clarkii. The sequence goes on from NC_091194.1 coordinate 15,051,780, forward strand.
ATTGACGCTTTCTTCGACTAATGATCAATGGCTTCGATACGTGGGTTATCGAACGCTTCTCGTCAGGCAAAACCACTTCAAATTGTACGTTTCTCAAATCAAAAGACAGCCCCATTCTCTCGCTTGGACACTACGTAAAAAATGCAACGGTTTTGCCTAGATGGATGAAGCTCTATAGGTGTGACAGGCATCACAGAGCCACAGAGCGACAAAGCAACTAGCCTGGGTGTATGTCTGTGGGTGAGGAGCTATAGAGTCAACCATCCAGGAGCTATAGAGTCAACCATCCAGGAGCTATAGAGTCAACTATCCAGGAGCTATAGAGTCAAGCATCCAGGAGCTACAGAGTCAACCATCCAGGAGCTATAGAGTCAACCATCCAGGAGCTATAGAGTCAACCATCCAGGAGCTATAGAGTCAACCATCCAGGAGCTATAGAGTCAACCATCCAGGAGCTATAGAGTCAACCATCCAGGAGCTATAGAGTCAACCATCCAGGAGCTATAGAGTCAACCATCCAGGAGCTATAGAGTCAACCATCCAGGAGCTATAGAGTCAACCATCCAGGAGCTACAGAGTCAACCTTCCAGAGCTGGTGCCGAGGCTCTTATAGAGTCACGTGCTTGTGGTGTCCAGTCATAATTTAAGGCTAAATGAGACATCATTAAAAATGTATTTATTTTGCCGCCGCCAGGCAGCCAGCCGTCATTAGGTGTGAAGTGGTTGGCCAGCGCTGTTGGGTCATTAAGATATGATCATGTGCTCTCACGCTCAGCTGGAATTTGGCGAGTGCTTCATTATCTACAGCGGCTGGCCCATGTGGCCATTGTGGTGAAGGTGGCCCATGTGGCCACTGTGATGAGGGTGGGCCACTGTGATGAGGGTGGGCCACTGTGATGAGGGTGGGCCATTGTGGTGAGGGTGGGCCACTGTGATGAGGGTGGGCCACATGGTAATCACCATGGGTGGGCCATGGGTGATTAACCTTACAATTAGGTGATGGTGATGATGTTGGGTCATTAGTGGTTATGGATCATTACCATCAGATGGTGATGGTGGACCATTGACGGCCATGGACCGTCACCATCAGCTGGTTGTGTAAACAAGTCATCGTTTGTGCAGACTTAGATCAACTGGTTTCGTTCTCCAGGTGCAGTTCTGGGTTATTGAGTCAGAAAGGCTGGGGTGGGGGGGGGGGGTTTGTTTGCTATCCATAAGTGAATATGGAATGATATTTGCTAAAGCTTTTTGGCCATGTCGTGAATGTTTAAGTCCAGCCTTCCAATGTGGCCTTACCAATGTTTCTGTCCAGCCTCCTATATGGCCTTACCAATGTTTCTGTCCAGCCTCCTATATGGCCTTACCAATGTTTCTGTCCAGCCTCCTATATGGCCTAACCAATGTTTCTGTCCAACCTCCTATATGGCCTTACCAATGTTTCTGTCCAGCCTCCCTATATGGCCTAACCAATGTTTCTGTCCAACCTCCTATATGGCCTAACAAATGTTTCTGTCCAACCTCCTATATGGCCTTACCAATGTTTCTGTCCAGCCTCCCTATATGGCTTAACCAATGTTTCTGTCCAGCCTCCTATATGGCCTAACCAATGTTTCTGTCCAGCCTCCTATATGGCCTTACCAAATTCTATAGTCAATCGAACCCCACCCCCCACCCCCCTTCAAGTACAAATTTGGAACAGCACTAACCATGTTCCAAATTTAGTGGTGTTCCAACCATGTAGTTGGACGTACGTGGTTGGAACACCACTGACCGTAACGAGGGGACTAGGGGGGGGGGGAGAGAGACCGAAATAAAATTGGACAAAAGCCACAGACAATTAGTCCAGGTCACCAAGTCATCGCAGTGAAAGATCATTTGGCCGCGGACAAAACAAATTAAGGTTAGAGGGGTCGTAACCCCCCAGAGGAGTGGAGCAAATGGTGGGAGGGGGAGTGAGGGTTAGAGTGAGGGAGAGAATGAGAGTGAGAGACAGGGTGAGAGTGAGGGAGAGAATGAGAGTGAGAGACAGGGTGAGAGTGAGGGAGAGAATGAGAGTGAGAGACAGGGTGAGAGCGAGGGAGAGAATGAGAGTGAGGGAGAGAATGAGAGTGAGAGACAGGGTGAGAGTGAGGGAGAGAATGAGAGTGAGAGACAGGGTGAGAGTGAGAGACAGGGTGAGAGTGAGGGAGAGAATGAGAGTGAGGGAGAGAATGAGAGTGAGGGAGAAAGTGAGGGACAGGGTGAGAGTGACACACACACTAGAGCACCCTGCTTCACCACACACACACTAGAGCACTGGAGAATATTATCCCTAGGTATAAGGGGAAGATATCAGGGTTAAGGACGTTAGTAGAGTGATAATTGCGGTTTAAAGTTGGGGCGAGCAGAGGCGCCACAACTGTGAGGGGGAAAAGTGCAGGGGAATAGTGTGAGGGGAATAGTGCAAGAAGGAAACGGGGAAATACAGCAGTAAAGGAAGGGAGGGGGAGGGGAAATACAGCAGTAAAGGAAGGGAGGGGGAGGGGAAATACAGCAGTAAAGGGAGGGAGGGGGAGGGGAAATACAGCAGGAAAGGGAGGGAGGGGGGAGGGGAAATACAGCAGGAAAGGGAGGGAGGGGGGAGGGGAAATACAGCAGGAAAGGGAGGGAGGGGGGAGGGGAAATACAGCAGGAAAGGGAGGGAGGGGGAGGGAAAATACAGCAGGAAAGGGAGGGAGGGGGAGGGAAAATACGGCAGGAAAGGGAGGGAGGGGGAGGGAAAATACAGCAGGGAAGGGAGGGAGGGGGAGGGAAAATACAGCAGGAAAGGGAGGGAGGGGGAGGGAAAATACAGCAGGAAAGGGAGGGAGGGGGAGGGAAAATACAGCAGAAAAGGTTGGGAGGGGGAGGGAAAATACAGCAGGAAAGGGAGGGAGGGGAAATACAACATTAGAGGGAGAATACAGCAGTAAAGGGAGGGAGGGAGGGAGAGGGAAATACAGCAGTAACAAGGGTAGATGAAGGAGAGAGGGAAACAGTGTGAGAAGAGGAGGATCAGTGAGGTTGAGGAACGGTGAGAGACACAAGATCAGTGTGAGAGAGGGAAACAAGGAGAACAAGTATGAAAGTAAGGTAGAAGAAGCAGTATGTGAGGAATGATAAGGCCAAAAACTATGAAATGAATGGTGACAAAGCAGTGTGAGAGGGAAGGCGAAGGGTGAGTATGAGTGAAGCAGTGTGAGAGAGGGTAAACAAGGGGAACAAGTGTGAATGTCACCCTAGAAACGCAGCACAGGAGCTGAGACAAGGCCACCCCTATAACACCCACTATACGGACGCTATATACCATTCTGAAACTCTGAAACCAGCCAATGTCAGAGACCCACCTATAATCCAGTGGTTTTATATCAGATGGAATTACCCAACCATTATAGCCAATCTCTATAACCAAATATAAATGCTCCCCCCTAAACAATAGTCGATTCAACACGGTGGTATAAAGTGCTTAAGCAACTACATGTCATAAGGTCGGGAATCTCCAGTTAATAGCAGCTAGGAAGGCCCCTAATGTATTGTTTTCTAGTCACATTACTGCTACCAGACTCCGGATAGCATGGCATAGACACTTAACTTGGCTAGTCAAAGCCCATGACGTTATACCACGTAAGTATAACGTGGTATGCTGCTGTGGGATATACTGTCGACAGTTTGAAAAATGAATGAAGCAGTTCGGTTGTTAGGTAAAGCCTTTACCCACGCTAGCTTTAGTATTCTAGGGGTCGAATGGAGCACTAATTACCTGGCTTTACACAAATCCGCTAGGCCTCAGGGCTTCTTAACAGGGTATTACAATAACAAGGGAGACTTGTTCTTTCTTGTATTACAAGAACAAGGGGGGGATTGTTCTTCCTTGTATTACAAGAACAAGGGGGGACTTGATCTCCTGCAGCGAGTGTAGGGGGGGGGGAGAGGGGGGGAGAGGGGGGGAGAGGGGGGGAGAGGGGGGGGAGAGAGGGGGGGAGAGGGGGGGGAGAGGGGGGGAGAGGGGGGGGAGAGGGGGGGGAGAGGGGGGGGAGAGGGGGGGAGAGGGGAGGGAGAGGGGGGAGAGAGGGGGGGAGAGGGGGGAGAGGGGGGGGGGGGAGAGGGGGGGGAGAGGGGGGGAGAGGGGGGGGAGAGGGGGGGGAGAGGGGGGGCAGAGGGGGGGGGAGAGGGGGGGGAGAGGGGGGGGAGAGGGGGAGAGGGGGGGAGAGGGGGGGAGAGGGGGGGAAGAGAGGGGGGAGAGGGGGGAGTGTCCGGTGCATGTCATGGTTCACCCGGTTATGTCATACGTTTCAAAGTGATAATAGTACCTTGAAATAGTAATTTCCTTAAAGAGTTAATAGATACATGTTAAAGTACATATGTTAGACAACATGTACTTTATATATATATATATATATATATATATATATATATATATATATATATATATATATATATATATATATATATATATAAGCAGTAAAATAGGTACCAGGGTGTTAGTCAGCTGTCACGGGCTGCTTCCTGGGGGTGGAGGCCTGGTCGAGGACCGAGCCGTGGGGGACACTAAAGCCCCGAAATCTTCTCAAGATAACCTCAAGATATCCTTATCGAGGTCTCCTCACCCCCCCCCCCCCCCCATCTTTTCTAAGCCAATTACAGTCTCTCCCTCAAGATGAACCCTTTAACCTCCGGGATAACTACTTGACTGCATGGTGAACAGAGGCAAGAGGTGAAAGAAAACGTGCCTAACCGTTTTTGTCCTCGCCGGGAATTGAACTCGGGTCACTATGTAGACAGTGAGTCGAGGACGCCCACAACCTGACACGTTGCAGCATACTCGGAAGTTATTGTTATACCTCTTCACCTAGCAGTTCACTGCTAGGTGAACAGAGGCATCAGGTGTCAAGAAATTTGCTCAAAGGCAATCGAACTCAGTACCAATAGGTTGTAATCCCACAACCTATTGTAGTATAAAATCTTTCATAATGCATCATTCATGATTTATTATTTTTAAACTATCGAAAAATAACACCAATTTGAGAAAATATTGAATCTGCAAAATTAAATCGAACTATAGTCCCTAAACGCCTCAGAAACGCAGGTTCGATCCCACCTTAGAGCTTCCACATCTCCTCGTAGCTACGTCAGGCATCACTGTTTATCATCAACTTAATATGTGGGGGTTAGTGAATAAAATGTAAATTTCTACTCTCGAAAAAAAATGAAAATAGGGGCAGGCAGCTGCAAGGTCTCGATGGTAGAGTCATTATACATTATACGTATACGCCATTATACGTATACGCCATTATACGTATACGCCATTATACGTATATGCCATTATACATATACCCCCTTATACGTATACGCCATTATACGTCAACGCCATTATACGTATACGCCATTATACGTATACGCCATTATACATATATGCCATTATACGTATACGCCATTATACGTATTCCCCATTATACGTATACGCCATTATACATATACGCCATTATACATATATGCCATTATACATATATGCCATTATACGTATATGCCATTATACACATACCCCATTATACGTATACGACATTATACGTATACGCCATATGTATACCCCATTATACGCCGGCCTACCTGTCTCCCCCCCCCCCCCACCCTTGAGATAATGATATATGCTTCCTGTTCGATTCCAATTATCCGGTGAGCATAACTGAAGCGAAAACATTGCTTTTTTTTATTCTTTCCTTCCGAAAATACCGAAAGATCTGTTGTTTTGGAGGCGGCCAATTGCCCTAGTTCGTGCTGTATTCTAATTGGCCAACAAGGCTAATCATTTGCATCCCAAGTGGTGGTGGTTGAGTGATTTAATCACTGAGCTCCTGGAAACACAAACCGTAACTGTCTCTATTTTCCGCTTGTTACAACTTGTAATAAAGTTGTTACATCTTGGCTTAACGTGTTTATGACGTATTAGAACGTTGCTACAACTTGCTATATTGGTTGTTATAACTGGTTAGGAGGTTATCTTCTTGAGGTTATCTTGAGATGATTTCGAGGCTTTAGAGTCCCCGCGGCCCGGTCCTCGACCAGGCCTCCACCCCCAGGAAGCAGCCCGTGACAGCTGACTAACACCCAGGTACCTATTTTACTGCTAGGTAACAGGAGCATAGGGTGAAAGAAACTCTGCCCATTGTTTCTCGCCGGCGCCTGGGATCGAACCCAGGACCACAGGATCATAAGTCCAGCGTGCTGTCCGCTCGGCCGACCGGCTCCCTGGAGGAGCCGGTGTTAAAACTTGTTCGAACGTTGTAGCAACGTCGTAGTTTCGGTGTGTGTTTGGTGGGTATTGGACCATCTGCATGACTTTTCCTCTTTTTCAATGTTTTTGAATACAACGGGTTTAAAAAAATTTAATACAATACCTATACATTAATAGCCTTAAACTAAATTATATATAACATAATAAGAATAAAGAGATAACAATGATCGATAAATTGTTAAATTTTACAATAAAATCAAAAAGAGAATTAAATCAAATTATACAAACAAGTTAATAAAATCAGGTAAGTATAGTTTGTCTATTTTTTAAGTCATAGTGTGTAACATCTATCTGTATGAATCGATCGATTGATTGATTGATGAAGAGTAAGCCACCCAAGAGGTTGCACGGGCATGAATAGCCCCTATGTGGTAAAAAAAATTTGGAGTGAATGTGATCTTTGGTCGTGAATCTCTCTCTCTCTCGGTTATATATATATATATATATATATATATATATATATATATATATATATATATATATGTGTATATCACGAAAATAAACACGTGATTAAGAATGTGACAATGTCAGACCACGAAGGAAAAATGAAACAGGAAATTTCCTTAAGTACTTTCGTATATTAAATACATCTTCAGAAGGACCTTCTGAAGATGTATTTAATATACGAAAGTACTTAAGGAAATTTCCTGTTTCATTTTTCCTTCGTGGTCTGACATTGTCATATATATATATATATATATATATATATATATATATATATATATATATATATATATATATATATAATTGCATTTATATGACAAAATCATATATTTTTCCATGCCAGCCAACTTGAAAAATAACTTCCAATAAATATATCATAAAACATGCTAACAAATTTGTACAAAAGAGTTTGGTAAATTTGGGACATAAAGTTATAAGACTATTTTGTGGGTATTTTTAGGATGTGTTATACGCCGGCAAATGGAGGCTTTTCTGGGTGTGATTATTGCAACTAGCGGTTAAATAGGCCGATGTTGCAAAGGAAAAGCTCATATTTACCTTTTGTTGCTTTTTTGCCTCTCATACGGGATCTCTTCCCATCTCGCTTATTAAAAAAAAAGAACGGTGAAAGTTATTTTTTTTTTTTTTTTTTTTTTTTTTTTTTAACAATTTAATTTATAACTTGCAAATTTCTTTCATGGAATTTCTCGGGGGTCAGCTGTTTTATTTGATTTACATTGATCGCTGTATAAGTGAACACACTGTTTTGTAAATGTAAATAAACTGAATGTTTTGTAAATGTAAATAAAGTGAGTGTTTGATTGTCCAGCAATCGTTATGGCAAAACCGACTATTAGCAATTCCTACGATATTTACAAATGACAAACAAAACATTTTGAACCAAGAGAGGAAGTCTGATTAGATATACCCAAAGATATAGGTATATTTTTCTAGGTATATAATATATACTTTAGATTTATTTCTAGGTATATAATAAATACCTAGAAATAAATCCTGATAATATATACGTAGAAATAAATCCTGATCGAATATACTCGTGGAGGCATCCTAATCGTATATATACCAAGGGAGGGTTCCTAATCATATATATATATATACCAAGGGAGGGTTCCTAATCATATATATATATACCAAGGGAGGGTTCCTAATCATATATATATATACCAAGGGAGGGTTCCTAATCATATATATATATACCAAGGGAGGGTTCCTAATCATATATATATATACCAAGGGAGGGTTCCTAATCATATATATATATACCAAGGGAGGGTTCCTAATCATATATATATATATACCAAGGGAGGGTTCCTAATCATATATATATATATACCAAGGGAGGGTTCCTAATCATATATATATATATATACCAAGGGAGGGTTCCTAATCATATATATATATATACCAAGGGAGGGTTCCTAATCATATATATATATATACCAAGGGAGGGTTCCTAATCATATATATATATATATACCAAGGGAGGGTTCCTAATCATATATATATATATACCAAGGGAGGGTTCCTAATCATATATATATATACCAAGGGAGGGTTCCTAATCATATATACCAAGAGAGGGATCCTAATCATATATATACCAAGGGAGGGTTCCTAATCATATATACCAAGGGAGGGTTCCTAATCATATATCCTAAGGGATCCTAATCATAATCACCAAAAGGTGTAAATATATTTCAGGCGGCGGTACTCCCTGCATACCTGTTTGATAAATTTTGCAAAGCAAACAAAAAATGTATTTGCAACAAGGACTTAAGCAACAGGGTTAAGCAACACGCAGCCAACACCCGCAATCAAAACACACACACAACACCCGCAACATAAGCATCCAATCAGAGTAGATGACGTTCCTAATACAGATTTACGGGCTATTCATACCCGTGCCACCTCTTGGGTGGCTTAATCTTAACCAATCTTATACAGATCTCTAGAAGGATGTTATTGGGGGTATTGAAGTCTGCTTCTCAGCGAAAGATACATTTTAATCCGCCTGTCCAAGTGAGCTCTGGGTGAACATGTTAAATCCATTTATTCTGAAATTGGAAGCACTCTCTTCCTGTACTCAACACAATGTAACAACAGTGTCATTAGTTCACCACATTTTGGGGGGTTCTTGCAAGAGTGCAACAGCATTGTTGCACTCTTGCAACAATGCTGTTGCAAGAGTGCCTTTTAGCTTGCGTCCACTGGGGCGTGGATCACCTAGTTGCTTCAATATTTTGCTCTAAGTTTTATTTTCAGTCATGAAAGTCAAAGATTGAGAAATTCTGCTTCTGGACTCCAGAGTCAGGATTCACCACGCACTAAAGGACCATTTTACGAAACCTGTGCATCTTTCCTTAATTACAATGGCTTAGTTTGTATTTAATTAAACAGTTTAAGAGCTCCGAAATGCATTGACATATTCTATTAGAGTAGTAATCCTCGGTTCGGAGTTTTTGAAGGTTGTAAACTGCTTAATATTAATATTGTAAAGTTTTTAATATATGGTGGTTGCCATGATCAGGATGGGCTAGTTGCCATGATCAGGATGGGCTAGTTGCCAGGATCAGGATGGACTAGTTGCCAGGATCAGGATGGGCTAGTTGCCAGGATCAGGATGGGGCTAGTTACCAGGATCAGGATGGGACTAGTTGCCAGGATCAGGATGGGCTAGTTGCCAGGATCAGGATGGGCTAGTTGCCAGGATCAGGATTGGCTAGTTGCCAGGATCGGGATGGGCTAGTTGCCAGGATCAGGATGGGCTAGTTACCAGGATCAGGATGAGGTAGTTGCCAGGATCAGGATGGGTTAGTTGCCAGGATCAGGATGAGGTTGTTGCCAGGATCAGGATGAGGTAGTTGCCAGGATCAGGATGGGCTAGTTGCCAGGATCAGGATGAGATACTTGCCAGGATCAGGATGGGGCTAGTTGCCAGTATCAGGATGGGCTGTTGCCAGGATCAGGATGGGCTAGTTGCCAGGATCAGGATGAGGTAGTTACCAGGATCAGGATGAGGTAGTTGCCAGGATCAGGATGGGTTAGTTGCCAGGATCAGGATGGGCTAGTTGCCAGGATCAGGATGGGGCTAGATGCTAGGATCAGGATGGGGCTAGTTGCCAGGATCAGGATGGGGCTAGTTGCCAGGATCAGGATGGGGCTAGATGCTAGGATCAGGATGAGGCTAGTTGCCAGGATCAGGATGGGTTAGTTGCCAGGATCAGGATGGGGCTAGTTGCCAGGATCAGGATGGGGCTAGTTGCCAGGATCAGGATGGGGCTAGATGCTAGGATCAGGATGAGCTAGTTTCCAGTATCAGGATGGGTTAGTTGCCAGGATCAGGATGGGGCTAGGTGCCAGGATCAGGATGGGCTAGTTGCCAGGATCAGCTAGATGGGCTAGTTCCCAGGATCAGGATGGGCTAGTTCCCAGGATCAGGATGGGCTAGTTGCCAGAATCAGGATGGACTAGTTCCCAGGATCAGGATGGGGCTAGTTGCCAGGATGAGGATGGTGCTACTTACCAGGATCAGGATGGGGCTAGTGGCCAGGATCAGGATGGGGCTAGTGGCCAGGATGAGGATGGTGCTACTTACCAGGATCAGGATGGGGCTAGTTGCCAGGATCAGGATGAGCTAGTTCCCAGGATCAGGATGGGTTAGTTGCCAGGATCAGGATGGGGCTAGTTGCCAGGATCAGGATGGGGCTAGATGCTAGGATCAGGATGAGCTAGTTACCAGGATCAGGATGAGCTACTTACCAGGATCAGGATGAGCTAGTTACCAGGATCAGGATGAGCTAGTTACCAGGATCAGGATGGGGCTACTTACCAGGATCAGGATGGGGCTAGTTACCAGGATCAGGATGGGGCTACTTACCAGGATCAGGATGGGGCTAGTTACCAGGATCAGGATGGGCTAGTTCCCAGGATCAGGATGGGGCTACTTACCAGGATCAGGATGGGGCTAGTTACCAGGATCAGGATGGGCTAGTTACCAGGATCAGGATGGGGCTAGTTGCCAGGATCAGGATGGGTTACCTGTGGCAGGTGACTACAAGAGACGACTCTCTCAGCCCTGAGAATTGCATGTGTGTGTGAGTTCTGTGAGTGGTCATGGTCTCACTACATTACCTAGTGTCCACTCATTAGACCATTCAGACTGGCCGGCATGAGGCACCCGGAGCTCTGTCATTACCTTATTCACTCTCGTGTTCCACTGGATATCCTCATAATGTTGTATTATGAGGATTATGCAGGCTACTGATCGCATGCCCGTGTGTGACTGACCATTCTCTGAGATGAGGATTTCATAGCTAGTTCTTGACACACAATACCCTTCATATAGTGTAGGTTAGCTGCATAAATGACCAGGTATCTAAGTATTACATAGCTGGCTCTTGACACGCACTATGTATGCCTTCATATAGTGTGGGGTAGCTGTCTAAATGCAGATGTACCTGTTCCCCCTCTGGATCGCCACACTGAGGCGCTGAAACAGGAAACTGGGAGCCCTTGGGTCTCTGGTGATGTCAACGAGCCTGGAACCCAATTCTTTGAGAGATCCCAAGGCGCTCCTACCCCAGGGGCGGAGCGTCTCAGATATTATGGGAACAAAGGTGTATTGGCTTTCCAATCGCCTGTATTTGACTCATTTTGCTATTTCTCTGTCGTTGGTCGCCCCACCTGCTTGATCATCATAGAAGTGTACATAGGTGTCAGCCAGGGTGGATACACATGTGTAGTCCCACACCAGCTGTCAAACACTCTTCCAGAGGATATTTTGTGATGACAACTGGGCGAAGTGCGGGGTCATCCGAGTTTTGGTCCCCTAGGATGCGAGGTTCTCTCTCTCTGCTGGGCACTGAGCTGAGGCAAGGCTCCTCTTGATGATGTCATTAACCGCGTTGTGTCTTGCATGCCAGACCTTGGATCTTCCGCAATGCAACCCATGCAGTCCATATTGGTCTGCCTCGACTCTGTTGCAAATACACTTATATTCAGTGTGAATTGGGGCACCAAGGCGGAGGGCCACTACTACACGAAGGCATTCTGGATCTAGGCTCGTGACCATTGCCGACATGGATACTGTCAAAAGAAAGTCCCCTGCATGAGGAGCAGGCACTGCTCTGAGGCGGGCTTTCTCCTTGTCTGATGTTGCGGCGCTGAGCATGGCATCAGCTAATTTTTTCCCACTAGTGGGTGGTCCCAGCTGGACTGTTTGTGTTTTTTTTTATCTATGATGGGTGATGGGGCTGCAAGAGCATCCCACTGATTTGAACATTCAGTGAAAGCAGGACCGTATATATATATATATATATATATATATATATATATATATATATATATATATATATATATATATATATATATATATGTCGTACCTAGTAGCCAGAACTCACTTCTCAGCCTATTATGCAAGGCCCGATTTGCCTAATAAGCCAAGTTTTCATGAATTAATTGTTTTTCGACTACCTAACCTACCTAACCTAACCTAACCTACCTTTTTGGGCTACCTAACCAAACCTAACCTATAAAGATAGGTTAGGTTAGGTTAGGTAGGGTTGGTTAGGTAAGGTCATATATCTACGTTACTTTTAACTCCAATAAAAAAAAATTGATCTCATACATAATGAAATGGGTAGCTTTATCATTTCATAAGAAAAAAATTAGAAAAAATATATTAATTCAGGAAAACTTGGCTTATTAGGCAAATCGGGCCTTGCATAGTAGGCCAAAAAGTGAGTTCTGGCTACTAGGTACGACATATATATATATATATATATATATATATATATATATATATATATATATATATATATATATATATATATATTGTTGTACAGAAAGTGAGCCACTATACATGATTCTCCACTTAAATCTGAGTGAATGATTTTGGAGAATGTGGGAATCCCCCACCAATATATATCTCCAAGTTCCGGGAAGGAAGGAGGAGTAGGAGATGGGAAAGGGGAGGGGGGGGGGTAGAGTGTGGTGGAAGACCCGGTGAATCACCAGATTCAACCAAGTCATCGAGGGTGTCGGGTGCCACTGAATAACAACCCCCTCCCCCATACACCCCCCTCCATCATTCAACCCCCCCCCTCCTCCCCCATACACCCCCTCCATCATTCAACCCCCCCTCCTCCCCCATACACCCCCTCCACCATTCAACCCCCCTCCTTCCCCATACACCCCCTCCATCATTCAACCCCTCCCCCTCCTCCCCCATACACCCCCTCCATCATTCAACCCCCCCCTCCTCCCCCATACACCCCCTCCATCATTAAACCCCCCCTCCTCCCCCATACACCCCCTCCATCATTCAACCCCCCCCCCTCCAACCCACACACTCATGCAAGAGGAAATCCAACAGCACTAGAAGGGTCTCTCAATTTCGTGTCTAGGCTCTTGGTGGATGAGAATGACTCGATTTTGTTCGTGGGTGTTGAGTGAGACGCTACCGAGCCGCGGTGTTGAATGTCTCGCTGTTGAGCCGGTGTTGCATGGCTCGTTGATGAATGCATGGCTCAGGCGACGAATGCTTCGCTGTCGGACGGGTGATGGTCTCGCTGTCAAACAGATGTTACTGACTTGATGATGAGCTAATAACTTAATTCCTCATTATACCGCGAATATACCAAGCCGCCTGTTAAACAGTCTTCTTGTTCTGGAAGAGCAGAATATTATATATATATATATATATATATATATATATATATATATATATATATATATATATATATATATATATATATATATAATATTCATATGTAGGCCTGAGTGAGAGTGATGGACGATCAGCATAATATGGAATGAATGAAAGCCGTATGATAACATAGTTAGGAAAGTGCACAAGTGACGAGCTAGCCCGCGAGGACGAGGGAGGATAGAACTAAGAGAAGGAGGGAGTGAATGAAGGAAGGAAGAAGGAAATGAGGGGTAAGGAAGGGGGACAGGAGAAGGTGGGACGGAGGGCGTGCACGCATGCCTGGACAGGTAGAGAGAGAGAGCGAGCGAGCCCAGGCTGGCAGGGGAGGTCTGTCCGCGTTCCCCACAGTCAGGTACGAACCTCGCTACCACTAACCTGCGCTCCACAGTCTCCCGAGCAAAAATCAATAGCGAGGGAGGTATACCTCAGTGTCGCAGTCTACCCTGGGAATAATCCATAAAGCGATAGTGTAGAGAGACGCAACGATTGTGCCACAAGGACGCCATTATCCGCACATCTCTCTCTCTGCGCCCCCTCCCTCTCACACTCTGCCCCGAATGGTCTCTCATTCTGTAAGGCTGGAGTGGAACGCGTCGCGGCGCGCTCGCTCTCTCTCTCGCGAGGAGTTCTTGTGCGTTCTCGCAAATAGCGTGTGATTTCTACCGTGTGAAACATTGGAGAAAAGTGGAGGTGTCTAGTGACCCCTTGATCACGTCGCAGGTAAATGATGGCCCTGATTATGAGTGATTATATTTAAATAACCTATCAAAGTACTCGGCCTGAAAAAAAAATAATTTTGTTTGCCCTCGGTGCGAGTGTTTTTAAAACTAAAAGTGAAGAAATAACAGGAGCAAATATCGTGTCAACCTAACTACATAATGAGTGTGTTATTAGCCTCGAGTTCATCCTTACGAGAGGGCGTGTGTCCCCTCTGTGTCTTCGCACTCGGCTGAGGACGACCGGGTCATTACTCTCTCTCTCGAGGACGACATCGCTCTGCAGGGCTCTCTCTCGATCATGGTTCTCCTCAAGGTCTTACTTCGCCTCTCAGCGGTCGCCCTTCTTTCAGGTAAGGGGTAGTGAAGGTGTGTGCGGGAAGACGTTCGTGAAGCCATTTGTTCTAAAGACGTTCACGAACACGTTTGTAGCGACGGCGTTCGTAGCAAGGGTGATCTTGAATATTTTCGTGAAGACGGTAGACGTAAAGACGTGAAAACGTTCAACAATTCAACCTTCAATACGTCAGTGAAGATGTCTGTTATGACGTCCGTAATTAACGCGTAAAACAAACACCATTAGACGCACAGCCATCGCCGAGGTATAGATTGCAAACGGGTAAATTTTACCGAAAAAGTATATACAAAAATGTTGTTTTATCTCGCGTTATTTGTGATAAAAAAAAAGTTAATCGAGATGAATGTATGCGGGGAATTAGTTTTATGGGTATTAAAGGAATTTTTTTTTTTGTCTAAATTTGATTCAAAAGATAAAATACAGGTTCACACTGAATTTGATGTTTTAAAAGTTTGTTTGTGTGTGTGTGTGTGTGTGAGCAGCGCTCGTGGACTTATTATAAATGCTGAATATGGTGAATGCTCTTTAAACTTTTCCCGCATAATTGAATCAGGCTTTTTTCATAGGAGTTAAATAAAATCCAATGGTAACTTACCTTCACCTTTCTCTTTTTCTCATACTTTCTCTTACTGTATCTCTCTTACTTTCTCTCTCTCTGTCTCTCTTGCCCTCTCTCTCTCTCTTTGTTCTGTTTCTCTTGCCCTCTCTCTCTTTCTCTCGCTCTCTCTTACTTTCTTTTACTGTTTCTCTTACTTTTTTATCTCTTTCTGGCTCACTCTATCTTGCTTTCTCTCTCTCTCTTTCTTTCTCTCGCATTCTCTCTATCTTCTTAAAAGAAAAACAAGTGAAATTTAAGTGGGTTTGTTGGAGTATTAAAAAATGTAAGAATATTTCCCTCGGCATTCGAGACCCGTTCCGTTTTCTAAATGCATTGCTTGATCGTTTAATTAAGAAGTCTTTGCAGAAGTAAATAATTCAGATACTAAAAGGGTTCAGACTCTTCTTATCACGCAAGTTTCTCAATATTTCGCGCGCTGATCCTCTTTCCAAAACTTCGGGCAAAGCTTCTTATGCTTTTTAAAGGTTTTAATTTTCTAACTCCGCCGGGGCCAATACTGAGCTATACTTTGATGTTCCATCTTATGGCTTCGTATTTTGGGTGTAAACCCGCCCTTATGGCGGCTGAGAGGCCGGGTTCTATGTGGGTGAATATTTCAATATATATATATATATATATATATATATATATATATATATATATATATATATATATATATATATATATTATATATATATAATATGCAACAATGATCACAAAAACATTGAGCCAAGTATGCAGAATAACCAAATGTGAAAAATAGAGAATGCTTAACGCGTTTTCGGCTAATTCGCCTTCATCAGAGCAAAGTAGAATGAATATCTTCATTCTACTCTGCTCTGATGAAGGCGAATTAGCCGAAAACGCGTTAAGCATTCTCTATTTTTCACATGTGGTTATATATATATATATATATATATATATATATATATATATATATATATATATATATATATATATATATATGTCGTACCTAGTAGCCAGAACTCACTTTTTGGCCTACTATTCAAGGCCCGATTTGCCTAATAAGCCAAGTTTTCCTGAATTAATATATTTTTTCTAATTTTTTTCTTATGAAATGATAAATCTACCCATTTCATTATGTATGAGGTCAATTTTTTTTTATTGGAGTTAAAATTAACGTAGATATATGACCGAACCTAACCAACCCTACCTAACCTAACCTAACCTATCTTTATAGGTTAGGTTTGGTTAGGTAGCCGAAAAAGTTAGGTTAGGTTAGGTTAGGTAGGTTAGGTAGTCGAAAAACAATTAATTCATGAAAACTTGGCTTATTAGGCAAATCGGGCCATGCATAGTAGGCTGAGAAGTGCGTTCTGGCTACTAGGTACGACATATATATATATATATATATATATATATATATATATATATATATATATATATATATATATATATATATGCGAACAAGCCTGAATGGTCCCCAGGACAATATGCAACTGAAAACTCGCACCCCAGAAGTGACTCGAACCCATACTCCCAGGAGCCACGCAACTGGTATGTACAAGACGCCTTAATCCACTTGACCATCACGACCGGACATAATGAGGTGATAGCCGAGGCTATTTGAACCACCCCCCCGCCGGCACTCGGATAGTAATCTTGGGCATAGCATTTTACCAAATCACCTCATTCTTTGGGGCACACGTGAGGAACACAAATGCGAACAAGCCTGAATGGTCCCCAGGACAATATGCAACTGAAAACTCAAAACTTTGGTAAAATGCTATGCCCAAGATTACTATCCGAGTGCCGGCGGTGGGGTGGTTCAAATAGCCTCGGCTATCACCTCATTATGTCCGGTCGTGATGGTCAAGTGGATTAAGGCGTCTTGTACATACCAGTTGCGTGGCTCCTGGGAGTATGGGTTCGAGTCACTTCTGGGGTGTGAGTTTTCAGTTTATATATATATATATATATATATATATATATATATATATATATATATATATATATATATATATATATATATATATATGTCGTACCTAGTAGCCAGAACGCACTTCTCAGCCTACTATGCAAGGCCCGATTTGCCGAATAAGCCAAGTTTTCCTGAATTCATATATTTTCTCTAATTTTTTTCTTATGAAATGATAAAGCTACCCATTTCATTATGTATGTGGTCAATTTTATTTTATTGGAGTTAAAATTAACGTAGATATATGACCGAACCTAACCAACCCTACCTAACCTAACCTAACCTATCTTTATAGGTTAGGTTAGGTTAGGTAGCAGAAAAAGTTAGGTTAGGTAGGTTAGGTAGTCGAAAAACAATTCATGAAAACTTGGCTTATTAGGCAAATTGGGCCTTGCATAGTAGGCTGAGAAGTGCGTTCTGGCTACTTGGTACGACATTATATATATATATATATATATATATATATATATAAAGTATATTTTGGTAGCAGTCTTTCTTGTAAGTATATGTTGTTGAATATGACCGAAAGGGTAAGATTAATAATTCTAACACGAATCTTCTCAATATTTCTTACGTTTTTCTTCATTAATAAGAAAAACATCAGAAATATTGAGAAGATTCGTGTTAGAATTATTGAGCCTACCTTTTCGGTCATATTCAACATATTATATATATATATATATATATATATATATATATATATATATATATATATATATATATATATATATATTTATATATATATATATATTTATATATATATATATATATTTATATATATATATATATATATATATATATTTATATATATATATATTTATATATATATATATGACAGTGTCAGACCACGGAGGAAGAATTGAAACAGGAATTTCCTTAAGTAATTTGTATTTATTAATATATCTTGGGATGGGTGAAGAACTTCATTCTCACCCTTCTGAAGCTGCATTATTAAATACGAAAGTACTTAAGGAAATTCCTGTTTCAATTCTTCCTCCGTGGTCTGACACTGTCACACTTTTCATCACCTGTTAATTTTCGTGATTTACACACACACACACACACACACACACACACACACACACACACACACACACACACACACACACACACACACATATATTCGAACCGTCTTCGAACGCCCCCCCCCCCTCTCCCCAATTTCGAAACCCCTTACCCCTTCCAAACCCCCCTCCCCTCCCTCTCTCTTCCCCATTTGACCCCCCTTCCCAACTAGTATTCCTGGTCACCAGTTGTCACATAACTTCTCCCTGGAATTGGGGTCGCGCTGGACTCTCCCATAACTCTTGTTTTTTGTGGTATTTAAGTTATTCGTTCGCTGAGAAAGGGTTGAGTCGGTCTTTCGCTGAGAGGGGATTGGGTCGTCGTTTTTCTTGTGCTGGGAAGCTTGTTGATCTGTCGCTGAGAGATTCGGTCCTTCACTGAAAGCGGTTGACTCGATTTTTTCGTTTTTGATTTTGCTGAGAAAAACTTGTTGGTCTTTTGTTGGTAAAACTGTTGGTCAGTCGGCGAGCTGTTGGCCTTTTCCTGAGAGGGCGAGGCTTGGGTGGGCTGTTGGCCTTTTCCTGAGAGGGCGAGGCTTGGGCGGGCTGTTGGCCATTTCCTGAGAGGGCGAGGCTTGGGTGGGCTGTTGGCCTTTTCCTGAGAGGGCGAGGCTTGGGTGGGCTGTTGGCCTTTTCCTGAGAGGGCGAGGCTTGGGTGGGCTGTTGGCCTTTTCCTGAGAGGGCGAGGCTTGGGTGGGCTGTTGGCCAGGTCCTCTGACACACACACACACACACACACACACACACACACACACACACACACACAGTTTCAAATGGAGATATAACAATGCCTAGTAGACTCAGAAATCTGTACATCAGTTGATTGACGGTTTAGAGGCGGGATCAAAGAGCCAAAGCTCAACCCCCACAACCACAACTAAATGAGTACAACTAGGTGAGTACACACACAGTTTTAACTGTAGATATGATAAACTGACGAACCTGTACACCAGTTGATTGATGGTTGAGACTCTGGACCAAAGAGCCAAAGCTCAACCCCCACAACCACAACTAGGTGAGCACAACTAGATGAGTACACACACACACAAGCCAAACACACCAATCTTAAAAAAAATATAAAAAATTAAAAAAATCAATATAGACGGTTGCCTTTTGGGAGGCAACCACCACTATTTAATTTTTTGAAATTTATAAGTTTATATTAATAAACCTATGGGATATGAATACCGGGAGCTGGGATATGAATACCGGGAGCTGGGATATGAATACTGGGAGCTGGGATATGAATACCGGGAGCTGGGATATGAATACCGGGAGCTGGGATATGAATACCGGGAGCTGGGATATGAATACCGGGAGCTGGGATATGAATACCGGGAGCTGGGATACAACGATAAGGTGAGAACGTTTATGGATAACATAAGAAAACTAATCTCTCTCTAAGCAATTCCTCGCGCTTCGCAATCCTTTCTTGAGGTTATCTTGAGGTTATCTTGAGATGATTTCGGGGCTTTAGTGTCCCCGCGGCCCGGTCCTCGACCAGGCCTCCACCCCCAGGAAGCAGCCCGTGACAGCTGACTAACTCCCAGGTACCTATTTACTGCTAGGTAACAGGGGCATTCAGGGTGAAAGAAACTTTGCCCATTTGTTTCTGCCTCGTGCGGGAATCGAACCCGCGCCACAGAATTACGAGTCCTGCGCGCTATCCACCAGGCTACGAGGCCACACAAAGGCCTTTCGCAAAGCACTTCAGAATCACAGCGAACCAATCAATTATCCACTACTGCCTCTCCCCTATTGTATTACCCTGGGTTAAAGTACTTCTTTCTAAGATGTCACTGACAGAACGATCATTGTTCAGCCCCAGTCTCTTGATTTAACCACTCCGTAAAGAACCCAACCTTCTAACCTTATAGGAAACGCACGTACCGAAGCAACCTACCTAACCTATCGAGTTCGATGCATAGAAAACAGAGATATTTGGTAGCCGTTACTTTTCATAGTGAGGATAGACTGAAATATCCTCATTAGTTCAGCTTTGAATATGTTGAGAGTTTAAAGCGACATCATAACGAGAGGTGGAACAGACAAATGTATTACGTTGTGAAAAATTACATGAAAATATGTTATCTTGTGTGTGTTGTTCCAGTTTAACGAGACTGTACTGTTCCAGCTTAACGAGACTACTTAGAGATAACAGCTTAATAAAAGAGTACGTTAAAGCATGTTATCCATAATACTCCCTCGAGGCTGACAAATTACTTCATAGATTGGTTTGTCCACAGAGACGTTACACTGATATAACATATTGACCAACCACCAAATATACTTTAGTTCCGAACATAGTCCAAGATTAAAGTATACTCTCAGTGTATACAGCGACAAGAGGGTGGTTATACTTCCCTATGTATATATATATCCCTTTAGTTGACTCTTCTGAATATTCAAGTGATTGTTTTTTGTGAAGGCCTCGTTAGCATCACCTCCAATGTAACTATGTTACAATATTGGTTTGAAAGGGAAGATGTCTTTTGGCCAGCATTCCAAAATGAATTTCAGTGGCATTTTTACTCCTAAAATTATTGTATTAATTCCTTTAAAACGTTTTATTGTTTACAAACACTTTCCCGCTTGGTTTTAATGGTTTAAGATAGCGAGCGAATGAGGAGCCATATTTATTAACTAATGACAGTTTCGTAAGTCTTATACTCCCCTCCCACCTTTCCTGGCACAGACTTTGTAAGTCTTACCTTCTCCCTCCTCTCCTGGCCCAGACTTATGGTGATTTAAGACGTTTCCTTCAGCCAGGCTGGAGAGCAGGTAAACTTAAGACCTCCAGTGATCTCGAGTCATAAAAAAAAATAAAATCCCCGGGTTAAATCAGGGAAAAAAATCCCCAGGTTTAATCAGGGAAAAAATAT
>NC_091194.1:15077820-15117820 GCF_040958095.1 Procambarus clarkii
ATGTAATTGTGTTTACTTTTTTTTGGGTAAAGGTTTTCAAATGCCGCGGCCTCATAATATTGAGTAAATTCCGGCTGTTTAAAGTGTTCTTATTAGTGGGAATTTTGGTAAAGAAATTTTGTGGTATAACCATAGTTCTTAAGAAGTTTTTGTGTCTAGATTTCATTTTTAAAAAGTGGTTAGCTCTGTCTGATCTATAAGTTGCTGTGTATTTTCTGCTAAAAAAATAATGGTTTATTGTGGTTGGTTTAATTCTGATAGTAATTTATATTTCGTCTCTGAGGTTTATTTCTATATTAGATAAGTTATTTGTTCGTGTGTTTCTATGGAAGAACAGCGGACGTAACGTTAATTATTAATGATCTTCGCATCGACGTATTGATCCCTGAAAGTTGATAGCCGCATATTTTGGTCAACGCCCAAGCTCTCTGCTCTTGCTTCACTCTCTCTCTCTCTGACACCAGCTCTCTGCTCTTGCTTCACTCTCTCTCTCTCTGACACCAGCTCTCTGCTCTTGCTTCTCTCTCTCTCTGACACCAGCTCTCTGCTCTTGCTTCCCTCTCTCTCTCTCTCTGACACCAGCTCTCTGCTCTTGCTTCCCTCTCTCTCTCTCTGACACCAGCTCTCTGCTCTTGCTTCCCTCTCTCTCTCTCTGACACCAGCTCTCTGCTCTTGCTTCTCTCTCTCTCTGACACCAGCTCTCTGCTCTTGCTTCACTCTCTCTCTGACACCAGCTCTCTGCTCTTGCTTCTCTCTCTCTCTGACACCAGCTCTCTGCTCTTGCTTCTCTCTCTCTCTGACACCAGCTCTCTGCTCTTGCTTCTCTCTCTCTCTGACACCAGCTCTCTGCTCTTGCTTCTCTCTCTCTCTGACACCAGCTCTCTGCTCTTCCCCCTCTCACTCTGCCACCAGCTCTCTGCTCTTCCCCCTCTCACTCTGCCACCAGCTCTCTGCTCTTGCTTCTCTCTCTCTCTGACACCAGCTCTCTGCTCTTGCTTCTCTCTCTCTCTCTCTGACACCAGCTCTCTGCTCTTGCTTCCCTCTCTCTCTCTCTGACACCAGCTCTCTGCTCTTGCTTCCCTCTCTCTCACTCTGCCACCAGCTCTCTGCTCTTCCCCCTCTCACTCTGCCACCAGCTCTCTGCTCTTCCCCCTCTCACTCTGCCACCAGCTCTCTGCTCTTCCCCCTCTCACTCTGCCACCAGCTCTCTGCTCTTACTACCCTCTCTTTCTCTGTTACGAACTCTCTGCTCTTCCCTCTCTCTCTCTGCCACCAGCTCTCTGCTCTTCCCTCTCTCACTGTCACCAACTCTCAGCTCTTACTTCCCTCTCCCTCTCTACCACCAACTCTCTGCTCTTACTGCTCTTAAATCACCATATTTTACTTTTATATAGCTATGCATTCTGCAGTTTGAGACATGTTTAGACATATAATTAATATTATGAACATATTGTTTATTGTTAAATAAGTTGAAGAAAATAGTTTCGGTGGGTGCATCACGTGATATAACACCATTTTTGTTCTCAAGACTGACTAGAAATTGTTCAAGACTCAGGGGGAGATCGAGTGAGTGTTTGACGTGACTTATGAAAAACAGAACTGCTAGTTCGGCATATGTAAATAATTTCTGTCTGTCTGTCCCCCTCTCACTTACACACACACACACACACACACACACACACACACACACACACACACACACACACACACTTAAACACATCCCCAACCACAGAGTCAAATACACACAAGACACACACACACGCAAATTCCCAAACACAAACATACCTACATGCATTTACACATACAGAGAAAAAGAACCTTTCCCTGAGCAAAACAGCTTTCAAATCACCCTACCCCCCCCCCCACCCACCCACCAGTCCAAGACTGCACCTGGACTCGATATTTCCAGGAATCTCTGCCGTCACGAAGAGCAACTCGATTGCTCGTCTCCATCCAGAGGAGAAAAAAATCCTGACACAAACGTCATATGGGATTATGAATCCAGCAAATGAGTTTTAACCACGAGAGTCATTAATCCCACGAGAGACATTAATCACTATCAGCCAAGACAAATGATCTCGGCTCCCTCTTGTGACAAATGTTAAGAGACGGTCTGCCCCTTTACGCCTGCACGCACTCACGCACGCACTCACGCACGCACACACACATTCACACACACGCACACGCATACACGCACGCGTGCGCGCGCACACACACATACACATACACACACACACACACACACACACACACACACACACACACACACACACACACACACACACACACACACAATCTGGAAAATTTCATCTGGTACCTGGAAAATCCGGGTACCAATGAAAGCACGAGCTTCATACATGGAACTCTGACAGTGGATGGGAAGAAGATTGTAATCTTGATACTCTACAATCCCCCACCAAACAGTAGAAGGCCCAGGCAGGAGTACGAGGACAGCAACAAGACATGTATAGATGAACTGCAGAGGGCAGCAACTTTAGCGCATAGAATGAGAGCGAAGCTGCTGGTCATGGGGGACCTAAATCACGGAGAGATAGATTGGGAAACGAGGAATCCCCATGGCGGGGAGGAGACCTGGGGAGCGAAGCTGGTAGACGTTATTGACAGGAATTTCCTAACACAGCATGTGAAAGAAGATACTAGGGAAAGAGGAGGGGATACGCCCAGCCTATTAGATCTCATTTTCACCCAGAATGTAGAAGACATCGAGCAGTTGAAACATGAAATACCACTAGGAGCTAGTGACCATTGTGTCCTAGTCTTTGACTACATGATGGAGCTTAAAATTGTGACCAAAGGACAAGAGGTCCGGGAAAGGAGACTTGATTACAGAAAAGGGGACTACAGAAGGATAAGGGACTACCTGGGAGAAGTGCAGTGGGAGGAAGAACTTAGAGGAAAAACAGTGCAAGGTATGATGAACCAAGTCATGTTGAAATGCAAGGAGGCTGAAGAGAGATTTATTCCAACAATAAAGGAAAAAAGCAGGAGGGAATATAATAACCCATGGTTTAATAGACAGTGTCAGGAAGCAAAGGTGAGAAGCAGGAGGGAGTGGAGGAAGTACAGAAGACAAAGGACAGAGGACAACAGGATTAGATGTAACAGAGCTAGGAATGATTACATTAACATAAGACGAGTGTCGGAAAGAAATTATGAGAATGATATTGCAGTCAAAGCGAAAAAGCAACCTAAATTACTACATAGCCATATAAGAAGGAAGATGTCGGTAAATGACCAAGTGACAAGACTGAGGAAAACAGAGGGGGCATATACAGAAAGCGACAAGGAAATCTGCGAGGTACTGAATGCAAAATTCCATGGAGTGTTCACAACCGAGCCTGAGCAGCTCCCATTGTTAGAAGAGATTACCCAAGATGAAAGACTATCAGATATAGAGGTGACAGCAGAGGATGTAATGAAACAGTTGACAACACTGGATGCCAGTAAAGCAGTTGGACCAGACTAAGTATCACCGTGGATACTTAAAGAGGCAGCGCAGGCTCTCAGCGTGCCTCTGGCAATGATCTTTAATGAGTCACTTATGTCGGGAGAATTGCCTCGTTGCTGGAAGGAGGCAAATGTCGTACCGATTTTCAAGAAAGGTGATAGGGAGGAGGCACTTAACTACAGACCCGTATCACTGACAAGCATCCCCTGCAAAATACTTGAAAGAATAATTAGGCTAAGACTTGTTGAGCACCTGGAGAGCATTAGGTTTGTAAACAAGCACCAACATGGGTTCTGGACAGGGAAATCATGCCTAACAAACCTTTTAGAATTCTATGATAAAGTAACAAGGATAAGGCAGGACAGAGAAGGCTGGGCAGACTGCATATTTCTTGACTGCCAAAAGGCCTTTGATACAGTACCGCACATGAGACTGCTATACAAACTTGAGAGGCAGGCAGGAGTAAGCGGAAAGGCCCTAGTATGGGTGAAGAACTACCTAACAGGAAGGAGCCAGAGAGTAATGGTAAGGGGCGAGAAGTCGGACTGGCGAACAGTAACAAGTGGAGTACCTCAAGGATCGGTGCTGGGACCAATCCTCTTTCTAATTTACGTAAATGATATGTTTACAGGAGTGGAATCATACATGTCGATGTTTGCGGATGACGCAAAATTAATGAGAAGAGTTGTGACAGACGAGGATTGTAGGATCCTCCAAGAGGACTTAAACAGGCTGCAGAGATGGTCAGGGAAATGGCTACTGGAGTTTAACACCAGTAAATGTAAAGTTATGGAAATGGGATCAGGTGACAGGAGACCAAAGGGACAGTACACAATGAAGGGGAACAGCCTACCTGTAACGATTCGAGAAAGAGACCTGGGAGTGGATGTGACACCTAATCTAACTCCTGAGGCACATATAAATAGGATAACGACAGCAGCGTACTCTACACTGGCGAAAATTAGAACTTCATTCAGAAACCTAAATGTGGAGGCTTTTAGGGCGCTTTACACTGCCTACGTGAGACCCGTCTTAGAGTATGCCGCGCCATCATGGAGCCCCCACCTGAAGAAACACATAAAGAAACTGGAGAAGGTTCAGAGGTTTGCGACGAGGCTTGTCCCTGAGTTACGAGGGATGGGATATGAAGAGCGGCTGAAGGAACTGAACCTTACGACACTAGAGAAAAGAAGGGAGAGAGGAGATATGATAGGGACATATAAAATACTCAGGGGAATTGACAAAGTGGAAATAGATGAAATGTTCACACGTAATAATAACAGAACGAGGGGACATGGGTGGAAACTGGAGACTCAGATGAGTCACAGAGATGTTAGGAAGTTTTCTTTTAGCGTGAGAGTAGTAGAAAAATGGAATGCACTTGGGGAACAGGTTGTGGAAGCAAATACTATTCATACTTTTAAAACTAGGTATGATAGGGAAATGGGACAGGAGTCATTGCTGTAAACAACCGATAGCTGGAAAGGCGGGATCCAAGAGTCAATGCTCGATCCTGCAAGCACAAATAGGTGAGTACAAATAGGTGAGTACACACACGCACTTACACTCACGCACGCACTTACACACACTCCCTCGGGAGTCGGGGGGACAGGACTAGGGGATCGTAGTCCTAAGGGCCCGAGTTCGATTTCCGGCTGAGGCAGAAATGATTGGGCTGAGCTTCTTTCACCCTGATGCTGCTGTTCACCTAGCAATATGTACCTGGAAGTTAAACAAGCAGCTGTTACGGGCTGCTTCCTGGGGATATATATATATGTGTGTTACAGAGAAATATATGTAGCAGACATAGAGGAAAAAAATAGATTAGTTAGAAAGGCGGAGCCCAAGAGCTAATAGCTCGATTCTGCAGACAAAGGCGTCCTGTGCGCTCCAGGCAGCGTAAGGTGTAGTACGACGTTTCCTCGACGTTGGGACCACTTTGGGAGGACGGGCTGGCGTACGACAGGCCGCCACTCCAATATGTAGATCATACACCGTAAAGTGTACGATCTACACGTTCCGGAGTATACAGTATACATACTCGGGGTTCCTCTTAGTCCTGGACTATGTTCAGGACGGCAGTGTACTTGTTCACTGTTCAGTAAGCTAGTAGTCGTACCTAGTAGCCAAAACGCACTTCTCAGCCTACTATGCAAGGCCCGATTTGCCTAATAAGCCAAGTTTTCATGAATTAATCTTTTTTCGACTACCTAACCTAACCCTACCTATAAAGATAGGTTAGGTTAGGTTAGGTAGGGTTAGTTAGGTTCGGTCATATATCTACGTTAATTTTAACTCCAATAAAACAAAATTGACCTCATACATAATGAAATGGGAAGCTTTATCATTTCATAGGAAAAAAATTAGAGAAAATATATTAATTCATGAAAACTTGGCTTATTAGCCAAATCGGACCTTGCATAGTAGGCTGAGAAGTGCGTTCTGGCTACTAGGAACGACATATATATATATATATATATATATATATATATATATATATATATATATATATATATATATATATATATTAATATTACGTCCGTTAGAGACCATATGATAACCCCTTAGATAGTCACAAACCCTTATATACCGTCGTTATGTGGTTACGTCACAAACTATCCAATGCAACCCTTCCTCCTATTTACATAGTCCTTTTTGTAACTTTGTGTACCGGGCGCCTGACAGCTGGGTGGACAGCGCTTCGGATTCGTAGTCCTGAGGTTCCGGGTTCGATCCCCGGTGGAGGCAGAGACAAATGGGCAAAAATGTTTCTTTCACTCTGATGCCCCTGTTACCTAGCAGTAAATAGGTACCTGGGAGTTAGTCAGCTGTCACGGGCTGCTTCCTGGGGGTGGAGGCCTGGTCGAGGACCGGGCCGCGGGGACACTAAGCCCCGAAATCATCTCAAGATAACCGTAGTAAAAACATTGACGTAAATGGCAGTTAGATAGTAGAATATGGTACTTTAGCGAGTCCGTAAAAACCAAGCTAAACAAGCAATATTAGGCCTCTGACAGCGTGTATTAGGCCTAAGAAGCTTAGGTTTAGGTTGTCTCTCCAACAAAAAAAACTTTTCCTGTTTGTCCATATTCAAAAGTACCGATTTCTACTTTCTAATTGTCCTTTATGTCAAATATGTACTATGGTTTTCTTGAGGTTATACCTAATACCCAGGTACCTATTTTACTGCTAGGTAACAGGGGCATAGGGTGAAAGAAACTATGCCCATTGTTTCTCGCCGGCGCCCGGGATCGAACCCGGGACCACAGGATTACAAGTCTAGCGTGCTGTCCGCTCGGCCGACCGGCTCTATAATACGCATACGGTTACCTTACCTTGAGGTTACCTTGAGGTGCTTCCGGGGCTTAGCGTCCCCGCGGCCCGGTCGTCGACCAGGCCTCCTGGTTGCCGGACTGATCAACCAGGCTGTTGGACGCGGCTGCTCGCAGCCTGACGTATGAGTCACAGCCTGGTTGATCAGGTATAAACACCTGGTATTGATCAGGTGCGCATGGTTCCTATAAGCACTAAACAGGAGGATGGGCTCTCCTATGATACAAGTCATGCTAGGAAAGAATTCTTGCTCCAGACTTCTCGTAAAGAACTGACACACAATTGAGGGTCGTATGTTGAGTTATTGCGGGTCAATTGCATGGATTGAATTATGAGACCCTTCATCATTATCGTTATAATACGGCATTATGAGACATTTGCACGCGCGTGCGTGTGTACTTACCTAGTTGTGCTTGCGGGGGTTGAGCTCTGGCTCTTTGGCCCCACCTCTCATCCGTCAATCATCTGGTATACAGATTCCTGAGCCTACTGGGCTCTATCATATCTACACTTGAAACTGTGTATGGAGTCAGCCTCCACCACATCACTGCCTAATGCATTCCATTTGTTAACTACTCTGACACACGAACAAAAAATTATAATGTCTTTGTGGCTCATTTGAGTATTATGTTTCCACCTGTGTCCCCTTGCTCGTGTTCCACCCGTGGTAAAGAGTTTGTCCACCCAGTCAATTCCCCTGAGAATTTTGTAGGTGGTTAGCATGTCTCCCTTTACACTTTTGTGTCTTCCAGGGAAGACAGTTTAGAAGACTCCCTTAGCCTTTCCTCGTAGCTCATACCTCTCAGTTCTGGGACTAGTCTGGTGGGATACCTCTAAATCTTTTCTAACTTTGTCTTGTTTAACTAGATATGGACACCAGGCTAAAGCTGCATACTGCAGGATTGGTCTGACATAAGTGGTATACAGGGTCCTGAACGATTCCTTACTTAAGTTTCTAAAGGCAGTTCTTATGTTGGCCAATCTAGCATATGCCGCTGATGATATCCTTTTGATGTGGGCCTCTGGGGACAGGTTCGGTGTGATATCAACCCCCAGATCTTTCTCTCTATTTGATTCTTGCAGGATTTCACCTCGCAAATGGTACCTTGTGTTCAGCCTCCTGCTCCTTTCGCCTAATTTCATTACCTTACACTTTCCTGAGTTAAACTTTAGCAGCCATTTTCTAGACCATTCCTCCAGTTTGTCCACGTCGTCCTATAGTCTCTGTCTATCTTCATCTGTCTTGATTCTTCTCATATTTTTTGCATCCTCAGCAAACGTTGATTGGAATGAGTCTAAACCCTCTGGAAGATCGTTTACATATATTAGAAACAGGATGAGTCCAAGTACAGAGCCCTGTGGGACTCCGCTGGTGACATCTCGCCACTCTGATGTCTCCCCCCCTCTCTCACAGTTACTATTTCCTGTTGCTTAGATACTCCCTTATCAATTGGAGCACCTTATCTTTTCCTACTGCCTGTTTATCGAACTTTTGAAACAGTCTTTTATGGGGTACTGTGCCAAAGGCTTTCTGACAGTCAAAGAAAATGCAGTCAGCCCACTCTTCTGTTTCTTGCCAAACTTTTGTCGCCTGGTAATAGAATTCTATTAATCCTGTGAGGCACGATTTACCGTCTCTGAACCCATGTTGGTGGTGTGTTACAAAGCTTTTCCCTATAGGTGTTCCACGAGCCTTTTCCTCACGATCTTCTCCATCACCTTGCATGGTATACAAGTTAGAGAAACTGGCATGTAGTTCAGTGCCACTTGTCACCCTTCTTGTATATTGGGACTACGTTAGCTGTCTTCCAGCTTTCTGGTAGGTCTCCTGTTTCCAGTGACCAGTTATACACCATAGAGAGTGGCACACTTAGTGCTTCTGCACCTTCCTTTAGTATCCATGGTGAGATTCTGTCAGGCCCAACAAAGGGCTGAAATTCCTCCAAAGTTGCTTGGTTTGCCGCCTCCTTTCTTAGTATAGGGGCTTCTCCTTGCTCTATTGTGAAGACCTCCTAAAATCTCTTGAGTTCTTCGCACACCTTGTCATTCTCTGTGTATCTGTTCTCCTCTATTCTCAGTTTCATCACTTGTTCCTTCACTGCTGTTTTCCTCCTGATGTGGCTGTGGAGCAGCTTGGTCGGGTCTTGGCTTTACTCGCTATGTCATTTTCAAACTGTCTCTCTGCTTCTCTCCTCACTCTGAGGTACTCATTCCTGGCCCTCTGGTATCTCTCCCTGCTCTCTGGTGTTCTGTTATTTCTGTAGTTTCTCCATGTTCTTGTATTCAATTGCTTCGCTGCCGCACATTCCTGATTGAACCATGAATTCTTCTGCTGCTTTTCATTTTTCTCTTTTTGGACTGGGATAAACCTGTCTGCAGCTTCCTGACACTTCTGAGTGACATAATCCATCATATCCTGTACAGTCTTTTCTCTGAGTTCTGTTTCCCATGGTATTCCCATTAGGAAGTTCCTCATCTCGTCATATTTTCCTCTCCAGTAATTGAGCCTTTTCCCTTCCGATCCCATCCTTGGATAGGTTATCCCTACCTCTACCAGGTACTCAAATATCAATACACTGTGGTCACTCATTCCCATTAGGGCTTCAAATTTGACTTCCCTTATTTACCTTGGATAGGTTATCCCTACCTCTACCAGGTACTCAAATATCAATACACTGTGGGCACTCATTCCCATGGGAGCTTCAAATTTGACTTCCCTTATTTCTGACTCTTTCAAGGAGAATATCAGGTCGAGTCTAGCTGGTTCGTCGTTACCTCTCACTCTTGTGGGTTCCCTGACGTGTTGGCTCAGAATGTTTCTTGTTGCCACTTGGTTCGTCGTTACCTCTCACTCTTGTGGGTTCCCTGACGTGTTGGCTCAGAATGTTTCTTGTTGCCACTTGGTTCGTCGTTACCTCTCACTCTTGTGGGTTCCCTGACGTGTTGGCTCAGAATGTTTCTTGTTGCCACTTGGTTCGTCGTTACCTCTCACTCTTGTGGGTTCCCTGACGTGTTGGCTCAGAATGTTTCTTGTTGCCACTTGGTTCGTCGTTACCTCTCACTCTTGTGGGTTCCCTGACGTGTTGGCTCAGAATGTTTCTTGTTGCCACTTCCAAGAGTTCAACTCTTCAATTATCTGCACCTCCAGAATACTTTGTTCGTTTTCTTTTGCGTTTTTCATATAAATTTAAGGCAGGGACATAAATAACAACAGATAAAACAGGCATTCTGATCCCCCCTTCAAGCAGAATACACGGTAGGGACCCCCCTTCAAGCAGAATACACGGTAGGGACCCCCCTTCAAGCAGAATACACGGTAGGGACCCCCCCTTCAAGCAGAATACACGGTAGGGACCCCCCCTTCAAGCAGAATACACGGTAGGGATCCCCCCTTCAAGCAGAATACACGGTAGGGACCCCCCTTCAAGCAGAATACACGGTAGGGACCCCCCCTTCAAGCAGAATACACGGTAGGGACCCCCCCTTCAAGCAGAATACACGGTAGGGATCCCCCCTTCAAGCAGAATACACGGTAGGGACCCCCCTTCAAGCAGAATACACGGTAGGGACCCCCCCTTCAAGCAGAATACACGGTAGGGACCCCCCCTTCAAGCAGAATACACGGTAGGGACCCCCCCTTCAAGCAGAATACACGGTAGGGACCCCCCCTTCAAGCAGAATACACGGTAGGGATCCTCCCTTCAAGCAGAATACACGGTAGGGACCCCCCTTCAAGCAGAATACACGGTAGGGACCCCCCTTCAAGCAGAATACACGGTAGGGACCCCCCCCTTCAAGCAGAATACTCGGTAGGGACCCCACTTCAAGCAGAATACACGGTAGGGACCCCCCTTCAAGTAGAATACACGGTAAGGATCCCCCCCCCTCCTTCAAGCAGAATACACGGTTCAGGGTAAAATATAGACACTTCAGTTACTATTCATACGGAAGGATACATGCTATACATATGCAGATTAGTGGAGATACAGCACCCACTAGCGTCCCCCCCCTCCCTTCACCCACCTTACCCACCTGCCCCCCATCCTCACCCACCTGCACCCCACCTAACCTCACATCCTCTCCAACCTCACATTCCCATGTAACATCACCTCCCATGTTAAATCCTCCCTCCTCCCTCCCCCCAACTCCCATAACATCCCTCCCATCCACAACCCCACTGACCCCCACCCCATAACCCCCCCCTCCACACACACAGGGGTCGCAGGGAGCCAGGAACTAGTTTATGTACCATGGAACAACACAGAACACGACCCAGGGCCAACAAGCTCGCTGGAATGTAAAACGGTACTGGAGGGGGAGGAGGAGGGGGCGGGGGGAAGAGGGGGTGGGAAGAGAGGGGGGAAGAGGGTGGGGGGGGGGGTCACAGGAGGGCTCTTGAGTCTCCAGGAGAGGGATGTGTGGGGGGGGGGGAGGTAGCAGGGGTCTCTCTCTCTCTCTCTCTCTCTCTCTCTCTCTCTCTCTCTCTCTCTCTCTCTCTCTCTCGCTCTCTCTCTCTCTCTCTCTCTCTCTCTCTCTCTCTCTCTCTCTCTCTCTCGCTCTCCTGTTTGGCGCTCAGGTTTTTCAGGACTCTATGATGTCTTGGATACAAGGGGCTCTATGATATGGTGTACACTAGGGGCTCTATGATATGGTGTACACTAGGGGCTCTATGATATGGTGTACACTAGGGGGCTCTATGATATGGTGTTCACTAGGGGGCTCTATGATATGGTGTACACTAGGGGCTCTACGATGTGTTGAACACAAGGGGTGCTCTAAGATGTGCTATACACAGAAGAGAGAGATTAATACACACATACAAAGGAGAAGACGTGTGTAATATATTGTTCAACTGAACACTATACAACACAATAGTTCCAGGAGAGACGAAGACAGACGCTAAAGAGAGGAGACAAGACATAATAGGGATAATGTGCGTGTGTAAAAAAGGAATAAAAGCAGGAAGAAATGAATGGAAAGAAATGTGTAGAGAAAAAACGGCTGGAGAGAGAGAGAGAGAGAGAGAGAGAGAGAGAGAGAGAGAGAGAGAGAGAGAGAGAGAGAGAGAGAGAGAGAGAGAGAGAGTAACGGACTGACAAAGAATCATGCAATCCACAATTAACCATGGAATCAAAGGGACAACGTCGGGTCACGGAATAATTCAAGAGGCCAGCCGAGGGAACCAGCTAATGGAGAAAGGGGGGGTAAAAATGATGAAGAGAGAGAGGGGGCGAACCACCAATTACTCATGGAGGGAACCCTCTGCCCCCCAGCACCACTTGGGGCTGCCTCGTCGCCAGACCTCGAGTCCCTCAATGACAGTGTAAAAAAGGAAAAAGTTGGACAGTTCGCAGCACTGCCAGCGACCCAAGTCCAGTCAACGCTCTCTTTGCCACCTCCTTCAATTCTCAATTGAATATGCGAAACCATTTATATATATATATATATATATATATATATATATATATATATATATATATATATATATATATATATATATATATATATATATGCAAGTGACGATCACGAAACTCTGATCACTTGTATGCGGAAAATCCAGAGAGAAATGGAAAGAGAGAGATGAACTTTTCGGCCGAACTGGGCCTTTGTCAACACCGGATCACCGTAGAGGGTTGGGTAGACTGTATTTTGCCAGACTGCCGGAGAGTTTTTAACACTGCCACCTTACAAGTGACTCCTTTGCTCACTAGAGACTCGAGTATCAAGTAGAGTGTTAAGTTGGGTGAAGGAATACCTTTCAGAGGGGAGACAGAAGGTCGTAATGAAATACATATCAGCATGGAGTACCACAAGGGTCACTATTTGACTTCATGCTGTTTCTAATATACCTAAATGACCTAACAAAAGCAGCACACTCATTCCTATGAATACTTGCTGTAGATACAAAATTAATGAGAAGGATTAAACAGACGAGAGGTAGCAATCCGGTGTTGACAAAGGCCCAGATCGGCCGAAACGTTCATCTCTCTTTTCCATTTCTCTGTGGATTTTCCGCATATATATATATATATATATATATATATATATATATATATATATATATATGCGGAAAATCCACAGAGAAATATGAAATGAGGTGAACGTTTCGGCTTTGTTAAAGCCTTTGTCAACACCAGACTGGTGTTTGTCAGTCTGGTGTTGACAAAGGCTTTAACAAAGCCGAAACGTTCACCTCATTTCATATTTCTCTGTGGATTTTCCGCATAAAATGATCAGTGTTTTGTGATCGTCAATTGCATATATATATATATATATATATATATATATATATATATATATATATATATATATATATATATATATATATCGTACCTAGTAGCCAGAACGCACTTCTAGGCCGACTATGCAAGGCCCGACTTGCCTAATAGGCCGAGTGATTTTCTTTATTTTCAATCAATTGTTTCCAATTAGTTTATTTTATTTATTATTAATATATTATATTAGGAACATAAATTATTGATTTAGCTGTGTTAGTTTAGGTTAGGTTAAGATAGGTTAGGTAGGGTTGGTTGGGTTCGGTCATATATCTACGTTAGTTTTAACTCAAATTTAAAATTTAACTCATACATAATGAAATGAATAGCTTTATCATTTCATAAGAAAAATAATTAGAAAAATACATAAATTCTGGAAAATTTGGCTTATTAGGCAAATCGAGTCTTGCATGGTAGGCCGAGTACTGCGTTCTGGCTACTAGGTACAACATATATATATATATATATGACCGCATTGCTGGCTCTGGTGTTCTTATAGTAAAAGCTTGCTATGCTTCTAACTAATTTCTTTGATATCTTTATATCTTAAATACACATGTGGAAGAGGTGAAGTTGTGTGGGATAAGGTCAAGTGATGAACCGTAAGGGGAGGAATAGGGGGGATAATGGCGATGGATGCCAAATATTGGGTATTAGGCGGTGGGACCCTTATACCCAATCTTTCTTTCCCCCTCTCTATCTTATCCCTCATCTCTCTTCCCTTCTCCCCTCACTCCTCTCTTCTCCCCTCCATCTTCCATCTCTCTTACCCTCTCTAATCTCTCTCCTCATCTCTCGACATCTCTCAGAAAATTACGAAGAAGCTCAGAAGCACTAAAAGTGTCATAAAAATACGGGAAACATATCATCTATTTGACTTATTTAACTACTTTAAGACTTATTGAACTTAACTGACTTATGACACTCCCATACCTCCCACTTGTCTTCTTGGAAAGTTGGGTGAGGCTAGATCATAGATATAGTTATGTTTTTATATAAATAAATATAAATAACACATTTTGCTGAACGACGAGGTGGCTTCAAACGACGTAATAAGCTCTAATAACACTATTATAAAGCGGTAAATAATTTAGAATAATAGCTTAACGAGTAAATAATTTGGAATAATAGCACCATTAACATTATCTCACCCTCAGAGAGATAGGCTCCGAGGGCGTGACGCTACCAATAACGCCACAGAAAACGTGGCGAGGGAGAGGTATGCTTAAATGTTTCTGGCCTGAGCACCGTACAAGGTTATCCATCTTGGTCTAGAAAGTGCCAGTTACCAACTGTAGATTAGTAGGCTCCCTCTCGCCCACTGACATGCCAGGGGATGTGATGGCCGGGCGATGTGGGACTATGTTTATGTGGAATGCCCAGGTGAAATCTACGGGGAGGTCAAGATGGCATTTGAGACACGGACGTGAGAATCCGGGAAATCGAACACAGTTCTGCATTACTACAGTGTTACAAAACTCTGTACGTTCAGATCTACATACATAGGTATGTTAACTCAATATGTACACACGGCTTGGTGCCTTCTTTTAATGATCACGTGCTACATATATACATAACGACATGATGACAACAGTCAGACAGGAGGTGGAGGGTTAGGTAGACTGTATTTTGCCGGACTGCCACAGAGTTTTTAACACTGCCACCTTACAAGTGACTCCTTTGCTCACTAAAGACTCGAGTATCGAGTAGAGTGTTAAGGTGGGTGAAGGAATACCTTTCAGAGAGGAGACAGAAGGTCGCAATGAAATACATAACAGCATGGAGTACCACAAGGGTCACTATTTGACTTCATCCTGTTCTTAATATACTTAAATGACCTGACAAAAGCAGCACACTCATTCCTATGAATGCTTGCTGAAGATACTAAACTAATGAGAAGGATTAAACAGACTAGAGGTACAATACATTTGCAAAATGAAGTAGACAGTCTCCAGAGATGATCTGAGAAGTGGCCATTAGATGTTAACCCAGACAAATGTAAAATTATGAGACTAAGAATGGGAGTGAGGTCTCAAATACAATACAAAATGAAGGGATGGAAGCTCCCGACTTAAAAAGATAAATATTTACACATATAAATAACTACAAATCTTATACCAAAGCCTCACATCACCAGAATAAAATCAGAAGATTAGGCCAATCTGGCCAACATTCGGATGGACAAAGGAACATTCCCCGCACTATATTTCTATGTAAGACCCAACCTTGAGTATGCAGCCCTGGCGTGGAACCCCCTACATAAAGAAACACAAGGAAGTAAAGTTTTAAAGAGTTTGCAACAGGCCTCGTTCCTGAGCTAAGGGGACTGAAGTATCATAAGAAACTGAGGAAAGAGAATATCACTACACTTAAGTATGAATAAGACAGACATGATAACGACATACACGATTATAGAGGAATTGACCAAATGCTGACCACCTCACCTCAAGCGAATATAAGCTGTGGCAGCGCATGGAAAATTGGTCTTTGAAAATGTAAGGAGTACCTTGCGAAACGCATCCGTAGGCGTCAGACCATAATACAGTGTGAAAATGAACTGTGGAGAGTTAATTTTTCAATTTCCTTCAACAGTGAAGAAAAATATAAGACATATTGAGAAGATTCGTGTTAGAATCATTAAACTTACACTTTCGATGATATTCAAAAAAATTATATATATATATATATATATATATATATATATATATATATATATATATATATATATATATATATATATATTATTAAATATGACCGAAAAGTACGATTAATAATTCTAACACGAATTTTCTCGATGTTTCTTATATTTCTTTTCACTGTTGATGGTAACTGAAAAATCAATTCTTCAAAATTCATTTTTATTTCTAGTCTGACGCGACACTTGAACGCGTTTCGTAAAACTTATTACATTTTCAAAGACTTTAGTTTACACATACACAACTATAACTGAACAGAGTTTAAAATTATAAAATCGAAGCTGTTTTAAACTCTTTTCAGTTATAGTTGTGTATGTGTAAACTAAAGTAGCAGAATAGCATTTCGCCTTTATAAAAAGACACCTCGAACACTGTTTATGTACGACAGACGTATATCTGCAATCCCCTTCTGTGGCTGACTGTCCAATACATCACTGAACTATATGTTTATCAGATATCTCACCCTCTCCACGGAGGACAGAAGAAAATGTATATATGCTGGTTAGCATTGTTAATGTGTGGCCACGTCTGTGGTAGAAAATCTCCGAAGTCTCCTAATCTTCTGTTTGTAATAACAAACAAAAGTACATCAAGGTGAGTACATCGAGACAAGAACCGGTTTCAGCAGCTGCCCCAACGACCACGATTACATTGTAGTCAATTCAGTACATTAATGACTTCTGGAATTCATACCAGTGAACAAGTTATCTTAATTCCATACTAGATATAGACTTGCACTCTACCTTCTCGTCCGTAAAACTGAGTTGCATCTCGTCGAAAAAGGAGTTGAAACCAGAGTTGAAACCAGAATTGAAACCGGAGTTGAAACCGGAGTTGAAACCGGAGTTGAAACCGGAGTTGAAACTGGAGTTGAAACTGGAGTTGAAACCAGAGTTGAAACTGGACTTGAAACTGGACTTGAAACTGGAATTGAAACAGGAGTTGAAACCGCAGTTGAAACCGGAGTTGAAACCGGAGTTGAAACTGGACTTGAAACTGGAGTTGAAACCGGAATTGAAACCAGAGTTGAAACCGGAATTGAAACCGGAGTTGAAACCGGAGTTGAAACCAGAGTTGAAACCGGAGATGAAACTGGAGTTGAAACTGGAATTGAAACTGGAATTGAAACCGGAGTTGAAACCAGAGTTGAAACTGGAATTGAAACCGAAGTTGAAACTGGAGTTGAAACTAATCTTACACATATGATCTTACTAATTTGCCCATCTGATCCTTTCTTTCACAAACAAATTACGATTAGTTTGAAAATAACCTGATCCCAGCTATAAATACCAACAATAATAGCAATAATTAAATAATTAACATCCCATCACAATGCAACTCAAAATAAATTCCTCGACTGTGGGCGCAATCATCCTTGAGAAACACGGCAGTCTGTAACCGAATAATTATCAACGATTAACTCAATTTCTCAAGCCTGAATGATGAGATGTTGCAGCAAGACACTATATGGAGAGGGGGGAGTGGGGGGGGGAGTACAGTGTTGAGTTGGGTTTGTTTTGCATACAGGGGTGGAGCAGTGTTACATTGTAGATACACTATTTTGTTTTACAAGGGGGGTTGAGTAGGGGTGGATTACTGCTGTGGAAGTGCTGTTTTTGGTAATACTGTGTACGTAGGGAAGACCAGAGTTGGTGACAGTATTGGGCAGCGCCACTCATCCTGTGAGTGGACACACCGCCATAGTGACAGTATTGGGCAGCGCCACTCATCCTGTGAGTGGACACACCGCCATAGTGACAGTATTGGGCAGCGCCACTCATCCTGTGAGTGGACACACCGCCATAGTGACAGTATTGGGCAGGGCCACTCATCCTGTGAGTGGACACACCGCCATAGTGACAGTATTGGGCAGGGCCACTCATCCTGTGAGTGGACACACCGCCATAGTGACAGTATTGGGCAGCGCCACTCATCCTGTGAGTGGACACACCGCCATAGTGACAGTATTGGGCAGCGCCACTCATCCTGTGAGTGGACACACCGCCATAGTGACAGTATTGGGCAGCGCCACTCATCCTGTGAGTGGACACACCGCCATAGTGACAGTATTGGGCAGGGCCACTCATCCTGTGAGTGGACACACCGCCATAGTGACAGTATTGGGCAGCGCCACTCATCCTGTGAGTGGACACACCGCCATAGTGACAGTATTGGGCAGCGCCACTCATCCTGTGAGTGGACACACCGCCATAGTGACAGTATTGGGCAGCGCCACTCATCCTGTGAGTGGACACACCGCCATAGTGACAGTATTGGGCAGCGTCACTCATCCAGTGAGTGGACACACCGCCATAGTGACAGTATTGGGCAGCGTCACTCATCCTATGAGTGGACACACCGCCACAGTGACAGTATTGGACAGCGTCACTCATCCTGTGAGTGGACACACCGCCACAGTGACAGTATTGGACAGCGTCACTCATCCTGTGAGTGGACACACCGCCACAGTGACAGTATTGGGCAGCGCCACTCATCCTGTGAGTGGACACACCGCCATAGTGACAGTATTGGGCAGCGCCACTCATCCTGTGAGTGGACACACCGCCATAGTGACAGTATTGGGCAGCGCCACTCATCCTGTGAGTGGACACACCGCCATAGTGACAGTATTGGGCAGCGCCACTCATCCTGTGAGTGGACACACCGCCATAGTGACAGTATTGGGCAGCGCCACTCATCCTGTGAGTGGACACACCGCCATAGTGACAGTATTGGGCAGCGCCACTCATCCTGTGAGTGGACACACCGCCATAGTGACAGTATTGGGCAGCGCCACTCATCCTGTGAGTGGACACACCGCCATAGTGACAGTATTGGGCAGCGCCACTCTTCCTGTGAGTGGACACACCACCATAGTGACAGTATTGGGCAGCGCCACTCATCCTGTGAGTGGACACACCACCATAGTGACAGTATTGGGCAGCGCCACTCATCTTGTGAGTGGACACATCGCCATAGTGACAGTATTGGACAGCGCCACTCATCCTATGAGTGGACACACCGCCATAGTGACAGCATTGGACAGCGCCACTCATCCTGTGAGTGGACACACCACCATAGTGACAGTATTGGACAGCGCCACTCATCCTGTGAGTGGACACACAGCCATAGTGACAGTATTGGTCAGCGTCACTCATCCTGTGAGTGGACACACCACCATAGTGACAGTATTGGTCAGCGTCACTCATCCTGTGAGTGGACACACCACCATAGTGACAGTATTGGTCAGCGTCACTCATCTTGTGAGTGGACACACCGCCATAGTGACAGTATTGGGCAGCGTCACTCATCCAGTGAGTGGACACACCGC
This sequence comes from Procambarus clarkii, assembly GCF_040958095.1. NCBI lineage: Eukaryota > Metazoa > Arthropoda > Malacostraca > Decapoda > Cambaridae > Procambarus > Procambarus clarkii. The sequence continues at coordinate 15,096,925 of NC_091194.1, forward strand.
CATAGTGACAGTATTGGGCAGCGCCACTCATCCTATGAGTGGACACACCGCCACAGTGACAGTATTGGACAGCGTCACTCATCCTGTGAGTGGACACACCGCCATAGTGACAGTATTGGGCAGCGCCACTCATCCTGTGAGTGGACACACCGCCATAGTGACAGTATTGGGCAGCGCCACTCATCCTGTGAGTGGACACACCGCCATAGTGACAGTATTGGGCAGCGCCACTCATCCTGTGAGTGGACACACCGCCATAGTGACAGTATTGGGCAGCGCCACTCATCCTCTGAGTGGACACACCACCATAGTGACAGTATTGGGCAGCGCCACTCATCCTGTGAGTGGACACACCGCCATAGTGACAGTATTGGGCAGCGCCACTCATCCTGTGAGTGGACACACCGCCATAGTGACAGTATTGGGCAGCGCCACTCTTCCTGTGAGTGGACACACCACCATAGTGACAGTATTGGACAGCGCCACTCATCCTGTGAGTGGACACACCACCATAGTGACAGTATTGGGCAGCGCCACTCATCTTGTGAGTGGACACATCGCCATAGTGACAGTATTGGACAGCGCCACTCATCCTATGAGTGGACACACCGCCATAGTGACAGCATTGGACAGCGCCACTCATCCTGTGAGTGGACACACCACCATAGTGACAGTATTGGACAGCGCCACTCATCCTGTGAGTGGACACACAGCCATAGTGACAGTATTGGTCAGCGTCACTCATCCTGTGAGTGGACACACCACCATAGTGACAGTATTGGTCAGCGTCACTCATCCTGTGAGTGGACACACCACCATAGTGACAGTATTGGTCAGCGTCACTCATCTTGTGAGTGGACACACCGCCATAGTGACAGTATTGGACAGCGCCACTCATCCTGTGAGTGGACACACCGCCATAGTGACAGTATTGGTCAGCGCCACTCATCCTGTGAGTGGACACACCGCCATAGTGACAGTATTGGGCAGCGCCACTCATCCTGTGAGTGGACACACCGCCATAGCAGCATGTACAATACTCCGCAATAGGAAGAAAACCCGCTGGGTTGTTCATCCTGTCACTTGTACCCAGACACAGCTGGGACTTGCTTAACTGCCTCAAGTCAACAGCTTATCAAACAAGGATGTTATGTACAAGAAAAGTAGTTGAGTTTATAATGTGTTCGTAGGGGAAGAGTGGAGTCGGTGTTGAGTGTGTTTGGGTTAGCAGTGAGTGCGTTTGGGGAAGGGTTGAGTGCAAGAGCAGTATGTATTTTTGCGTGGGCGTTACGTGAAAGGTCGCACTACGGTTGCGTGTGGTAATGAAAGCGTATTAGATAGAACTGCGTATCTAGGATACGGGGGCAGCGTTGCGTGCACGAGGACTGAGTGGGAGTATCTTAAGTTGCGTGCAGGGAAGAGGGGAGGGGAGGGGGGAGGAAAGGAAAAGAGAATGTGTTGCGTGCAGAAGGGAACAGAATGGGAGTTTTACATTGCGTGCAGAAGGGGAGAAAAGATAGCATATTGCGTGCAGGATTCACAAGATGACCCTTGGCACCGCAGTGCCTCGTGTCGGGATCCATTATGAGTGCCATAGGGCCTCATGAGGCCTACCTCATGTGCCAGGTAAAGCCTCATTTGTTTTGATTACAAATCGTGTTTACAAAATTGGGTCAAACAACGACCTCATTTAGTACGTTCCAATTATTTACGACTCCTAAACTGAAGTGGTTCCTTCTGGCATCTCTGAGTCTCCTTTGGGTCTCTAGTTGCCATTTGTTCCTTACTTTTACTGTTCCTTTATATAGAATTTTGTACATCGTTATCATGTCTCCTCTATTCTTTATTTCCTGTAGTATGGTGATATCCAATTTAGGCTTGTTGCATATTTTTTTTTTTTGGGGGGGAATGTGTGTGTGTGTATTTACTATTTGTGTCTGCAGAATTGAGCTATTAGCTCTTGGACCCCGCCTTTCTAAGCAATCTATTTTTCCTCTATTATGTCTACTACATGTATGTCTAACACAAGCACACATCCTCCTTGAAGCAGCCCGTAGCAGCTGTCTAACTCCTAGGTACCTATTTACTATTAGGTAACAGGGGCATCAGTGGTGAAAGAAACTGTTGCTTATTTCTTTCCGCTTCGGCCGGGAATCGAATTCGAACCCTTAGAACTATGACCCCCAACCGCTTTCCACTCAGCCGCGTGCATGCGTGCGTGTGTGTGTATATGTGTGTGTGTGTTCGTGCATGCGCGTGTGTGCGTACGCTCACTCGTGTAAACTAATCCCAACCGCGTAATTGGCACCATGCAAGGTGAGCCAACATGCTGTGATCACCTGTGTTCAAAGATAACGAGGCGGTTCAGGAGACCACAGGCACCTGGCCTGGCACCTCGTTACCAGAGCCTCACCTCCCCCCACATCCTGGCTACCAACACCTTGCTTCCTTCAGCGTATTTCTAAAACCTTTACCAGCATATCTTTTTTTTGCTTTTCTACGGATCCTGCAAATGCATTTCTGCAGCCCTTGTTAATGCATTTCAACAATTCCTATGAATGCATTTGAACAGCTCAACTTCCCTCCCTACCCCTCCCCCCCCCCAGTCAAGAATGTATTTTGAAAACCTCGCTTGTGATTACTTTTCAATGGCTCCTGAGAATACATTCCTACAGGTCCAAATTATGATTGCATTTCTACATCACCTGCGAATATATTTTAACACTGTTAGCATACTTCAGCAATAATATACTTCATATATATATATATATATATATATATATATATATATATATATATATATACTTCTGTGCTAGACCCGTTAAACGGGACCTCAGTTGGTGTAGCCGTTTCCTAAAAAAAAATCGAGCAAAAAATATATATTTTGATATAACATAAAATCCCAAGTGGCCGCTGGGGTGTTAAAATCTATTCCGGATACCCTCCGAATTCCGGGTCCCGAAAGAATGATAAAGTTTGCCCAAAAAATTTGCTTTGGTTATTGAAAATAAGAATACTTGTCCAATCAAGGGCCAGGCAAAAAAAAAAAAAATATATATATATATATATATTGTTGTTTGACGAAATTATCCACTATAATGTGACTAAAATAATAATTGATTTTTTTTTATTTTGATATTTACAAGAAAGAAGTGAACGCAGTAAATACGATATATATACAAAATATTTAAAAAAAAATAAAGAAATAGGGGAAAAGGAGAAGTGTACTCCTTGAAAATTCTGATAATATACGAAAACGCTCAGATTTTTTATGTTTTAGTGGTTCTTATACACACACACACACACACACACACACACACACACACACACACACACACACACACACACACACACACACACACATGGGGTTGGGGGCCCTGATAGCTGAGTGGACAACGCTCTGTACTCGTTACCCTAGGGTCCGGGTTCGATCCCGGCTGATGGCAGAAACAAAATGGGCAGAGTTTTTTTTTCACCCTGATGCCCCTGTTACCTAGCAGTAAATAAGTATCTAGGAGTTAGACAGCTGCTACGGGCTGCTTCTTGGGGTGTGTGGTGTGGAAAAAAAGTAGTTAGTAAACAGTTGATTGATAGTTGAGAGGTGGGCAGAAAGAGCAGAGCTCAACCCCCGCAAACACAACCAGGTGAATACACAAGTCCCACATATCAGGAGAGATTATTTCAAGTGTAGATATGACAGAGCCCGATAGGCTCATGAATCTGTACACCTGTTGATTGACGGTTGAGAGGCGGGACCAAAGAGCCAGAGCTCAACCCCCGCAAACACAACTAGGTGAGTACAACCAGGTGAATACACAAACAATATCACTAGGAGGTGAAGTCCCTGAGCTTGGAGAGGTGGCAGTAAACTAGGCGGCTTTGGAAGGGCTCGAAATTACCAGAGATGAGGTCAAACGAAGTTACAGCCCAGCTCCTGTGCCAGGTAAGTCCATTACGGGCTCACCATAGCCCGTGCTACTTGGAATTATTTGCTCCCAGTAGCTGAATCTTAAACAACATCAACAACGATGAGGTCAAGAGTTCGGTCTGGACGTGAGAAAGGCTGTTGGTCCAGACGGGATCTCACCATGGGTATTGAAAGAGCCTGCGGAAACACTTTGCTTGCCACTCTCCATAGTGTATAGTAGGTCACTGAAGACGAGAGACCTACCAGAAATATGGAAGACGGCTAATGTAGTCATAATACAAAAAGGGTGACGCACAAGAGGCACTGAACTACAGGCCAGTGTCCTTAACTTGTATACCATGTAAGGTGATGGAGAAGATTGTGAGAAAAAACCTAGTAACACATCTGGAGAGAAGGGACTTCGTGACAACCCATCAACATGGGTTTAGGGAGAGTAAATCTTGCCTAACAGGTTTAATAGAATTCTACAGCCGGGTGACAAATATTAATCAAGAAAAAGAAAGATGGGCAGACAGCATTTTCTTGGACTGTCGGAAAGCCTTTGACACAGTACTCCATAAGAGGGTGGTACATAAGCTGGAGAGACAGGCAGGAGTAACAGGTAAGGCGCTCCAGTGGATAAGGGAGTACCTACGTAATAGGAAGAAGGGAGTTACAGTGAGGAGACCTCAGATTGTTTACAATCTGATGTCAAGACTTGAGGTCAAGACCTCAGATTGGCGTGGAGGCCTACAGGGCTCTATATTCGGACCTAATCCAGTTTCTGATATACGTAAATGATCTTCCAGAGGGTATTGACTCATTCCTCTCAATGTTCCTGATGTTGCCAAAATTATGAAAAGGAATAAGACAAGAGGACATTTTGACGCTTCAAGAAGACCAGAACAAACTGTAGGAATGGTCCAACAAATGGTTGTTAGAGTTTAACCCACACAAATGTAATGTAATGAAGATAGGTGTAGGGAGCAGGAGGCCGGATACAAGATATTATTTGGAAGATGAAATTCTTCTAGAATGAGAGAAAAAGACCTGGTTGATATCACGCCAGACCTGTCCCATGAATCCCATATCAAAAGGATAACATCAGCTGCAGATAACGGAAACCAATGGGCAGAGTTACTTTCATCCTGATTCACCTGTTCACCTAGCAGTAAATAGATACCTGGGAGTAAGACAGCTGCTACGGGCTGCTTCCTGGGGATGTGTGCGCGCGTGCGCGCGTGTTAGAGATAAATATACGTAGTAGATATAACAGAGGAAAAATAGATTGGTTAGATAAGCGGGGTCCAAGAGCTAATAGTTCGATCCTGCAGACGCAAATAGTAAGTACACACTCACACACCAAACCTGTATCATGAAGCCCACATCAAAAGAATAACATCGGCGGCGTATGCGATGCTGGCTAACATCAGAACTACCTTCAGAAACATGTGTAAAGAACCCTTCAGAACCTTGTATACAACATATGTAAGACAAATCCAGGAATATGCAGCCCCAGCATGGAGCCCGTACCTTGTCAAGCACAACACGTGTCTGGGAAAAAGTTCAGAGGTATGCCATAAAGAACTAAAAGGCATGAGTTACGAGGAAAGGCCACATGCACTGCACCCTACGTCGCTGGAAGACAGAGGAGCTCCGAGAGACATAATTACCATATACAAAATTCTCAGGAGAATTAACACGGGAATTAACACGATTATTTAACACAGGTGAATTAGGATCGGCCTCCAACACCACCACACAGCCGTACGCCAGGTTCTTGGGAACCTGAGGCCAGATTCACGAAGCAGTTACGCAAGTACTTACGAACGTGTACATCTTTTCTCAATCATTGGCGACTTTGGTTACATTTATGAAACAGTTTACAAGCATGAAAACGTCCCAATCAACTGTTGTTATTGTTATAAACAGCCTCCTGGCGCTTCGCAGCTCATTAACTGTTTAATAATTGTAAACAAAGCCGCCAAAGATTGAGAAAAGATGTACAAGTTCGTAAGTGATTGCGTAACTGCTTCGTGAATCTGGCCCCTGGAATGGGGCTTAAGTGGAACGCCCCTTTCACAGTGTCTGGAAACACTGAGTGTCTATCCTTGATAGGAAAAAGTGAAACAGCAAATAAATACAATTTCTGCTTTACAGTCAAATATATTAGAATTTGTGAATGAGTCAGCCGGTCGCATTCACGACTGTCAGGGCTCTCAGGGCTCTCAAGGCTCTCAGGAGGACTCTTGCCTCCTAGCGAGCCCAGACTAAGGGGGGGCGGGGACTCAGTGTATCTTCAGTTTGTGGTGAACTTTATCTTCAGTGATCTCTTCATCTTCGTTTTCTAAGTGTCACGTTCTTCTGTTTTTTCTTGGACCTACTTTCCTAAAACATTCATTTTTCCTCGGGCCCATCGATTTAGGCTGGACGGTAAAGCGACGATAACGCTCAATGCAAGGTCAGCGTTCGATCCCCCGATGTTTTTTTTTTATTATTATTTTCTACCACAAACGTGGCCACACATTTACAATGCTAACCAGCATATATACATTTTCTTCTGTCCTCCATAGACAGGGTTAGAGATCAGTTAAACATATAGTTCAAGGATTTATTGAACAGATGGTTTAAGTGGTAGACACCGTTCCTTGGTGTCGTTTTCATATCCCAACATTTAATAATCCTCATATGTCTTCAAAGTGCTATAGGTAGCCATAATAGATAATTTCTCCTCATAAAATTCTTACTTAACCTATTCATTCTCTCAGTGGAATCTTCTCCTAGAATCTCTTTTCTCTTCCTTGAATTCTCCTTTCCTCTCAAATATTTGGATTCGTATTCCTTCTCCTCTGTTTGGACTCTCGCCTCTCTCTCTCTCTTTGGCCCTCCTTGTCTCTGTTACCCTCTTCCTTCCATCACTTCTCAGTTGTCTCTTCCATTCTATTGTTGATTCCATTGTGGTCTCAAGTACACGCCTTTGTATCTTCCAGCAATGTCTCCCCGGACCTAAATAAACTGAGAAATATTAACATTTTCCATAACACATAATGTTGCTTCATTGTGCCTAGACCAAAACACCCGGCCACACCCTCTTAATTCAACCAGTAACACGCTTAAGAGCAGAGCCGCTGTGTCACCGTCTTTGGCACAAATATCTTCACCAACTGTCTTATTAATCGACTTGAGAATGGTCCAGGACGGACCGAAACATCGTCATCCCTTCACTTTCTAGTGTGTGGTTTGGTCAACATACTTCAGCCACGTTATTGTGACTCCTCGTCTGAAACTGTTGTATTATTTTCGTCTGTTATTTCAGCCACCGATACGCCATGGCACTAAACGTCACCCGGATGTCTCTTATGATAATCTGCTTGCATTTAAATTGCTCTCATTTAGAGTCCCGTCACGAGGTCAGAACCTTGTGCCTTGAGAGAGAATGACTTCCCGGGGGAAATGTGTATAACGTTTCTGCGTTGCTTACGGCGTCAAAAAAGTGGGAGGGGAGAAAGAGGTGGATGCGGCATTAGCATAGACAGCATGTCCTCTTTCACAGCCGGCTCCGGAATTAAAGTGGCTGTTGCAATGATGCGTTTAGTGACGTCTCTGGAGTATTGCTTGAAGAGGAGGAGGAGGGGAGATGGACAGGAGTTGACGTATCGCGTTTTCCTAATCTTATCTCAAACTGTTTTTAGTTGTGGCTACTGGTTAGTTCCTCCCTCTCAGTGTTGGAGCATATGTGGCCCTCAGTGTTAGAGCATATGTGGCCCTCAGTGTTGGAGCATGTTAATGCACCCAATCCTGGTGTCAACACGACCCCTTCCTCTAGAACCCATCCTTGTGGAAAATGCTCCAATCCTCATGTGTTAAGGATTTAATCCTCATGTGTTAAGGATTAAACACTCACCTACCTGCTGTTCGAGGCAACACAAAATCTATGCAACACAAACTCTATGCAACACAAAATCTATGCAACACAAAATCTATGCAACACAAAATCTATGCAACACAAAATCTATGCAACACAAAATCTACGCAACACAAAATCTACGCAACACAAAATCTATGCAACACAAAATCTATGCAACACAAAATCTATGCAACACAAAATCTATGCAACACAAAATCTATGCAACATGCAACCTTGTATATCACAGTTCATACATTCTATAATCGACTGATTAGGGGGTGGAGTTGCACTCCATTATTGCACATGCAGCAGCAGGTAAGGGTCTTCAGATGCCCTTCTCATTGACAGGTAATCGTTAGTATCTGGTCTTATCTGTCTACTCACCTAGTGGTGCTTGCGGGGGGGTTGAGCTTCGGCTCTTTGGGTCCCGCCTCTCAACTGTCAGTCTACAGGTTTCTGAGTCTATTGCGTTCTATCATACTTACATTTGAAACTGTGTATGGAGTCAGCCTCCACTACATCACTGCCTAATGCATTCCATTTGCTATCTACTCTGACCCTAAAAAAAAAGTTATTTTTAGTATCTATGTATACTCAGTTTCCACCTGTGTTTCCCATGACATAGTTTACCTATCAAATAGATATAATAGATAAAAATAATAGGCCAACTTCTGACCGTTCTAAGGATGCCACCCACAACACCAGTCCCTGATATACTTATTACTAGGTAAACAGGTGCATAAGGGGAAAGAAAACGTTGACCAAACGCTTCTGTCCCCCCACGTGGGGTTCGAATCAGCAATCCCGGCCGTGAACTAGGAAAAACACCAGCTCTGTTTCTAAACTTTTAAGCACTTTCGTGTCATTCTAAAATCAGTAATAACAGCGGTTTTATATTCCTAATTTGACTTAATTAGGCTCAAGTTATTGGAAAAATATACAATAAGGTAATTAATGCGCAGATAATTGGTAATTTTTCATGTAATTCTCACAAAACAAAACAAATGAACTGTTGAACGGAAACGAGGTGAGTGATACTTCATATTTGAGTCCATTATTGATAAGTGTGTATTCACCTAGTTGTATTCACCACTACGGGCTCACCATAGCCCGTGCTACTTGGAACTTTTTGTTCCAAGTGGCGAATCTTAAACAACAACAATGTATTCACCTAGTTGTGCTTGCGGGGGTTGAGCTCTGCTCTTTCGGCCCGCCTCTCAACTGTCAATCAACTGTTTCTACTACTATATTTTTTCCCCCACACCACACACACACACACACCAGGAAGCAGCCCGTGACAGCTGACTAACTCCAAGGTACCTATTTACTGCTAGGTAACAGGGGCATAGGGTGAAAGAAACTCTGCCCGTCGTTTCTCGCCGGCGTCCGGGATCGAACCCGGGACCACAGGATCACGTGTCCAGCGTGCTGTCCGCTCGGCCACCGGCTCTGTGTGTATTGATGAGTGTGTATATTGATGAGTGTGCATTGATGAGTGTGCATTGATGAGTGTGTGTTGATGAGTGTGTGCGTATGGGTTGAGCAACGGGGTACCATGATTGTACCAGTGTTAAACAATGGTACTCGCCCCCCCCCCATACTCTCCCCCACAGGGGGGGGACTAGGGCCTGGTACCCCCTCTCACTTGGAGTGGTCGGTGCAGCGTCGGTCCAGCTCCTTACAGGCCCGGCGTTCGATCCCTCGATAATTCATGTAGTTGAACACTGTTCCTTCGCTCCTTCACAATCTCCCCGATTCCCCAGCATTGCAACATGTCGCAATTATGCAATTTTTAACATTGCAATATATTGCAATAGTGGTGATTCCCCCCCCCCCCCCCCCCGCACTTAATCAGCCACGCTTCTTCATTCACAACGGGTAAATGCTCGCTGGAAATGATCTAGGACGTCGTGAACAATACCTCACCAGTCATGTCCATATAGACCCTCCCAAAATGCTTGACCCACGTACTGCAATTACAAATAATTCCAAACAGAAATATAAGACAACCTAACCTAACCTATCCTTGGTCTATCCAGAAAATGAATTCCTCGTCGGGTTGGTCACAGCTTGTGGGAGGATAGGTCGAGGATGGGTTAGGATAGGAGGTGGCTTGTATGATGCTCATACAAGCTACCTAGCCTGAGGATAGGCCGTGGGACAGACATAGACGTATTTAGTACATTGTATTTTGTACATAAATGTATATTGTACATTTACCAAAAAGATGTAAATGTGATTTTTATATTTCAACCGTCTTCAGCAAATAATTGAGCACATTTTAAGAAATTGTTATTAACCATTCTTTATTAAATAATGCATTTGATTTTCTGATTAAGCCAATTACAAATGCGCAAACGGTGGGGGTCTATTTTAACCACACACACACACACACACACACACACACACACACACACACACACACACACACACACACACCTCACATAGTTACTGTAGAAATTTTTTAAAATTTGATTTAAAACTCATGCGAATATTACACCGATATTTGGACCGAATGATGTCTCCACCACTCTCTCTCTCTCTCTCTCTCTCTCATTGGATCAAACAATGACGTCGTGACGCAATTTAAGACGTTTGTGTATATAAGCTGCAGACTTTACAGAGCCAAGGATGTTATAATGATTGTATACGTCACGTGTGACGAGATAAATCTGAATTAAATAAAAATATACATATATTTTAAGGGAAGCTCAGAGAATGAATTTGATACAATACCAAGGCATTGTAGGTTAAAATTTATTATGTAATGTATTATTTCAATGGTAAAGCAAGAATAAGCCCAGGGTATACATAATAGTTCCTGGATGAATGCTTTATACAAAGATATACATTACTAATAAATATTTTAAGCACAGTGGTATACACAAGTATATATGTTACAGATAAAATTATGAAAGCAATAAATTTGTAAATTTTGTTGCAGCTGTTTCTGGAACTGATAAGTCTATATAGCGATATACTTGCCTAGAACTTGATCCAAACATCGTTTTACAACCTGAATTACAATTATGGTTCTGTGATCAAATGACAATAATCACATGGCATTGATCACATGACAGTAATCACAGGACAGTGATCACAGGACAGTGATCACAGGACAGTGATCACAGGACAGTGATCACAGGACATTGATCACCTGACAGTGATCACAAGCCAAGAACAGGCAAGAGTGACAAGAAGGGTTGTCGTAACTCACAAGAATTCAAGCACGTAAATGAATCCAAAAGTTGAGAGAATTAAAACTGTTAAATTGCAGGTAATTTGGTTCTTTTAGCAGAAAATGAGAGATTTATGTAGATGAGTTGAAAGTCTTACTATGTGAGTGAGAGAGAACTTTTATAAATGAATGTGGACAAAGGCAACGTTATGGAGATGGAGAGGGGAGGAGAGAGAGATAAGAGATAAAAAGTGAGATCGGAGGGTGAGAAACAGATTAGAATAATCAGTGAGAGAGACAGAGAGAGAGAGACAGAGACAGAGACAGATAGAGATTTTCATATCTAAATAAAAGAATGGAAAGAGAATACTGTGTGTGATATTTGGATGAACCGAGAAGTTTCTGAAATGGTTGACCACATTAAAGTGTCTGGGAATTGTGAGTGGCAAAAAAGAAATTTTTGCCAGCGAAGTTGAGAGTCAAGGGGATGAAGGACTGCAAGGACCTGCCACGTGCAACAAAAGGAAAAAGAAGATGAAAAGAGATACAACTAGAGGACTACACTAAGAAATATCGAAACATTACCTTCGCAGAGAGAGAGAGAGAGAGAGAGAGAGAGAGAGAGAGAGAGAGAGAGAGAGAGAGAGAGAGAGAGAGAGAGAGAGGGGGGGGGGTGGAAAGCATGCACTCCTAGTGTTCTCTATATAATGTTTATAATGTTTGTCTACATTATTGTGTCTGTTTGTTTACTATTCATGTCTGTTTACAATATCGTGTCATATTTTGTTTCCTCTGACTTCCATTTTATCACTGAATTAAGGAAAAAAAATGAAAAACTATGATGAAACTGAGAACGATAATCACTATGTATATTTACAAAAATTATATGTGATTTTGATAAATGACCACATTTTAAAAAATTGCTATTAACCACTCTTTTAATACATAATACATTTGATTTTCTGACCAATAAAGCCAAATGCGCAACCATTTCATTATTTAATTTTCATTGAAATCCGTATAAATAAGGTCCTGTATACAGTACCTTGAGAGACACACCCTTTCTCAAGGTCCTATACACAGTACAGGACCTTTGAAAAAACCTATTCACTCCAGCCGCAACTATTGCGCTGTAAGTTGATGCAAACAAAACCTCTGGATCTGATGATACGCAATTTAGCTGCCTCGGCTATATTGTTATCCTCTATCTATATTGTTATCTGTCTGTCTCACGCAAAGGTAATCCATTCAGCGATAGCTGTCAGCATGACTGATGCATCATGTGCTCATAAACAACATTTCTCTTGCATCATTCTGGCTTACAGAAATATAGAGCAGCAATAGCCATAATATATATACAATCTTTTTACAACTGGTTTATACAAATTATTCGGTCTATGAAACAGGTTATATAATATGTCAGATTTAGAAGAAATTGCTTTCACAAGCCAGAATAATATTTGAAACGGGTCTGAATATTATTGTTGTGATTAGTGAATCATCAGGAGTTTTATATTCAGCCGTATAAATAAGTATAAATAAATTTTAATAACTTAATAACTTTTATAAATAAAAGTTTCTGTTCTTTAAAGATTATTATTTATTCTTGATATGATAAACGTATTATTAATATTCTTATAATCATTATATTTCAGAAGAATTTTGCAAAGTTATTATTGAAGTAGTCTTTCCTAAATCTAAACTTATCCAATTTAAACTCATTGTTACGTGTTCTGTCTTGTGTTGATACTTTTAATACCCTATTAATATCCCCTTATGAACATGAAACAAAGGTAACTGAAAAAGACCTATTGGCACATACGAGGTAAGCTTCTATTTATATCCCACCCAATCCCACTCATATACATATCCAACCCAAGTTTAAAACAATTTAGATTTAGATATAGATTTTTAATCTGTATCACCTGAAAAGTAACTTCAGTAATTACTGCCATGCAACAGCTGCTTGCAACCAAAAGTTGTTGCAACACATGAGCAGCAGTCACGCAACAGCCACTGCCAAACAGCTGCTGGTATTTATACAACAGCTTCAGTCCAGTATAACCTCTCTCATACAACAGCACACACACTCGCGTGCACAAAAACATACATTGCAAATAAAGTTGTATTTTTTGGTGATATTTGTGTTTAAGTATTAAAGAAGGGGCTTAATATACTACACATATGCGAGTTTGTGGCATTACCAAGAATGTCCCACACATATATTATATATATATATATATATATATATATATATATATATATATATATATATATATATATATATATATATATATATCTCAAAAAGCTGCTACAAACTAACACGAAACAATCACAACATTCTCAGCCTAAAACGTCTGAAAATTTCAGAGGTTTAGGTCTGTGTGGACCATTACTGAGAAGTGAGAGAGACAGAGAAGAGCAGAAAGGTGGAGAAGTGGGAGGAAAACAAAGAAGGTTTGACTAGGGTGAGGTGAGCAGCCGGGAGGGGAAGGTAATGTTGAGAAGAAAAATAGAAAGATGAAAGAGAGAGAGAGATAGAGATAGAGAGAGAGAGAGAGGTAAAGAGAATTTGGTAAGGGGAAGTGCAGAGTTTTGCTTGGAATGGACAACGCTATGCAAGATGGCAGAGGGAGAGGGAGAGAGAAAGAGAGAAAGAGAGAAAGAGAGAGAGAGAGAGATAGAGAAAGAGAGAGAGAATGAAAAAGAAAAATAATGAAAAATGATAATGAAAGAGAAACGAAAGGATGGAGAAGAATGAAAGAGAAAGAGAATTAAAGTGATATCGTTGAGAATGAAAGTGAAAGAGAGAGAGAGAGAATGAAAGAGGAAGGATTAAAGAGAGAATTTAAGAGAGAATGAAAGAGAAAGCGAGAATGAGAACTAAAAACAAAAATAATTAAAGAAAGAGAATGTAAGAGAGAGAGAGTACAATTGAGAAAGAGAAAAATGTTAGTAAGTGAAACAGAAAAACGAAAGGATATGTGAGAGAACAGAAAGAAACAAGAAAAAAATGTGTTTAAATTGAAGATTCAGAGAGCAAGATAGAAAACATGAAAAAGCCTGAAAGATAACGAATAAAAGCGATTTATAGATATGAAAGGAAAAAGAGAATGAGAAGTAGATAGAAAATAAAGACTAAAAAAACTCATTTAATAACAAGTTAAACATATAACACAACGAACTGTTTTCAAAGGATTTTTCCACCTCACTCACCACTTTCCACTCCATGAAAAAAGCGACTGTTTTGCCTGACCAGAAACGAATAAACCCAAGCAACCCACCAAACCCATCTATAGGCCGAGGCATAGAAAACGGTCAATATTACAATGCTTGAATTTTGACGTAAAAAATGCGATGCATTAAGTGTGAGGACAGGGCTGCTTTTTTTAACCTGCCCTGTCGGAAAATGAATCATTATATCCACTCTAAATACGGTTCAAATTTCTAATAATATCTCAAAATTTTCTGAATCTACCAGAGCCAGGAGTGATCCGACGAAGCCTCTACATCTTTACTTAATCATAGAGGATTTATTGACATATACTAAATAGTTTACGATTTTATAAACGCGCCCTGTCGGGGAATCGAACCTTGGACAATCGAACAAATCCACAAGGGCCGTGACGAGGATTCGAACCTGCGTCCGGGAGCATCCCAGACATCTTGGACAATCGGTTGTGTCAACATCATACTAAAGACATTTAAACTGATTTACAAAATTCATGTATATATATCACTTAGAATTTTTTTGACCCGACTAAGATTCGAACCCATATATATATATATATATATATATATATATATATATATATATATATATATATATATATATATATATATATATATATATAAATGGCTGAAACACAAATACATATTCATAGGAGTGAAATATTACTACCACAGACGAGTGCACTAGAGCTTGACATGCAACCACACGCGAATATTTTAGTGAAATATATTGCAGAGAATTTGATATTCTGCTGTCACCTGTGTAGTTCCCCCCTGGTGTGTGTATGTGTACACCTCCCCTGGTGTGAGTCCTGTGTACACCTCCCCTGGTGTGAGTCCTGTGTACACCTCCCCTGGTGTGTGTATGTGTACACCTCCCCTGGTGTGAGTCCTGTGTACATCTCCCCTGGTATGAGTCCTGTGCACACCTCCCCTGGTGTGAGTCCTGTATATACTTCCCCTGGTGTGTGTGTATGTGTGTGTACGCTTTCCCTGATGTGTGTGTGTACCTGTACAGTCCTCCCCGGGTGTATGTAGGTGTGTACGCTTCCCCTGATGTGTGTGTGTACCTGTGCACTCACCCCCTGGTGTGTGCAGCTGTGTTCATCTCTCCTGATATATATCAGATGGATCATTCCTGAACTATTTCAGGAATAGTTCAGTCGTCACTGTTTTTGTAAATTTATACACGTTGGTTTGCAAGCAAATATATATTGTGTATTACTACCTAGTAGTAATACTAGCAGCAATACTAGTACTAGCAAGTGGTAATACTAGTGGCATTACTTTCCCGATCGACCGGCGATTGCAAGCAATGACAAATGTATGAAAATGATTTTCCATGCTTTGACGGATGAGAGCTGGGCTTCCTCTGGGTCTGATCAGTTCTCTATTTTGGAGGAATTTGATAGCGGGGTGCTGGGGTCGAGACGGCGTCTCTTGTATAGAATACAAGACTTTTTAAAACTCACACACACTAGTAGTTTCAAAGCGTTATATGACAAAGAGTGCTGGGAAGACGGGACACCACGAGCGTAGCTCTCATCCTGTAACTACACTTAGGTAATTACACACACACACACACACACACACACACAGAAACTTGTGTAAGGAATCTTTCAGAACCCTGTATACCACTTATGTAAGACCAATCCTGGAGTATGCAGCTCCAGCCTGGAGTCCATACCTAGTTAAACACAAGACAAAGTTAGAGAAGATTCAGCGGTATGCCACCAGGCTCGTCCCGGAACTGAGAGGATTGAGCTACGAGGAAAGGCTAAAGGAGCTGAACCTCACATCCCTGGAAAACAGAAGAGTAAGGGGAGACATGATAACCACCTACAAAATTCTCAGGGGAATTGACAGGGTGGACAAAGACAAACTCTTCAGCACGGGTGGGACACGAACAAGGGGACACAGGTGGAAACTTAGTACCCAGATGAGCCACAGAGACGTTAGAAAGAATTTTTTCAGTGTCAGAGTAGTTAATAAATGGAATGCACTAGGAAGTGATGTGGTGGAGGCTGACTCCATACACAGTTTCAAATGTAGGTATGATAGAGCCCAGTAGGCTCAGGAATCTGTACACCAGTTGATTGACAGTTGAGAGGCGGGACCAAAGAGCCAAAGCTCAACCCCCGCAAGCACAATTAGGTGAGTACAATTAGGTGAGTACACACATTATATATATATATATATATATATATATATATATATATATATATATATATATATATATATATATATATATATATATGATTTTCCCACGACCCTAGCTCCATTCTCGTATAGCAAGCTTATTGGAACCCAGATTGGCCTGGTTATGGTGGTTCAGCTCATACTTTGTTATTGTTAAAATTGAGGGGGGGGGGGGGGTAGGGGGGGGGAGGGGAGGGGGGGAAGGGCAACGGAACTGGTTGTGGTTTGATGAACATGGAAATTAATATTTTGAAGGTCAAGCCCTTTTGAAAGTCTAATATAACACATATTGTACTATGTAGTAGTACTAAATTAGGCTTTAGACTTCGTATGTTAACCCCCAGGACTGGATATTTAGGTACAGGTTACATAGATTTAAAGTAGTCTTAAGTTTTGTTATGCACCTCAAAATTCCCAAACGCCGAAATGTGAACAATTTTCTGGAATAACAGCACACATTTTGAGCATTTCACAAACAGTAGCTACAAGTAATCGAACTTTTGAAGAATGGGTTGAAGTGGATTGCAATTTCAAGTCAAATCAGCTAACATATATCAATATAAAAATTGGATGTGAGTGTCTGTCCTATGTAGAGGCCCCCCTGCTTGGGTTTAGCTCTTGGACCAGGCTCTAACATGTCAGGCCTGGCCCCAGGCAGGGCTTGGGGAGTAGAAGAACTTCCAGAACCTCCTTCCAGGTGAGGGCTACATCTACTGGAGCCGCAGATCTCTTTACAGATTCAGCCTCACCCAATTTTGCAGGGTGACTGGTGGAGATGGAAGGGGAAACGGGAAATTTTGACTGACATAGGTGGGTCGGGATCGGCCTCCTTCCTATCTTAAAAGGTGTCTACCATGATTGCCTAAATTAGATCAGGTAAGATGAAAGTTGGATAGCAAAGTCCTTAGACTTTCAACATGTCGATGCTATTTGGACTGAACATATGGTCCCTGTATGACTAACCATCCTACGAGATGGGGACTTTTAGTATCGCTGCTGCCTTATTCACTCTCGTGTTTATGGTGTTATCTTCATAATGTACAGGGTCTACTAATGCAGACATTCAGTGGACACTGTTTTATAAAATATTATTACACATTACATTATTACCATAGCGTGTGAGTGGGATCATCACACGGGCAGAGTCGTCACATCAACACAGCATCACATAAGCATCACATGTTCAACAGATGACGCCCGCCATCACGACGGCATCATCCTCATCACCGTCAATCATCATTCTTCAATGCATTTAAAGTGTTGATTATTACTGAAGCGCTCAGTGGCCTCGTCTGTTGCGGTGCAGCCATGCCTCCCTCACCACCATCACTATCATCACCACCATCACTATCATCACCACCACCATTACCATCACCACCACCACTATCACCACCACCCCCACCACTACCACCACCACCACCACCATCACTATCATCACCACCACCACTACCATCACCACCACCACTACCATCACCACCACCACTACCATCATCACTATCATCACCACCACCCCCACCACTACCACCACCACCACCACCACAACCATCACTATCACCACCACCACCACCACCACCACCACTACCACCACTACCACCACCATCACCACCACCAAGCGAATGTCCCTCTGTACGTGGTATGTGTGTGTATTTACTATTTGTATCTACAGAATCGAGCTATTAGCTCTTGGACCCCGCCTCTATAACCAATTTATATATTTTTTCTATTATATCTACTACATATATTTCTCTTACACGCGCGCACACACCCAGGAAGCAGCCCCCTAACAGCTGTGTAACTCCCAGGTATCTATTTACTGCTAGGTAATAGGGGCATCAGGGTGAAAGAAACTCTGCCCATTTGTTTTCCGCCAACGCCGGGGATCGATCTTTGACCCTTAGGATTACGAGTACCGAGCGCTGTCCACTCAGCTACCAGGCCCCTAAGTGTGTGTGTGTGTGTGTGTATGAGTATGCAACCTGTTCTCGCAAATTTAATAAGTCAATATTGACTTATTAAATATGTGCATAGGTGACATACTTAACATAATAGTTTCCCTTGAAAAGCTTCATAGAAAACACCGACCTTACCTAACCTACTTAGTATGTTAAGATAAGCATCTTATTGCTTCGTAATTACAATTATTACCTAACCTATACTTATAATAGGTTAAGTAACAATTGTAATTACGAAGCTATAAGATGCTTATTTTAACATACTAAGTAGGTTAGGTAAGGTCGGTGTTTTCTATGAAGCTTTTCAAGGGAAACTATTATGTTTAGTATGTCACCTATGCACGCAACTAATAAGTCAATATTGACTTATTAAATTTGCGAGAACGGGTTGGAGTATGTGTGTACTCACCTAATTAATGTACTCACACAGTGTACAAAATTAATGTACACAAACAGTGTCACACAGTACAAAATTAATGTAATGTACTCACACAGTGTGTGTGTGTGTGTGTGTATGTGTATGTGTATGTGTATGTGTATGTGTGTGTGTGTGTGTATGTGTATGTGTATGTGTATGTGTGTGTGTGTGTTTTGATACGTTCCTCCGTTGTAAATCGCCTCACAAAACAGGTCTGATTATTTTGTATTTTTCGTCTGCTAATACGACTGTGTGCGTGTAGGTGTTTTTGCATGTGGGTGGGGTGCGCGCGTGCGTGTGTGGTGCGTGCGTGTGTGTGGGGTTTGCGTGCGTGTTTGCTAGCAGGAAGGGCGATCACGCACGATCCCAAGTTAATTTAACCACATCCTCACCATCGCTGAATCGTTAATCATGAAACAACGAGTCGAAACTAACAGATGAATATATATATTTATCTTGGTTGATTGGTCGCCGAAATACCTCTCCTGTTGAAAACAGACAAGGAAAGAAAACGGCACATGATTGCTTCTCTGAGTAACGGTTTGGAAGCGTTCTGTCATTGATTTGGGACTGAAAGAGTGAGAATGAGTAAGTGAAGAATGAGTGGGAATGGTTGAAAATGAGTAAGAGAGAGTAAGAGAGAGTAAGAGAGAGTAAAAGGGTGACAGAGAGAGTGAAAGATTGAATGAGAAAATGAGTGACAAAGAATAAAAAAGTGAGGTTGGTTATCTTCAGGTTATCTTGTGAAGATTTCGGGGCTTAGCGTCCCCGCGGCCCGGTCCTCGACCAGGCCTCCTTTTTGTTACACACCCCCAGGAAGCAGCCCCCTAACAGCTGTCTAACTCCCAGGTAACTGTTTACTGCTAGGTAATAGGTGCATCAGGTTGAAAGAAACTACCATTTGTTTCCGGTTCCACTGGGGATCGAACCCGGAACCTCAGGACTACGAATCCCAAGCGCTGTCCATTCAGCTGTCAGGCCCATTGTGGTAGTGATAATGATAAGGAGAGAGAGAGAGAGAGAGAGAGAGAGAGAGAGAGAGAGAGAGAGAGAGAGAGAGAGAGAGAGAGAGAGAGAGAGAGAGAGAGAGAGAGAGAGACTTCTTACCAAATAAGAGAATTCACTCATGGGCGCAGAACGACTAATTAAAGTTAAGAAGAGAGGTCATTTTCGTACCTATTGTCGTGGAAATTAAAAGGTAATTATACACTTTTATTAGAAAGCAAACGAGCGAGCTTTCTTTTTTTTCGCCGGCCTGTGTCAAGAGTTTTCGTGCCCAAGAAGCCAAGTTATTCAGTTCTCTGTGTTTAGCTTTCAAAAGAGAGAGAGAGAGAGAGAGAGAGAGAGAGAGAGAGAGAGAGAGAGAGAGAGAGAGAGAGAGAGAGAGAGAGAGAGAGAGAGAGAGAGAGAGAGAGACAACAGAGACAGAGACAGACTGTAGTTTCCATAAATGTCAGCATTAAGCCTACAGCGATTCCCCCCCCCCACCCACCTTGTCCCTTATGTCACGCAGTTCAGGTTTGATCGCCATGCAATCTGTCCTACACGAACAACGTCGCGTTTCGCACGTATGCGTTACATACGGCCAAAAATTGCCGTACTAGAAAATGGAAGCGACTCGCCAAATTGACATACTGTTCCGTTTTCTGTTATGGGTCCTCTGGTTGGTTTACGAGAAGACCCTTTAAATTGACCGGTTTTCTTGTCGTTGGGAAACCGTTAGGAGGAGTGACTGCTCCATAATATAGAATGGACACAAATTCCCATAAACGCGTACAGAGATAAATGACAAAGTTAATCCCAAGAATTAGAAATCTCCATTATAAAGGGAGACTAACAAAACAAAAATGTTCTCTCTTGTTCTTGTTGTTGTTTAAGATTTGCTACTTGGAACAAAAAAGTTCCAAGTAGCACGGGCTATGGTGCAACCCGTTCTCGCAAATTTAATGTCAATATTGACTTATTAGTTGCGTGCATAGGTGACATACTAAACATAATAGTTTCCCTTGAAAAGCTTCATAGAAAACACCGACCTTACCTAACCTACTTAGTATGTTAAAATAAGCATCTTATAGCTTCGTAATTACAATTGTTACATAACCCA
>NC_091194.1:15122820-15127820 GCF_040958095.1 Procambarus clarkii
CAGGTCCTTGTCCTCATACCCCAGCTCCCTGTCCTCATACCCCAGCTTCTTGTCCTCATACCCCAGCTCCTTGTCCTCATACCCCAGCTCCTTGTCCTCATATCCCATCTCCTTGTCCTCATATCCCATCTCCTTGTCCTCATACCCCAGCTCCTTGTCCTCATACCCCAGCTCCTTGTTCTCATACCCCAGCTTCTTGTCCTCATACCCCAGCTCCTTGTCCTCATACCCCAGCTCCGTGTCCTCATACCCCAGCTCCTTGTCCTCATATCCCAGCTCCTTGTCCTCATATCCTAGCTCCTTGTCCTCATACCCCAGGTCATTGTCCTCATACCCCAGCTCCTTGTCCTCATACCCCAGCTCCTTGTCCTCATACCCCAGCTCCTTGTCCTTATACCCCAGCCCCTTGTCCTCATACCCCAGGTCCTTGTTCTCATACCCCAGCTTCTTGTCCTCATACCCCAGCTCCTTGTCCTCATACCCTCAGCTCCTTGTCCTCATACCCCCAGCTCCGTGTCCTCATATCCTAGCTCCTTGTCCTCATACCCCCAGCTCGTTGTCCTCATACCCCAGCTCCTTGTCCTCATACCCCCAGCTCCTTGTCCTCATACCCCCAGCTCCTTGTCCTCATACCCCCAGCTCCTTGTCCTCATACCCCCAGCTCCTTGTCCTCATACCCCCAGCTCCTTGTCCTCATACCCCAGCTCCGTGTCCTCATACCCCCTCCCAAGAGCTACTCACTAATACAGGCTTAACGCCCAGTACTGCCAATTACTTAACCTCTCTAAACTGTTGAAATAATGTGGTCTGGTAACCAATTGAGTGATTACCTTAGCTTGGCTCCTCGCATGTGACGTGTGTACTGAGCATTGATTGGATACTTAGTTCTACTGGTTACTTTGATTACTTTTTGTTTTGTTTTTAAGTTTAATAGTGATTTATTTGTAAACAAGTAAGGTGACTTGTAGATCTGGAGCTCTTGAAGCTTTCTTAAATATTCATGTTATTTATTTATTTTTTTTTTTTTGAGATATATACAAGAGTTGTTACATTCTTGTACAGCCACTAGTACGCGTAGCGTTTCGGGCAAGTCCTTAATCCTATGGTCCCTGGAATACGATCCCCTGCCGCGAAGAATCGTTTTTTCATCCAAGTACACATTTTACTGTTGCGTTAAACAGAGGCTACAGTTAAGGAATTGCGCCCAGTAAATCCTCCCCGGCCAGGATACGAACCCATGACATAGCGCTCGCGGAACGCCAGGCGAGTGTCTTACCACTACACCACGGAGACTGTCAAACAATTTATGACAGTTTCAGTTTCAGGTATGTGACACATATAGTAACACAGCTTCATTTATGTGTCACACACACTAGCACAGCTTGAGTAAATAACATATACACTTGCACACCTTCACTCCTATAACATACACCAAATCACACCCTTGTGTTTGAGACACAGACACACACACACACGCACACACACACACGCACACACACACACACACACACACACACACACACACACACACACACACACACACACACACACACTCCCCCCCTCCGACACAAACTAAGCTGGATCATACACACTCAAGCACACACAAGAGAGCTTAAAACACACACACACAGACACACACACACACACACACACACACACACACACACACACACACACACACACACACACACACACAGACACACACAGACACACACACACACACACACTGAACTAACCCTTGCTGAGAAAGAAGACTTACAAAAACAAGAACCCGCTGACAGAGACGGATTAAGACGTACAGCTAAAGGCATGAATCACGTCGTTCTTGACATTCAGCGCAACTTGAAGACGTATAGCGAACGATGTTCTCCTCCTCGGAGCGTGATCTCTCTGCTCCGGCCAAGACGTGCGCGGAACAAAAGAAATAGAGTACATTAAATAATGCAAGAGGGAGAGGGGGAAGAGGGGGAGGGGGAAGAGTGGGAGGGGGGGGAAGAAGGGGGAGGGGGGGGGAGGGAGAGGGGGTGGGGAAGGGGGGGAGGGAGAGGGGGTGGGGAAGAGGGGGAGGGGGGGGAGGAGCGTGTAACACAGCGGATCTATGTCACTTTTTATTACCTCTTTACCTTCAGGAGGAAAGTGAAAAACTACACACACACACACACACACACACACACACACACACACACACACACACACACAACTTGGAATGACAAGGACAAAGCAGCAGTGAATGAAGTACTAAAGGCACTAGACATGGAAGGGGCTGAGCATAGCATTGAGAAGGTTTTCAGGCTAGGCCGGTACAACAAAGACCGAGACCGAATGATAAAGATAGTGTTTGCAAACGAGAACACAAAAGAGAAGATCCTATCAAGGAAGAGCTCCCTGAAAAACGTGGGAAAATTAAAAAATGTATTCCTCCAGAGAGACATGACAAGGGAGGAGAGAGCCGTGGCGGCAGAAGCAAGGAAGAGGCGCAGGGCAAGAGGGGAAAACCAGGAAGTCACAGCTCCCAGCACAACACCCCCAGAGGCGAGGGGGGAACCCACAACCAGCTACCCAGTAACACCAGAAGGGAGGACAACCCCGCCTCCCTCCTCTGCATAGAAAACCCCCCTACCCCAAACCCTCCCTGCCCCCACTCAAATGTTCAGCCAAATCTCCCTCCCCCCCCACACCCAATCCCCACCCTTCTACCCCTCCCCTCCTCCCGAGTCCTCCCTCCCCCCCTTTCCTTCCCGTCCTCCCTCCCCTTTCACCCCATACCCTCCCTGTCCCTCCCCCTTCACTGGATCCCCCACCCCTCATCCCAGTATCCTCTGAGACCCTGTTATCCACCTCACAGGTCCTCACAACCATGGAACAGCCTCCCCCACCAGCAGAACACTCACCAAGGAGGCGATTTGAGAAGGGACAGAAGAAATTGAGCCTCAAAGCGATGTACACTAACATAGATGGAATTACAAATAAAGCAAATGAGCTTGGAGAACTGGTACTAGAGGAAAACCCAGACATAATAGCCCTCACAGAAACAAAGATCACGAAAACGATAACAAATGCAGTGTTCCCACAGGACTATTATGTTATGAGGAAAGAGAGGGAAGGAAGAGGTGGGGGTGGTGTAGCTCTGCTGGTAAGAAAAGGCTGGGATTTTGAGGAGATGGATATTCAGGGCTGTGAAGGTTTCAGTGACTACATAGCAGGTACTGTAACAAATGGAGGGAAAAAAATTATAGTCGCAGTCATATATAATCCACCACCAAATGACAGAAGACCTAGACAGGAATATGATAGAAACAACATGGCCACCATTAACATAATAGAAAGAGCAGCTTCTGTTGCTAGCAGGAATGGATATGGACTACTAATTATGGGAGACTTCAACCATGGGAAGATAGATTGGAAGAACAGAGACCCGCATGGAGGACCAGAAACATGGAGAGCTAAGCTGCTGGACGTGGCAACAAGAAACTTTCTAAGCCAGCACACCAAAGAACCAACAAGAATGAGAGGAGAAGATGAACCAGCAATGCTTGATTTGATATTTACCCTAAATGAATGGGATATAAGGGAAGTTAAGATGGAAGCGCCCTTGGGAATGAGTGACCACAGTGTATTGAACTTTGAGTACTTGGTAGAGCTAGGACTTATCTCCCCCAAAAAAGAACTAGGAATCAAAAGGCTGGCATACCGAAAGGGGAATTATGAACAGATGAGAAGTTTCCTAAGTGAAATACCTTGGGACACAAACCTCAGAGACAAGTCTGTACAGGGTATGATGGACTATGTTACCCAAAAGTGTCAGGAGGCAGTAAACAGGTTCATCCCGGCCCAAAGGGAAAATCCGAGAAGCAACAGAAGAATCCATGGTATAATAGGGCATGTATCGAAGCGAAGAAACTGAACAAAAAGGCGTGGAGGAACTTCCGGAATAACAGAACACCAGAAAGCAGAGAGAGATACCAGAGAACCAGGAATGAGTACGTCAGGGTGAGAAGAGAAGCAGAGAAAAATTTTGAAAATGATATAGCAAACAAAGCCAAGACTGAACCAAAGCTACTCCACAGTCACATCAGAAGGAAAACAACAGTGAAAGAACAGGTATTGAAACTTAGAACAGGCGAGGACAGGTATACAGAGAATGACAGAGAGGTGTGTGAGGAACTCAACAAGAGGTTCCAGGTCTTCACAATAGAACAGGGTGAGGTCACTGTGCTAGGAGAAAGGGAGGTAAACCAGGCGGCCTTGGAGGAGTTCGAAATTACGAGAGAGGAGGTCAAGAGACACCTGCTGGATCTGGATGTTAGAAAGGCTGTTGGTCCAGATGGGATCTCACCATGGGTACTGAAAGAGTGTGCAGAGGCACTTTGCTTGCCACTCTCCATAGTGTATAGTAAGTCACTAGAGACGGGAGACCTACCAGAAATATGGAAGACGGCGAATGTGGTCCCAATATACAAAAAGGGCGACAGACAAGAGGCACTGAACTACAGGCCAGTGTCCTTGACTTGTATACCATGCAAGGTGATGGAGAAGATCGTGAGAAAAAACCTGGTAACACATCTGGAGAGAAGGGACTTCGTGACAAATCGCCAACATGGATTCAGGGAGGGTAAATCTTGCCTTACAGGCTTGATAGAATTCTACGATCAGGTGACACAGATTAAGCAAGAAAGAGAGGGCTGGGCGGACTGCATTTTCTTGGATTGTCGGAAAGCCTTTGACACAGTACCGCATAAGAGGCTGGTACATAAGCTGGAGAGACAGGCAGGTGTAGCTGGTAAGGTGCTCCAGTGGATAAGGGAGTATCTAAGCAATAGGAAGCAGAGAGTTACGGTGAGGGGTGAGACCTCCGATTGGCGTGAAGTCACCAGTGGAGTCCCACAGGGCTCTGTACTCGGTCCTATCTTGTTTCTGATATATGTAAATGATCTCCCGGAGGGTATCGATTCATTTCTCTCAATGTTTGCGGACGATGCTAAAATTATGAGAAGGATTAA
>NC_091194.1:15132820-15150320 GCF_040958095.1 Procambarus clarkii
GTCGTCCCTTCACCTTCTAGTGTGTGGTCTGGTCAACATACTTTAGCCACGTTATTGTGACTCATCGTCTTCATAATTTTTTTCAACGGCTACAACTCCTGTACAAATACATTCTAAAGGCTATGCAGATTAATATAAATCATTGATAAACCTTTCTAAAATCATCTAAATCTAAATCATAAAGTTTTCCAATTATAAATAATTATATTTTACGACATTATTATACATTTCATGTCAACAGTACAACAGTGTGAGCAAACTGAAAATGTAAAAATAATGAATGAATGAATGAAATTATGAAGAATGAATGAAGAATGAAATTATTCAAAGCAATTTTATACTCAGCTGTCCGATGCCCTCCTTGGTGTCTTAACATGTAAACTCCATGTAAATATTACTCGTTGCTTGGACACCATTGATCAACGTCCCAACGGCCATTGACTCGTTAGCTGTCTTAACAGGGGATGGGGGGGGGGGGTGTTGTGGGGGGGGGGGGGGGGGGGAGGGGGGGGAAAAGTGAGAGAATCCGCTTCAGCGTTCATTAGAGGGCCGGATCATTGGTGGAAATATCCGGATTTAATTTGAAAGAAGTGATCTAGCAAGATCAGACTCTGATAAAAGTTCATGAGGTTAGATCCAGTCTTACGGAATGGGTTATGAGATAGTGAGACGTGGGAGAGATGAGGGAGAAGGGTGGGAGATGGGTGAGTGAGGTATGAAAGATGGAGGGATAGAAAAAGATAATAAAGAAGTAGTGAAGGAGAAAGATATAATGATGAGAGATGGAGGGAATAGTAAGAGAATAGAGGAATGACAGTGGGAGGGAGAGAGAGATGAATGACAACTGGAAAGAGGGATAGAGATGGAGAAATAGGAGAGGGGGAGAGAATGAGATCAGTGAGAGAGAGAGAGAGAGAGAGAGAGAGAGAGAGAGAGAGAGAGAGAGAGACAGAGAGAGAGAGAGAGAGAGAGAGAGACAGAGAGACAGAGAGAGAGAGAGAGAGAGAGAGAGAGAGAGAGAGAGAGAGAGAGAGAGAGAGAGAGAGAGAGAGAGAGAGAGAGAGAGAGAGAGAGACAGAGACAGAGACAGAGAGAGAGAGAGACAGAGAGAGAGAGAGAGAGAGACAGAGAGACAGAGAGACAGAGAGAGAGAGAGAGAGAGAGAGAGAGAGAGAGAGAGAGAGAGAGAGAGAGACAGAGACAGAGACAGAGAGAGAGACAGAGAGAGAGAGAGAGACGACAGAGACAGACAGAGACAGACAGAGACACAGAGAGAGAGAGAGAGAGACAGAGAGAGAGAGAGAGAGACAGAGAGACAGAGAGAGAGAGAGAGAGACAGAGAGAGAGAGAGAGAGACAGAGAGACAGAGAGAGAGAGAGAGACAGAAAGAGAGAGAAAGAAAGAAAGAGAGAGAGAGAGAGAGAGAGAGAGAGAGAGAGAGAGAGAGAGAGAGAGAGAGAGAGAGAGAGAGAGAGAGAGAGAGAGAGAGAGAAAAAAAAAGAGAGAAAAACAAAGAAGCTAAAATTAAATAGTTAAAACATCATTAAATTTCACCTTAAATTCTGTACCTCACCTCACACTATACACAAAAACCCACGAATCTCCACCCAACACCACCCACTACACCTGGTAACCCCCTAATACACCCCCCCCCACCCCCACCCCCAACCAACAACTAACCCCCCAACTCCACATTGAGCCCAATAGCAAACATGACAACCACGCCACAGCTGCAATATCGCCGGCAATATATCAAGAGCAAGTTATTTCAGGTCATGTGATACATCTTGTGATCCAATCATTATGACCCCTAATTGGCCTCCAGGCCATTAAACCGTAAATTTCCACGCATATGCCTTCATTCATATATATATATAAAGAATAGGAGTGGTAGGTGAAGAAAATATTCACGTATTCAGTGAGAATCCACAAGGTTCTTTCCTGAATACTCTTGATTTTCTTCTCCGAGGCTATGGGTCCCTACAATTGCACCTCTTATGGATATACAATTGATATCCATTTTCACAAGAAGAATCAATGTACTTTTGGAAATGTACAACGGAAAATTGACATACATTTCCAAAGGTACAATCAAAGAAATACAACACTTGAAATGTACTGTTACTTGAAATGTAAAATCAATGAAATGTACCACTTGAATATATTGGCGGGACGGTGAGGTGTGAGACAATGTGCAATATTGGTTCTTGAACGCAACAACATGAGGAAATTGCATGAGGCCTAATGATCAACACATGCAGTTGCACGAATTGAGGTTCCCAGCTGTGCCCGAGGTCGACCCGATCGGTCTATCTCTGTCTATATCTGTCTCTTGGTCTCACACCCCCACAGACTCTCTCTGTGGGTCTGTCTCTAACTCTCATTGTCTCAAAGTATATCTGTCCCTCACTGTCTGCCTCTCTCTGCCTTTTTTTCTGTCTCTGTCTTTATCTGTCTGTCTCTGTTTCTCTATGGGTTTATCTCTGTTTCTCATTGCCTCTCTGTATATCTGTTCCTTACTCTCTGCTTCTCGGATTTTTTTCGCTTTGTCTCCCTGTGTCTACCTCTATGTCAGTCTCTCTATCACGCCAGAATGCCTTGTGAATTCACGGCACAATGCTGGCGTTGCGTGTGAGAAAAGTCAACTTTGGGAGGCAACTAGAGGCAGGAATGAGAGATGGGGGAGTAATATATATATTATGAATATATATTTTACATGCTATTACAGCAATGTATACATGATATAATTTTTTTAATTTTGTGTACCTAGGTGCGTAGTGTTTTATATTATATATAAATATATATTAAAAACAATATATTTAAATATAAACAATATATTTAAAAAATTATATTGTTATATATTAAAAACAAAATTAATTCAGATGCCAGTTAAGAAGATCGTGCAAGATTCGTGATGGGGGTCCCAATGGCATCATGTGAAGTGACACTTATTTCCTTTATGCCAACTCTACCCCAACCATGTTGGGCATGCACCCAACAGCAATCACTGTTAAAAGTTATGTGAGGCTTCCCCAAGCGAATAACATCAAACCTAGGACAGAAATTGGCATTTATACATAGATATATTGCATCTCTGATGTATTTTCCTCGTACACAACAAACATTCTTGATAAAAAAAAGGTTTGCAATCAAATATTTCACGAAGGAAATAGTCTGAAAATTAAGCTTTTATATATAAGATATTGAGGCTGTCAATTTGTTATTTTAAAGCAGTGTCGCGGGAGCTGAATGCACAAAATTTCTCATACATAAAGAGAAAACACTGAAGTCAACAGCAACACTTTGTGCAGTCACTCATCCAGTTACCGGCCAGACCCAATGGGGGTTTAACTTGACTGGTCAAATACGTGCACCATGGCAATGACTGAGGATTTCCCAGGATGCCACCCACAACAGTCGAACAGCTCTCCCAGGTACCTGGGTGAACAGAGATCCCAGGTAGTGGGTGAAGGGGAAACGTGCCTAAACGTCTCGTTTAGGCCTGGGAATCGAAGCCGGGTCCTAACTGTTGTTGTGAGCTAAAACTATTAACCACTGAACGCCAAGTCAACAAACGTGACAAAAACTCACAGATCCAACAAAAATTTGAAATAAAACACGAATATTTTGGACACAAACAGACACAAACAGGCACAAACAGACACAAACAGACACAAACAGACACAAACAGACACAGACACAAACAGGCACAAACAGACACAAACAGACACAAACAGACACAAACAGACACAAACAGACACAGACACAAACAGACACAAACAGGAGGCCAAAATAATCGAGGTTTCATTTCTTTCCTTTGGAGTTATGTATGTGTGTGTGTACTCACCTAGTTGTACCTGCGGGGGTTGAGCTATGGCTCTTGGATCCCGCCTCTCAACTGTAAATAAACTGATGTACAGGTTCCTGAAATTAGGCTCTATCATATCTACATTTGAAACTGTTTATGGAGTCCGCCCCCACCACATCACTACCTATTGCATTCCATTTTTTTTAACTACCTTAACACTACAAAAATCTCAGTGGCTCATTTGGGAACTCAATTTCGATCTGTGTCCCCTAGTGCGCGTGCTTCTTGTGTTAAATAAACTGTCTTCATATACCTTATCAATTCCTCTGAGAATCTTGTAAGTGGTGATCATGTCCCTTCCCCCCCTTTAACTCTTCTGTCATGCAGCTACGTGAGGTTTAGTTCCCTAAGTCTCTCCTCGTATCTCATACCCCTCAGCTCGGGTTCTAGTCTGGTGGCAAACGTCTGAACTTTCTCTAATTTAGCCTTGTGCTTGACGTAGTAGCCGTCTAACTCCCAGATACCTATTTACTGCTAGGTGAACAGGTTGAAAGAAACATCCCATTTGTTTCTGCGTCGGCCGGGACTCGAACCCGGGCCCTTAGGACTGCCACTCCCGAGCGCTGCCCACTCAGCCGCGAGGTCCCCGCCTAACGGATGGGGGTGTATGTGGTTATCTTGAGGTTATCTTGAGATGATTTCGGGGCTTTAGTGTCCCCGCGGCCCGGTCCTCGACCAGGCCTCCACCCCCAGGAAGCAGCCCGTGACAGCTGACTAACTCCCAGGTACCTATTTACTGCTAGGTAACAGGGGCATTCACGGTGAAAGAAACTTTGCCCATTTGTTTCTGCCTCGTGCGGGAATCGAACCCGCGCCACAGAATTACGAGTCCTGCGCGCTATCCACCAGGCTACGAGGCCCCCTCGAGGTGTGGAACGAATTCGGAACGTGTTCGGAACCTATTAGCTCCACTGGTGTTTAGAAAGGTGACGTTCTCGTTCGTTTGAGCGGATTTCGGTGAGAATTATGATGGGGGATGCGAAGGTGACTTTTCTAGTGGCCGTTCTTCACGGCATTCGTGGATAATAAGAGCCCATGTGCGAAGGATAATAACAGAGAGAGAGAAGGATAACGAGAGGCTTCGCTACCTTACCTTCGGCTAATTGATATAAAAGGTTTGAACGCTTGGTGAAAATTGTTAGCTTGGCCGAGGAGGAAGATTATGTTTGTTCTGTAAAACCTGGGTTCTTACATGACCAGTAGCTCTCTCTCTCTCTCTCTCCCCCTCTCTCTCCTCCCCCTCTCTCTCCTCCCCCTCTCTCTCTCTCTCCCCCTCTCTCTCTCTCCCCCCTCTCTCTCTCTCCCCCTCTCTCTCTCTCCCCCTCTCTCTCTCTCCCCCTCTCTCTCCCCCTCTCTCTCCCCCCTCTCTCTCCCCCCTCTCTCTCTCTCTCTCTCTCTCTCTCTCTCTCTCTCTCTCTCTCCCCTTCCTTCCTCTCTCTCTCCCCTTCCTCTCTCTCTCTCACTCCCCCTCTCTCTCTCTCCCCCTCTCTCTCTCTCCCCCTCTCTCTCTCTCCCCCTCTCTCTCCTCCCTCTCTCTCCCCCCTCTCTCTCTCTCTCTCTCTCTCTCTCTCTCCCCCCCCTCCCTCTCTCTCCCTCTCCCTCTCCCTCTCTCACACACACACGTAGACCATGAACGACCTTTACATTTCGTTAGCCTCCTCTTCATTAATGTTTTGGAGCCCCCGTGACATTTTGTGCCTCAATTTGGCCTTTACCTCCCCTACACCCAAGGGTCAAATTTCATCATAAGCATAGAGACCGAGACATTTGGGCTCTTGACTGACAAATAACCCCAACTAAATCTTTGTCACACTAACGCTCTCGTTATTTTTTTTTTTGGGGGGGGGGAGTGGGGGGAAGAGGGGGGAGGGGGAGGGAGAGAGGGGGGAGGGGGGGGAGGGGGTTGAATGTGAAATTGGGCGAAATTCATTAAGAGGATTTTTGGGTTCACACCAAAATGTTAATGGTTTTTTTTTCAGTCATATTTGCACGCTCGTGTTCCGTTGTTGAAGTGATGCCTCGGGCAATATGTGTGTGGCGGTGGGGAAAGTTGATAATTGTTCGACTTTTCTTGTCAGCTTGACATTAGGAAATTTGTTGCTTTCGTACATGGCACACACACACACACACACACACACACACACACACACACACACACACACACACACACACACACACACACACACACACGGGGAGGGGGCGGCAGTTGAGCGGACAGCACGTTGGACGCGTGATCCTGTGTACTGGTGAGAAACAATGGGCAGAGTTTCTTTCACCCTGATGCATCTGTTCATCCTAGCAGTAAATAGGTACCAGGCAGTTGGACAGCTTTTACGGGCTGCTTCCTGGAGATGTGTGTGTGTGTGTGTGTTTGTTAGAGAGAAATAAATATAGCAGACATAATAGATGAAAAAAACTAGTTTGGTTAGAAAGGCGGGGTCCATGAGCTAATACCTCAATTCTGCAGACACAAATAGTAAATACACAGACGTACACCCACGTACACACCCGACAATCCCACCTACACCCCCCCCCCACAACACCCACCGGACACCCTATAGCATCCCCACAGCCAATGATCACCCATACATCTCTCTCCTCCCTCCCATATATCTCTCCCCCTCCCATATATCTATCTTTCACCCATCACCCATCCACCCAGTAGGTAGTCATACCCATCCCTTCCATCCTTCACTATCAATTCCACTTCCCTTTCCATCATTCTCCTACACTTCCCTACACTTTCCCAATCTTCCCCTACACATTCCTACACTCCACTACATTCCTATACTCCACCCACACTTTCTCAAGTTCCCTGCCCTGTTCCACGCCCCCATACAGTTCCCCAAGCTTCCCTGCATTGTTCCACGCCCCCATACAGTTTCCCAAGCTTCCTTGCACTGTTCCACGCCCCCATACAGTTTTTCAAGTTCCCTGCACTGTTCCACGCCCCCATACAGTTTTTCAAGTTCCCTGCACTGTTCCACGCCCCCATACAGTTTTTCAAGTTCCCTGCAATGTTCCACGCCCCCATACAGTTTTTCAAGTTCCCTGCACTGTTCCACGCCTCCACACAGTTTCTCAAGTTCCCTGCACTGTTCCACGCCCCCATACAGTTTCTCAAGTTCCCTGCACTGTTCCACGCCCCCATACAGTTTCTCAAGTTCCCTGCACTGTTCCACGCCCCCATACAGTTTTTCAAGTTCCCTGCACTGTTCCACGCCCCCCATACAGTTTCTCAAGTTCCCTGCACTGTTCCACGCCCCATACAGTTTCTCAAGTTCCCTGCACTGTTCCACGCCCCCCATACAGTTCCCCAAGTTTCCCTGCACTGTTCCACGATCCCATACAGCTCCCCCAAGCTTCCCTGCACTGTTCCACGACCCCATACAGTTCCCGAAGCTTCCCTGCACTGTTCCACGATCCCATACAGTTCCCCAAGCTTCCCTGCACTGTTCCACGATT
Source organism: Procambarus clarkii (assembly GCF_040958095.1). Lineage (NCBI taxonomy): Eukaryota > Metazoa > Arthropoda > Malacostraca > Decapoda > Cambaridae > Procambarus > Procambarus clarkii. The sequence continues at coordinate 15,140,154 of NC_091194.1, forward strand.
CCATACAGTTCCCCAAGCTTCCCTGCACTGTTCCACGCCCCCATACAGCTTCCCAAGCTTCCCTGGACTGTTCCACGCCCCCATACAGCTTCCCAAGCTTCCCTGCACTGTTCCACGCCCCCATACAGCTTCCCAAGCTTCCCTGCACTGTTCCACGCCCCCATACAGTTTCTCAAGTTCCCTGCACTGTTCCACGCCCCCATACAGTTCCCCAAGCTTCCCTGCACTGTTCCACGATCCCATACAGTTCCCCAAGCTTCCCTGCACTGTTTCACGCCCCCGTACAGTTTCCCAAGTTCCCTGCACTGTTCCACGCCCCCGTACAGTTTCCCAAGTTCCCTGCACTGTTCCACGCCCCCGAACAGTTTCCCAAGTTCCCTGCACTGTTCCACGCCCCCATACAGTTTCCCAAGTTCCCTGCACTGTTCCACGCCCCCATACAGTTTTCCGCCGCTCTTCTCTTACCTACCATTATGTTTTTTTTAATCTAAAAATTCAAAATAAAATCCTTAGTGTCATATGGTGCAAATCCTGTATAAGCTTTCATGCACTGATTGACACCTAAGTAGACTTCAACAATTGCAACATACTAGCACTGTAACATGTTAAAATCAACAATACACGGGATATATATATATATATATATATATATATATATATATATATATATATATATATATATATATATATATATATATGTCGTACCTAATAGCCAGAACGCACTTCTCAGCCTACTATTCAAGGCCCGATTTGCCTAATAAGCCAAGATTTCATGAATTAATGTTTTTTCGTCTACCTAACCTACCTAACCTAACCTAACCTAGCTTTTTTGGGTACCTAACCTAACCTTACCTATAAATATAGGTTAGGTTAGGTTAGGTAGGGTTGGTTAGGTTCGGTCATATATCTACGTTAATTTTAACTCCAATAAACCAAAATTGACCTCACACACAACGAAATGGGTAGCTTTATCATTTCATAAGAAAAAAATTAGAGAAAATATATTTATTCAGGAAAACTTGGCTTATTAGGCAAATCGGGCCTTGCATAGTAGGCTGATAAGTGCGTTCTGGCTACTAGGTACGACATATATATATATATATATATATATATATATATATATATATATATATATATATATATACACCGAAAGGTGTACCCGCTTTTCAGTGTATAAACATTGAGATTACACTTTAATCCTGTGTTGAGCATTATTGTATACTTGCTGGTTGGTCAGTAAGCATTTGTGGTCTTAAACCTCTCCTGTGGTTTATATAAGACCTGAAAACCATCACCATGTTAAAATGTCAAACCAGTTGAACATAGCAGATGCGTCAAAAGCGGAAATTCAGACCATACAATCTATATATATGGTGGCTTCTGCCACGCTACAATCACATTTATGTATTAGTGTGAATTGTGGTAGCCAGGCTGCCAGGCAGAGTAATCTGGGTTGAGACAAGTGCTTTGCCAATTGAAAATCCCTAGCATGTGGATTCCATGCAGCTGTGAGGTATGCATAATCACGCAGTATTAATGTGGCCTTCTTATCTTGAGATCTTGAGATGATTTCGGGGCTCTTTTAGTGTCCCCGCGACCTGGTCCTCGACCAGGCCTCCACCCCCAGGAAGCAGCCCGTGACAGCTGACTAACACCCAGGTACCTAATTTACTGCTAGGTAACAGGCCTCAAACATGTTTTGCAATCGCTTTCTCCACAATGGGGCTGTTCAAACTAGATTGCTTGTTAAAGTTTGATGGGGCTGGCCTGGATGTTGAGAATGCAACTAAGTCGCTCTTGTTTAAAATTAAGATCATGATTCCTTGATAAGCCTCAAAAGTAGTCCAGCAAGATTTCCATGACAAAGATCATCATATATCATGAACAAAGATCATATGTCATGAACAAAGATCATATGTCATGAACAAAGATCATTGTATGCCATGAACAAAGATCATCATATGCCATGAACAAAGATCATCATATGCCATGAACAAAGATCATCATATGCCATGAACAAGGATCATCATATGCCATGAACAAAGATCATCATATGTCATGAACAAAGATCATCATATGCCATGAACAAGGATCATCATATGCCATGAACAAAGATCATCATATGCCATGAACAAAGATCATCATATGCCATGAACAAGGATCATCATATGCCATGAACAAAGATCATCATATGTCATGAACAAAGATCATCATATGCCATGAACAAAGATCATCAAATGTCATGAACAAAGATCATCATATGCCATGATCAAAGATCATCATATGCCATGAACAAAGATCATCATATGCCATGAACAAAGATCATCATATGCCATGAACAAAGATCATATGCCATGAACAAAGATCATATGCCATGAACAAAGATCATCATATGCCATGAACAAAGATCATCATATGCCATGAAGATCGAATGAGTGCCCAAGCAGTTCGAGCCGTTACAGAGGTCACCAATTCTGACGGTAAAAGTGGCACTGTACAACCCGTCCTCCTAATTACACGTCGCATTGTGACGTACACTCTACCTAAGGCCAAAAATCGTCGTACTAGAAAAAAAGTAGCGGCTCTCGAAATGAACATACTGTCCCGTTTTCTGTTGTGGGTCCTCTGGTAGGTTAGGAGAAGGAGACTTTAGTACGTTCATTTCTCGTTGTATGGTGACCTTAGGAAAACGTGCTAAACTGCTAGTCATTCAGACGAAGGTTGAGGATCTTCTTAATAGGCTATAGTACTCACCTAACTTCCGGGTATTGTGGGAAGGGGAGAGGGGACACATTTTAGAGTAGTTTAGCCTGGGGGGGAAGTACCACTTACGGGCTATTCATGCCCGTGCCACCTCTTGGGTGGCTTAATCTTTATCAGTCAATCAATGGGGGGAGGGTTAAGCACCTGGTAGATAGATTCACGAAGCAGATACGCAAGCACTTACGAACCTGTACATCTTTTCTCAACCTTTGACGGCTTTGTTTACAATTATTAAACAGTTAGTGAGATCGGAAGCACCAGGAGGCTGTTTATAACAATAACAACAGTTGATTGGGAAGTCTTCGTGCTTGTAAACTGTTTAATAAATGTAACCGAAGCCGTCAAAGATTGAAGAAAGATGTACAGGATCGTAAGTAACTTGCGTAACTGCTTCGTGAATCTGGCCCCAGTTGGTGGGTGGTAGGTAGACTGCATCAAGAGCGTCGATGGTAATTCCCTCGTCCATCCTCTTTAGTCCAGTAATTATCTTCCTAAGTGCTTGGTCGATGACGTCCCAGAGGAGCCCCGGGGAGAGTGTTGGTTTCAAGATTAATTATGTGAACACCGGGGCTAAGCAGCTATTGTTTAAGTTGTGATACTTAAGTTGGAAGAAAATATTTCGTATATGGAAAGGCTGGTTCCATGTCCCTGGATGTTCCTGATGTTCTTCATGAGTAAACTTGATGAATTATGAGGGATACCATTATCAAAAAAGTAGATATGAAGAACGATGAACTGATTTTGGGTAAGTGAATGACCAAGCTGAAAAAGTAGGGGGATTAACACACCGGACGCAGGTTCGAATCCTCGTCACGGCCCTTGTGGATTTGTCCATAGGTGGGTTAACCTATTCAACACATTCACAAGTTACAGAATACTACTTTGATGATGGTCTTGTATGATGAGCAAACCACAGACACCAGAAGATGATGAAAGGACGAGGTTTTGGTCCATCCTGGACCATTTTCAAGTCGTATGGGATGGTTCACGATGGTCCAGGACGGTCCAGGACGGTCCAGGACGGTCCTGGACGGTCGAGGATGGTCCACTATGGTCCAGGATGGTCCAGGATGGTCCAGGACGGTCCAGGATGGTCCAGGACGGTCCAGGACGGTCCAGGATGGTCCACTATGGTCCAGGATGGTCCAGGATGGTCCAGGACGGTCCAGGACGGTCCAGAATGGTCCAGGATGGTCCAGGATGGTCCAGTACGGTCCAGAATGGTCCAGTACGGTCCAGAATGGTCCAGGACGGTCCAGGACGGTCCAGGATGGTCCAGGACGGTCCAGGACGGTCCACTATGGTCCAGGATGGTCCAGGACGGTCCAGGATGGTCCAGGACGGTCCACTATGGTCCAGGACGGACCGAAAAGTCGTCGTTTCTCCAGCTTCTGGTGTGTGTGGTAAGGTCACCATATCCTCACTCACGGTATAGTGACTCGTCGTCTGCCTTGAGGTGTATAGTGCGGCGTTGACTGTCACTGTACAACCTTGGGGGTGACTAAACTACTAAAACATAAGAACATTAACAAAATGTTGCTAAAACTGAATAACAACATATTGAAACTAGGTGTTGTTGTTTCCAGGGATCAATGTCCCTATAGCCCAGTCAACCTCGGGGTGAGAGCTCGTGAAGTGGCTATTTTGCGACTTCTCTCGCACCAACATTGTCGACGAGACGCAGAAGGGAATTACCGACAATGGTGAACCAGATTCACCATCATTTTTATTGAGTGTACAGAGAGATGCAGAGAAAGGGAGAGAGATCTGATGACCTCAGGAATATATATAATGGAATATATATATATATATATATATATATATATATATATATATATATATATATATATATATATATATATATATATATATATATGTCGTACCTAGTAGCCAGAACGCACTTTTTGGCCTACTATGCAAGACCCGATTTGCCTAATAAGCCAAGTTTTCCTGAATTAATATATTTTCTCTAATTTTTTTCTTATGAAATGATAAAGCTACCCATTTCATTATGTATGAGGTCAATTTTTTTTTATTTGAGTTAAAATTAACGTAGATATATGACCGAACCTAACCAACCCTACCTAACCTAACCTATCTTTATAGGTTAGGTTAGGTTAGGTAGCAGAAAAAGGTAGGTTAGGTTAGGTAGGTTAGGTAGTCGAAAAAACATTAATTCATGAAAACTTGGCTTATTAGGCAAATCAGGCCTTGCATAGTAGGCTGAGAAGTGCGTTCTGGCTACTAGGTACGGTATATATATATATATATATATATATATATATATATATATATATATATATATATATATATATATATATATATATATATATATTTTGATAGTGTGTGTGTCCGTCACCACAACTCATAAATCTCGTGATGCTGGAATACCAAAGCAAACTGAAAAAGTTCGAGCAAATAAAATGAAAAATGCGTATGGCCCCTATGGTTTGTGAAGTGTATGTGGCGGTGGTGGTGGCAGTGGTGGTGGTGGTGGCAGTGGTGGTGTGACAGTGGTGGTGGTGGCAGTGGTGGTGACAGTGGTGGTGGTTGTGGCAGTGGTGGTGGTGACCGTGGTGGTGGTGGTGGCAGTGGTGGTGGTGACAGTGGTGGTGGTGGTGACAGTGGTGGTGGTTGTGGCAGTGGTGGTGGTGGCAGTGGTGGTGGTGGTGGCAGTGGTGGTGGTTGTGGCAGTGGTGGTGGTGGCAGTGGTGGTCGTGGTGGCAGTGGTGGTGGTGGTGGCAGTGGTGGTGGTTGTGGCAGTGGTGGTGGTGGTGGCAGTGGTGGTGGTGACAGTGGTGGTGGTGGTGACAGTGGTGGTGGTGGTGGTGGCAGTGGTGGTGGTGGTTGTGAGGGGTTGTAGCAATAATAACAATGGTTGTGGTTGTTACAACCGTTGTAGAAGCAGTTACTCTAAAAGTGGACAGTGTTCTTCACTAATAAACAACGGGTATGGTCTAAAAAATAAGCATTAAGCCTTACAAAATCTTATAGAGGTAATTACTATTTTGATGAAAAACAACAATGGCCAATAACTGGGGCCCAGGAGCTGGAACCCCATATTCCCCATGACCTTTCTCGGGTCACTTGCTGCAGCACGGCAAACGATTTATATTTATAGAATACGAGAGAAACATTTTTATAACAACTTTGAATGTAGTTAGTAAATGATCAAAATAATAAATTAAGGCAGGGCCCAGGCGCTGAAACCCACATATCACCAATGGCATTCCTCAGGATAAATGCGCTTAACGTGCAAAAGTTTGATTGAATTCTGTTCAACGATGTCTCATTACATAGCAGATAGACTTTCGGATTTATTTACATAGATTTACTACAAGAATGGTTCCCGGCGCTGCACGGGTACTGCGCCATTTAAGTGCTGGAGTCCCCTATGACCGTCGTCCCCCACCAACCAATCACCCTGCAAAGTTTGGTGGGGCTATCCCCACCCATCTGACCTCCAAGCTTGGACAGGCACCCACAGAATGACATTCTATTTCATCGACGAAAATTGGAATCTTCAAGAGAAAACTAGATAGTTTCGGACCAACCGGGCTGTGGTGGATATGTGGGGCCTGCGGACCGCTCCAAGCAACAGTCTGGTGGATCAAACTCTCACAAGCCAAGCCTGGCCTCGGGCCGGGCTTGGGGAGTCGAAGAACTCCCAGAACCCATCCAAGCAGGTATCAAATGCATATCTCGCTTTCAACCAGGTAACCAGCACCAGTCTACACCCAAGTTTACAGGTGGGAATAACAGTATAGTCTTCAGAAGTTTACCTAATGGATCGCACATGAGAAGCAAAGTTACGGTCACAAATTTACATAATGGTTTACAAGTAGGATAAAGAGTACGGCTACACAGATTTACATAGTGATCTACGCACGAGAAGTGCGAAAGTTGGTTTGGTGTTGGGGTCAGGGCCTATACACCACTAATATGATCACCACTTACAAAATACTAACAGGAATCGACCAAACTGACAAAGAGGAATTCCTTAAACCAACAACTTCACGAACAAGAGGACACAGTTTCAAGCTAAGGAAACAAAGGTGCCGAAAAAATATTAGAAAGTTTTCTTTTACAGAGTGGTAGACTGTTGGAACAAACTTGGGGAGAAGGTGGTCGAGGCCAAAACCTTCAGTAACTTCAAAGCGTTATACGACAAAGAGTACTGGGAAGACGGGACACCACGAGCATAGCTCTCATCCTGTAACTTCACTTGAGTAATTACACACACACACACACACACACACACACACACACACACACACACACACACACACACACAACACAGTTAAAACACGCTAAAACATTCCTGGCCAGTTATTATCAAATAAGTGAATTACAACAGTTGTAAACATAACTAACTTAAATCCTAACAAATAATAATGAGCTAATAAAGCTTAAATAATGAGCTTAAATGAGCTTAAATAATGAGCTTAAATCCTACCACCGACGTGGACAATCATTTATAAAATACTAACCAACATATGTACAATTTCTTCAGTCCTCCATGTACGGGATCAGTGATCAGTTTGACACCATATAGTACGACGAGTTATTGAGCACTCAACCACAGGTATTGAAGGAAACTGACAAAGAATGAACAGATTGTAAGCAACGAGCACAATCGCTCTTAATGCCCTATGAGGCATTCACCAACCCTGACAGGACCAGTTATCGAGAAAAAATAAGATAAACTGATATGATAAATAGTAACATACATATAAACGAAACTACAAAGGGCCTTTTGGTCCATGCGAGTCAGCTCCAATTGATATCCAATGACATATCTATATAGATTGATATATATCAATTCGGGGGGGCACCGGATTGAAGATGACAGGTCAAACGCCTCGTCAGCTTGGTCGACGTCATACCTATGTACTTAGATTGAAGGTTACATCCTTCGTGGGGGCAAGTGTACATGTATACAACGCTTGACTGCTGTAGAGGGTTCTCTGTCGGCTTCAGGCTGTTTTTAATAAGGAGGTCTGTAGTCTTCTTTGTTTTATAGTATATGATTAAGTCTATGTTTTGGTTAGGAATTGTACTTTTTACTCCTTTACGGATTATTTCTTTCATTATTCATGTTCAATGTGCATGGTTGATTTGTAATATAATTTTACTGGAGGTGTTGTGGTTTCTGTTCTTGGTTCAGGGTTGTACCCCATATATATATATATATATATATATATATATATATATATATATATATATATATATATATATATATATATATATATATATATATATATATATATATGTCGTACCTAGTAGCCAGAACTGACTTCTCAGCCTACTATGCAAGGCCCTATTTGCCTAATAAGCCAAGTTATACTGAATTAATATATTTTCTCTATTTTTTTTCTTATGAAATGATAAAGCTACCCATTTCATTATGTACGAGGTAATTTTTTTTTTATTGGAGTTAAAATTAACGTAGATATATGACCGAACCTAACCAACCCTACCTAACCTAACCTAACCTATCTTTATAGGTTAGGTTAGGTTAGGTAGCCGAAAACGTTAGGTTAGGTTAGGTTAGGTAGGTTAGGTTGTCGAAAAAACATTAATTCATGAAAACTAGGCTTATTAGGCAAATCTGGCCTTGCATAGTAGGCTGAGAAGTGAGTTCTGGCTACTAGGTACGACATATATATATATATATATATATATATATATATATATATATATATATATATATATATATATATATATATATACCTAGTAGCCAGAACGCACTTCTCAGCCTACTATGCAAGGCCCGATTTGCCTAATAAGCCAAGTTTTCATGAATTAATGTTTTTTCGACTAACCTAACCTAACTTTTTCGGCTACCTAACCTATAAAGATAGGTTAGGTTAGGTTAGGTTAGGTAGGGTTGGTTAGGTTCGGTCATATATCTACGTTAATTTTAACTCCAATAAAAAAAAAATTAACCTCATACATAATGAAATGGGTAGCTTTATCATTTCATAAGAAAAAAATTAGAGCAAATATATTAATTCAGGAAAACTTGGCTTATTAGGCAAATCGGGCCTTGTATAGCAGGCCGAGTACGACGTTCTGGCTACTAGGTACAACATATATATATATGACAATTTCAGACCACTAAGGAAGGATTAAGACAGGAATTTCCTTAAGTACTTTCGTATTTAATAATACATCTTAAGGAGAATGGTTTTACAGTTCAATGGTGTGGATATATAGGCAGGAATGAGATAAGAAACAATGTCTTAATGAGATAAGAGGATATTAATAAAGTATTATTAAGATAAATGTGTATCAGTGGTCTTACTCAAATGGTTTTGTAAAATGATCAATCAAAAATGGATCTAAATTATACAAACCACTACTAATGTTCAAATTACATGATTTTGTAATCAGTATTAAAGCAGATTTAATAATGTTTCTATTGAAAATGCTTTACAATTCGGTATTTAAGAAGCCCTCTCCCAATTAATTTGGTGGAAACTTTCTGACAAGTGAACAAACAAAGCATTAGATAATTGGTCATGTCTTACAGAGTATTTGTGTTGCGAAATTTAGAATTTCCCAACATAAATCTCAATCTTTGATGATCTACCTCTATCAGTAGCTCTCTAGCCACGTAGATCTACCTCTATCAGTAGCTCTCTAGCCACGTAGATCTACCTCTATCAACAGCTCTCTAACCACGTAGATCTACCTCTATCAACAGGTCTCTGGCCACGTAGATCTACCTCTATCAACAGCTCTATAACCACGTAGATCTACCTCTATCAGTAGCTCTATAACCACGTAGATCTACCTCTATCAATAGGTCTCTGGCCACGTAGATCTACCTCTATCAACAGCTCTATAACCACGTAGATCAACCTCTATCAGCAGCTCTATAACCACGTAGATCTACCTCTATCAACAGCTCTATAACCACGTAGATCTACCTCTATCAACAGCTCTATAACCACGTAGATCTACCTCTATCAACAGCTCTATAACCACGTAGATCAACCTCTATCAGCAGCTCTATAACCACGTAGATCTACCTCTATCAGCAGCTCTATAACCACATAGATCTACCTCTATCAACAGCGCTCTGGTCTGGTAGCTCTAATTTTACCCTACAAGTACTGCAGACAAAATGTTAATCGCCGTGTATAGAGCAGTTGGCCGCTGTGCCCAATTGGGAGAGCTGTGGTGTAATCCTGGAAGACTAGAGCTTTGTTTCCAAGTGAGAGTTATGTGACCAACGTGGTTGTTGTGGCTGGAGGCCGACATTAAGGAGGGGTCCGCATAGCATTTCCAAAACGGGTAAATATGTCATATGACTTCAATGAAAATCTAATCTGACAAAATGTGATGCATTAGAGTTTATTTCGACATGTGCAGCAATACTGACAAACAGACACAGCC
>NC_091194.1:15155320-15200320 GCF_040958095.1 Procambarus clarkii
CCTATGTCATATAAACGACAGGAAGTTATTTCAACGTGAAAATTTAAAATGAATTGCACTGGTTAAAACTTTTTTTTTCAGTGATTCAGCTTTTATTCACAGCACCAAAGGCAAATATGGTGACTCATGCAATGGGTGATTCATTGCATTAACCAACCGGTTGTTGGAAAGGCGGGGTTTAGGAGCTTAAGCTCGACACTGAATGTGCATCTAAGTAAAGAGAAAATACATTCATTCACATGAACAAAAGCAACATTTGCACACACACACACGTGAAAAACATTCATCACGCACAGGCCCACGCGCGCGCACGCGCGCGCACACACACACACACACACACACACACACACACACACACACACACACACACATGTGTGTGGAGAAACATGTGTTTCATGTGAAACATGTGAAACACACACACATGTGTGTGTGTGGCATGGAGAAACTATAGGAATAACAGGACACTGGAGAGCAGAGAAAGATACCAGAATGCCAGGAATGAATATGTTAGGATGAGAAGAGAGGCAGAAAGACAATACGAAAATGACATCGCAAGCAAGGCAAAGACTAAGCCTAAATTGCTGCATAGCCACATCAGGAGAAAAACAACAGTAAAGGAACAGGTTATGAAATTAAGGTTAGGGGCAGAAGGATTCACTACAAACGACAAGGAAGTGTGTGAGGAACTGAATAAGAAATTCCAGGAGGTCTTCACCTTGGAGCAAGGAGAAATCCCAGAGATAAGAGAGGGAATAGCTAACCAGGAACCACTGGAAAAGTTTGAGATTACCAGCGGGGAAGTAAGGAAGTGTTTACTAGAATTGGATGTGACAAAGGCTATAGGTCTAGATGGAATCTCCCCTTGGATACTAAAGGAAGGAGCAGAAGAACTGTGCCTCCCGCTCTCCATGGTGTATAACAAATCACTGGCAACAGGGGAACTGCCAGAAATTTGGAAAGCAGCTAACGTAGTCCCGATATACAAGAAAGGGGATAGACAGGAGGCACTGAATTACAGACCAGTGTCCCTAACCTGCATACCATGCAAGTTGATGGAGAAGATTGTGCGAAGAAAGCTAGTGGAACATCTGGAGCGAAAGAACTTTGTAACACAGCATCAACATGGATTCAGGGATGGCAGGTCCTGCCTCACAGGGTTACTTGAATTCTACGACCAGGCAACAAAAATTAGGCAAGAAAGAGAAGGGTGGGCAGACTGCATATTTTTGGATTGTCAGAAAGCCTTTGACACAGTGCCACACAAGAGGCTAGTGAAAAAACTGGAGATGCAGGCTGGAGTGAAAGGGAAGGTACTCCGTTGGATACAGGAATACCTAAGTAACAGGAGACAACGAGTCAGTGTGAGGGGTGAGGTCTCAGATTGGCGAGACGTTACGAGTGGAGTACCGCAGGGGTCAGTCCTTGGACCTATACTGTTTCTGATATATGTAAATGATCTTCCAGAGGGTATAGAATCGTTTCTCTCAATGTTTGCCGATGATGCAAAAATTATGAGGAGGATTGAAACTGAGGACGATAGTAGGAGGCTACAAGATGACCTAGACAGACTGAGTGAATGGTCCAACAAATGGCTGTTGAAGTTCAACCCGAGTAAATGCAAAGTAATGAAACTAGGTGGTGGAAATAGGAGGCCAAACACAGGATACAGAATAGGAGATGAAGTACTTAATGAAACGAACAGAGAGAAAGATCTAGGAGTTGATATCACACCAAACCTGTCTCCTGAAGCCCACATAAAAAGAATAACGTCTGCGGCATATGCGAGGCTGGCTAACATCAGAACAGCGTTCAGGAACCTGTGTAAGGAATCATTCAGAATCTTGTACACCACATATGTAAGACCAATCCTGGAGTATGCGGCCCCAGCATGGAGCCCGTACCTTGTCAAGCACAAGACGAAGCTGGAAAAAGTCCAAAGGTATGCCACTAGACTAGTCCCAGAACTAAGAGGCATGAGTTACGAGGAAAGGCTGCGGGAAATGCACCTTACGACACTGGAAGACAGAAGAGTAAGGGGAGACATGATCACAACCTACAAAATCCTCAGAGGAATCGACAGGGTAAACAAGGATAAACTATTGAACACTGGTGGGACGCGAACAAGGGGACACAGGTGGAAACTGAGTACTCACATGAGCCACAGAGACGTTAGAAGGAACTTTTTCAGTGTCAGAGTAGTTAACGGATGGAATGCATTAGGCAGTGACGTGGTGGAGGCTGACTCCATACACAGTTTTAAATGTAGATATGATAGAGCCCAGTAGGCTCAGGAATCTACACCAGTTGATTGACAGTTGAGAGGCGGGACCAAAGAGCCAAAGCTCAACCCCCGCAAGCACAAATAGGTGAGTACAAATAGGTGAGTACACACACACACACACACACACACAAAACACGCTATGTATGGATAGCGCGCAGGACTCGTAATTCTGGGGCGCGGGTTCGATTCCCGCACGAGGCAGAAACAAATGGGCAAAGTTTCTTTCACCCTGAATGGCCCTGTTACCTAGCTGTAAATAGGTACCTGGGAGTTAGTCAGCTGTCACGGGCTGCTTCCTGGGGTGTGTGTGGTGTGGTGAGAGAGAAAAAAAAGTAGTTAGAAAACAGTTCATTGACAGTTGAGAGGCGGGCCGAAAGAGCAAAGCTCAACCCCCGTAAACACAACCAGGTGAATACACACACACACACACACACACACACACACACACACACACACACACACACACACACACACACACACACACACACACACAACAACAACAACAAATAACACAAAACGAGTTGTATAAACCTAACAAAAAAAAAATCAGAGTTGTGTTCAATAATTACTAAACACTAACGCTATATTTACCTCCAGAATAGTTTTTGGCGGGGCATTATAAATCCCAAATAAATCCCTAAAAAATAAATATAAATCCCATTTCCTAAAAAAATCCTCAAGGTACGTAACTCCCTTCCCAAACTCTCATCGTCACGTCGTAAGACCTTAGCATTTTTTCCCGTATTTCTTCGTGTTTCGTTAATTCTCAAAGTGTAAATCTTTTAGGCGAAGGATTTATCGTTGTGAGCGAAAGATTTATTGTTGTGAGCGAAAGATTTACGCTTGTGAGCGCGATGATGATACATAGTTCCATTTATTTTTTTGGGGTAAAAAAGATACGAGAAAAAAATGAGGCATTATGTAAGTCGAGATTGAAGAGGCAGCGACAGTTGAAGGCCTGGAGTTGAATAGGAAGAATAGAGCTGCAGTTGAAGAGGCAAGATAGAGCTGTGGCCTGCGTCTCTTGGTCTGCCACTCCGTAAATAACCAGAAGGTTATGAGCCCAAGCACCCCAACCTAACCTATCGAGTCATAGAAGCATAGAAAACGTGGATATATCTGTGAGCCGCGACTTTCCCAAAACGAGAAAAAAGCAGCTTAAGCAAGCTTTAAAGTATAACATGGTGGATAAAATTCCAAGATGGTGGATAAAATTCCAAGGTGGTGGATAAAATTCCAAGACGGTGGATAAAATTCCAAGGTGGTGGATAAAATTCCAAGATGGTGGATAAAAAGTTTGAAAGGTATCTCACCTACCATACCTTGCGCTGGTTCGGGAATCAACGTCCCTGCGGCCCGGTCTGTGACCAGGCCTCTTGGCTGGCTAGGCCTATCAAAGTGATGGTCAGGAACTTAAGGAAGCCTGAAATGCAGGATGGGCCTACCAAGGTGGAGAAAAGCTTAAAAGCTTGAAATGCAAGCCGAGCATACCAATGTAAAAAAAAAAGAGCTGGAGATCCGAAAAGGTATTCAATTATCGAAATATAATAGATAGATCATAGCAGTAATACTTAAAATGTGAAAAAATAGATTCTACACGAAGGTATTCTGGATCTAGACGCGTGCTGACCTGGGTACTGCCAGGAGGAAGTCTCCTGCATGGGGGGCACGCACTGCTCTGAGGCGGGCTTTCTCCTTGTCTGATGTTGCGGCGCTGAGCATGGCATCAGCTATATTTTCCACTATTGGGTAGTCCCAGCCGGACTGTTTGTGTTTTTTTTGGATCTATGATGGGTGCTGGGGCTGCAAGAGCATCCCACTGATTTGAACATTCAGTGAATGCAGGATCGTGTATCCCTCTGAATTACACAGGAGGTTCTGGTAGGATATATCTTATAAGGTCATACGATGCATGGGAGGAGGAAAGAAAGGCTGGTAGAGCAATCTGGGAGGCTGTGCGGACACCAAGGCCACCGAGTCTTTTAGAGAGGGTTGCTTGCTCCCACTGAAGGTCGTCCAACGGAAGGCTCAGTACTTTCTCCAGCATGGACCTCAGAAAGCTGTCAAACTCATTTAATTTAGAACAGCTGTAAAATGGAGAACACCTCAGAAAATAGGTCAACTTAGGGAGAGACAGTCATCTTGTGAGGAGGTAGAGAGCATCATGGGCATCAATCTTGTCAATCCTGTCCAACATTCTCTTTAGTTCAGTCATTTTTGCCTCCAGGACTTCCTCGATTGCTCGTGGGCCAATGGGGGCACCCAGGAGAGTGCAATCACGTGGCTTGACAACGAGAATGTCTGGAAGAACACTTTTTATTTGCCCAGTGATGTCTGGGTTGCTGGAAACTATTTCGCATTTGGATGCATTGAGAATGAGGCCCAAAGCTGCTCCTTGCTCATGGATTTTCATTTAATTTAGGGCTGCTGTAGGATGGAGAACACCTCAGAAAATTTGTCAATTTCTTTTTCATAACTTTCGTAAATTTTAAGAATTTCCTAAATCATCGAAAAGTTTTTTTTTCTAAATATGAAGAGAAGACCAGACGACTACAGACCCAAGACTTCAAACTCAAGAATACGACTTAAGGCTACAGACCAAAGACTTCAGACTCAAGAATACAACTTTAAGACTACAGACCCAAGACTTCAGACTCAAGAATACGACTTAAGGCTACAAAACTTAACTTAAGGGAACTGATAAGGGAACTGATAACTTAAGGGAACTTAACTGATCGGGAACTTAAGGCTAAAAATGACCAGACTCTACCACCAACTCGGTCAAATGCTAGAGAGGACGCAAACACAGTGGCCTCCTTACCAGAGCCTCAGATATTAACACCAATTAAAGCATCCAGCACTTCCACTAACACGATAACATCATTTATATTTGCCAACATCCAGGGTATAAAAACACGCAAATCCAACAAAGTTCATTTTATAGATGGTCTCCTTCATGAGGCAAATGCAGTGTTTGCAGCCCTAACGGAAACTCACACAAAGGACTACCTTGATGGTGAAATATGGATCCCAGAATACAATCTCTTCAGATGTGATAGGAAACACCGGCTTCAGGGTGGGGTCAGCCTCTACATCAAAGACACACTCATCTGTACTGAGCTGCTAAACACCTCAAATGATATGGTGGAAGTGCTGATAGTCAAAATAGAGATCCTAAATGTAGTTGTTGTCCTTGTATATAAGTCACCGGAGGCAAACCCTCAGCAGTTTAAAGACCAACTAATGAAAATAGAGCACTGCTTGGAAAACCTCACAAATCCAGCTCCGAACATCATCCTGCTTGGGGACTTCAACCTACGGCACCTGAAATGGAAGCACCTGGCTAATACAGTAATATCAGAAAGAATACCAGGAAGTAGCCTAAATGAGCAGGCACATGCAAATGACCTGCTACGGATGTGCGATAGGTTTGCCTTAAACCAGCAAATAGTAGAACCAACTAGGAAGGAGAACACGCTGGACCTCATTTTCACTAATAATGATGAGTTGATCGGGAACATAATGATTACAAATACCTGTTACTCAGATCACAACTTAATTGAAGTTCTGACAACCATGGGAAATGGACCTTCAAAACCAGTCCAGATTCCCGGTGGAGGAGATTTCAGCAAATTCAACTTCAATAATAAACGGATAAACTGGGAGCAAATAAACCAGGACTTCACAGAAATAAACTGGGAAGAACAGCTAGGAAATGCAAACCTGAACCAGTGCCTGGAAAAAATAAGCTCAGTAGCACTAGAAATATGTTCAAACCGCATACCCCTAAGAAAAAAGAGAAAGAGATGCAGATTGGAACGGGAACGTCGTTCCCTATATAGGCGAAGAAAACGAATCGCGGAACAACTTGAGAGTCGCACCCTATCTCAAGAACGGCGAAGAAGGTTAGGTAGAGAAATAGAAACAATTGAACTCAAGCTACAAGAATCATACAAAACCCAGGAGAGGCAAAGAGAGCAAAAGGCCATCAGTGAAATAGAGAGAAATCCGAAATATTTTTTCTCCTATGCAAAATCAAGATCAAAAACCACATCTAGTATCGGGCCCCTGCGAAAGGGAGATGGAACTTTCACAGATGACAACAAAGAAATGAGCGAGTTACTGAGGAAGCAGTACGACTCTGTTTTCAGTGAGCCATTAAATGCACTAAAGATTGATAACCCAAATGAATTTTTCATGGATATGATACCAACATCAAATCACATATCAGACGTCGCCCTATCCCCACTAGATTTTGAAGAAGCCATAAACAGTATGCCTATGCACTCTGCACCAGGCCCGGATTCTTGGAACTCCATATTCATCAAGAACTGTAAAAAACCACTATCGCAGGCCCTTCACATTCTGTGGAGACAAAGTCTAGATACTGGCGTTATCCCTGACATACTAAAAACAGCAGAGATAGCACCACTCCATAAAGGAGGAAATAAGGCAGAGGCAAAAAATTACAGACCGATAGCACTAACATCGCACATCATAAAAATTTTTGAGAGAGTGCTAAGAAGTAAGATCACAAAATACATGGAATCACAGCATCTCCATAACCCCGGACAACATGGTTTCAGAACAGGGCGCTCTTGCCTGTCGCAGTTGCTGGACCACTATGATATGGCATTAGATGCTATGGAAGACAAACAAAACGCTGATGTAATTTACACAGATTTCGCAAAAGCTTTTGATAAATGTGACCATGGTGTTATTGCACATAAAATGCGTTCAAAAGGAATTACCGGGAAAATAGGCAGATGGATCTACAATTTCCTGACTGACAGAACCCAATGTGTAATAGTCAACAAAATAAAATCCAGCCCATCAACCGTGAAGAGCTCAGTCCCCCAGGGTACTGTGCTTGCTCCAGTACTTTTTCTCATCCTCATATCGGACATAGACCAGAACACAACCTATAGCACTGTATCATCCTTTGCAGATGACACTAGGATTTTCATGAGAGTTGGCAACATAGAGGACACGGCAAACCTCCAATCAGATGTAGATCAGGTCTTTCTATGGGCTACAGAAAATAATATGGTATTCAACGAGGATAAGTTCCAGCTCATGCGCTACGGAAAAATTGAAAATATAAAAACAGAAACCACGTACAAAACGCAGGCAAATCATAACATAGAACGAAAAGGCAATGTAAAGGACCTGGGTGTACTCATGTCGGAAGACCTTACCTTTAAAGAACACAATAAAGTAGCCGTCACAACTGCAAGAAAAATGACAGGTTGGATAACAAGAACTTTTCACACTAGAGATGCTATACCGATGATGATACTTTTCAAAACGCTTGTGCTATCTAGAGTGGAGTACTGCTGCACAATGACAGCCCCTTTCAAAGCTGGAGAAATTGCTGACCTAGAGAGCGTGCAGAGATCCTTTACTGCTAGAATCCACTCAGTAAAACATCTAAATTACTGGGACCGACTAAAGAGCCTAAATCTGTACTCCCTTGAGCGCAGGCGGGAGAGATACATAATAATTTACACGTGGAAAATAATTGAGGGGCTGGTCCCAAACCTGCACACAGAAATAACACCACATGAGACCAGAAGACATGGCAGGATGTGCAGAATACCCCCGTTGAAAAGCAGAGGTGCAACAGGTACTCTGAGAGAGAACTCTATCAACATCAGAGGCCCGAGACTGTTCAACACGCTTCCACTACACATAAGGGGCATAACTGGCAAACCCCTCACAGTGTTCAAGAGAGAACTGGATAAGCACCTCCAAAGGATACCTGATCAACCAGGCTGTGACTCATACGTCAGGCTGCGAGCAGCCGCGTCTAACAGCCTGGTTGATCAGTCCAGCAACCAGGAGGCCTGGTCGACGACCGGGCCGCGGGGACACTAAGCCCCGGAAGCACCTCAAGGTAGCCTCAAGGTAGGTAGGTAGGTACAGACCCAAGACTTCAGACTCAAGAATACGACTTTAAGGCTACAGACCCAAGACTTCAGACTCAAGAATACGACTTTAAGGCTACAGACCCAAGACTTCAGACTCAAAAATACGACTTAAGGCTACAGACCCAAGACTTCAGACTCAAAAATACGACTTAAGGCTACAGACCCAAGACTTCAGACTCAAGAATACGACTTAAGACTACAGACCAAAGACTTCAGACTCAAGAATACGACTTTAAGGCTACAGACCCAAGACTTCAGACTCAAGAATACAACTTTAAGGCTACAGACCCAAGACTTCAGACTCAAGAATGCGACTTAAGACTACAGACCCAAGACTTCAGACTCAAAAATACGACTTAAGGCTACAGACCCAAGACTTCAGACTCAAGAATACGACTTTAAGGCTACAGACCCAAGACTTCAGACTCAAAAATACGACTTAAGGCTACAGACCCAAGACTTCAGACTCAAAAATACGACTTAAGGCTACAGACCCAAGACTTCAGACCCAAGACTTCAGACTCAAGAATACGACTTAAGACTACAGACCCAAGACTTCAGACTCAAGAATACGACTTAAGGCTACAGACCCAAGACTTCAGACTCAAGAATACGACTTAAGGCTACAGACCCAAGACTTCAGACTCAAGAATACGACTTAAGACTACAGACCAAAGACAACGAACAGGAGACGCTAATATATCTCCCCCATGCTCCCTTCTCTTCAAAGTTTGTTATTGAGGACCGAGCCAGCTGTTGTTGCTGACACTCAACACAAGTTTGGAGGACTTTGAAGGCGTGGGCGTGCGGGCGTGCGGGCGTGTGACGGCTGCAGCTGACTGATGAGGGGGGAGGGAGGGGAGGGAGGGGAGGTCAGGACTAGCCCGGGGCGATAACGCCCATGTTTTTGTAGTCGGCAAAATCAGTTCCGTCGAGCTCATCTGCATATTCCCCATTTTTCCCTTGACAACTGAGTGAGATTTATTTTTCGTTTCTTTTGGCTCATTCTATTCTCACTGATTCATGTGGAGATGAGAGAGAGAGAGAGAGAGAGAGAGAGAGAGAGAGAGAGAGAGAGAGAGAGAGAGAGAGAGAGAGAGAGAGAGGGGGGAATCACTGCAGGAAAATTTACAAGGTCTGTCCCATTTAAAATCAGGCAGATTACCACATTCAGAAGTAGCCAGGATTGCCATATGCACTTGTCGAGAACAATTGCCATATGTAAGAACACTGTGAGGTGGCAGGCGCCACCGTGAGGCTTGTGAGAGGTTGCCATTCACGGCTGCTTGAAGTTTATGTGAGGCCCTCACTCATGGGTTTGTATACACGTCTATCAATAGTATATCAACTATCCAGGGAAGGTGGAAAAGAATGTACACATAGTCTTGGTATACACACACACACACACACACACAGGGAGCCGGTGGCTGAGTGGACAGCATGCTGGACGCGTGATCCTGTGGTCGCGGGTTTGATTCTCGGTGCCGGCGAGAAATAATTGGCAGAGCTTCTTTTACCCTGATGCTCCTGTTACCTAGCAGTAAATAGGTTCCTGGGAGTTAGTCAGCTGTCACGGGCTGCTTCTGTTGTACGTGTGTACTCACCTACTCACCGAATTGTGCTTGCGGCGGTTGAGCTCTGGCTCTTTGGTCCCGCCTCTCAACTGTCAATCAACTGGTGTACAGGTTCCTGAGCCTACTGGGCTCTATCATATCTACATTTGAAACTGTGCATGGAGTCAGTCTCCACCACATAAACTTCCTAGTGCATTCCATCTGTTAACTACGCTGACACTGAAAAAATTCTTTCTAACGTCCCTGTGGCTCATCTGGGTACTCAGTTTCCACCTGTGTCCCCTTGTTCGTGTCCCACCCGTGCTGAAAAGTTTGTTTTTATCCACCCTGTCAATTCCCCTGAGAATTTTGTAAGTGGTTATCATGTCTCTCCTTACTCTTTTCTTTTCCAGGGACGTGAGGTTCAGCTCCTTTAGCCTTTCCTCGTAGCTCATACCTCTCAGTTCCGGGACGAGCCTTGTGGCATACCGCTGAATCTTCTTTAACTTTGTCTTGTGTTTAACTAGGTATGGACTCCAGGCTGGAGCTGCATATTCCAGGATTGGTCTGACATAAGTGGTATACAGGGTTCTGAACGATTCCTTACATAAGTTTCTAATGGCAGTTCTTATGTTGGCCAGTCTAGCATATGCCACTGATGATATCGTTTTGATGTGGGCCTGTGGGGACAGGTTCGGTGTGATATCAACCCCCAGATCTCTCTATTTGACTCTTGCAGGATTTCACCTCCCAGACGGTACCTTGTGTTCAGCCTTCGGCTCCCTTCGCCTAAGGGAGCAGCAGGCTGCTTCGCCTAAGAGATGTGTGTGTGTGTGTGTGTGTGTGTGTGTGTGTGTGTGTGTGTGTGTGTGTGAAATAATAATAATAATTAGTTAGTAGTTAGTAACAGTTGATTGACAATTGAGAGGCGGGCCGAAAGAGCAGAGCTCAACCCCAGCAAACACAAGTCAGTACAACTAGGTGAATACACATAGCCTTTGACACAGTACCACACAAGAGACTAGTGCAAAAGCTGGAGATGCAGGCAGGAGTGAAAGGGAAGGTACTCCATTGGATAAGGGAGTACCTAAGCAACAGAAGACAGCGAGTCACTATGAAGGGTGAGGTCTCAGAGGCGTCACCAGTGGAGTCCCGAAGGGTTCCGTCCTTGGACCTATACTGTTTCTGATATATGTAAATGATCTCCCTGAGGGTATAGAATCGTTCCTCTCATTGTTTACTGATGATGCAAAAATTATGAGGATTAAAACAGAGTATGATAGTAGGAGGCTACAAGATGACCTAGACAAACTGAATGAATGGTGCAACAAATGGCTACTAAAGTTCAACCCGAATAAATGTAAGGTAATGAAGATCGGCGGTAAAAACATGAGGCCAGACACAGGATACAGACTGAGAGATGAAGTACTTTATGAAACGGACAGAGAAAAAGATCTAGGAGTTTATATCACACCAAACCTGTCTCCTGAAGCCCACATAAAATTAAATAACATCTGCGGCGTATGCGAGGCTGGCTAACATCAGAACAGCCTTCAGGAACCTGTGAAAGGAATCTTTCTGAACCTTGTACATAGTGTATGTAAGACCAATCCTGGAGTATGCGGCCCCAGCATGGAGCCCGTACCTTATCAAGCACAAGACGAAGCTGGAAAAAGTTCAAAGGTATGCCACTAGACTAGTCCCACAACTAAGAGGCATGAATTACAAGGAAAGGCTGCGTGAAATACACCTCACGACACTGGAATTCAGATAAGTAAGGGGAGATATGATCACTACCTACAAAATTCTCAGAGGAATTGACAGGGTTGAAAAGGATAAACTGTTTAACACTGGTGGTAGGCGAACAAGGTGACACAGGTGGAATCCGAGTACCCAAATAAGCCACAGGGACGTTAGAAAGAACTTTTTCAGTGTCAGAGTAGTTAACAGGTGGAATGCACTAGGCAGTGATGTAGTGGAGGCTGACTCCATCCACAGTTTCAAATGTAGATATGATAGAGCCCAGTAGGCATCTGAACACCAGTTGATTGACGGTTGAAAGGCGGGACCAAAGAGCCAGAGCTCAACCTCCGCAAGCACAACTAGGTGAGTACAACTAGGTGAGTACACACACACACACACACACACACAAACACACACACACACAAACACAAACACACACACAAACACACACACAAACACACACACAACAAACACACACACACACACAAACACACTGTAACGATTCGAGAAAGAGACCTGGGAGTGGATGTGACACCTAATCTAACTCCTGAGGCACATATAAATAGGATAACGACAGCAGCGTACTCTACACTGGCGAAAATTAGAACTTCATTCAGAAACCTAAATGAGGAAGCTTTTAGGGCACTTTACACTGCCTACGTGAGACCCGTCTTAGAGTATGCCGCGCCATCATGGAGCCCCCACCTGAAGAAACACATAAAGAAACTGGAGAAGGTTCAGAGGTTTGCGACGAGGCTTGTCCCAGAGCTACGAGGGATGGGATATGAAGAGCGGCTGAAGGAACTGAACCTTACGACACTAGAGAAAAGAAGGGAGAGAGGAGATATGATAGGGACATATAAAATACTCAGGGGAATTGACAAAGTGGAAATAGATGAAATGTTCACACGTAATAATAACAGAACGAGGGGACATGGGTGGAAACTGGAAACTCAGATGAGTCACAGAGATGTTAGGAAGTTTTCTTTTAGCGTGAGAGTAGTAGAAAAATGGAATGCACTTGGGGAACAGGTTGTGGAAGCAAATACTATTCATACTTTTAAAACTAGGTATGATAGGGAAATGGGACAGGAGTCATTGCTGTAAACAACCGATAGCTAGAAAGGCGGGATCCAAGAGTCAATGCTCGATCCTGCAAGCACATATAGGTGAGTACACACACACACACACAAACACACACACAAACACACACACACAAACACACACACACACACACACACACACACACACACACACACACACACACACATATATTCAAAACAAAACAAAAACTCATCATTTTCGTCAGCCCATCCAACCACCAATCAGCACCAAACAACACACACACGTGAACCAAATACCTTTGACCCCCCCAAAAAAAAACATGTCAGCAAAGCGGAAAACATTAGCGAAGGGATTTAGTACTCACAATATCGCAATCCGCACCATCGCTCATACTTTCACGCCGGTTGGGCAAATACTGACTCGCATAAATCGCCAGCACGTATAATTACCCTCAGAGCCAGAGTCTCGAGGTGTAAATCTTGCTGCACAATGATTTATTGCTAGCAGTTAGGCGAAGACAAAGCGGTCCGATTTTTATGGCAGTCTTAAACTTTATGGTGATGAGGAAGAGTGTGTGTGGTTCTTGGTGTGTGTGTACTCACCTAGTACGTGTGTGTGTGTGTGAGTGTACTCACCTAGTACTTGTGTGTGTGTGTGTGTGTGTGTGTGTACTCACCTAGTACTTGTGTGTGTGTGTGTGTGTGTACTCACCTAGTACTTGTGTGTGTGTGTGTGTGTGTACTCACCTAGTACGTGTGTGTGTGTGTGTGTGTGTGTGTGTGTGTGTGTGTGTGTACTCACCTAGTACGTGTGTGTGTGTGTGTGTGTGTACTCACCTAGTACTTGTGTGTGTGTGTGTGTGTGTACTCACCTAGTACTTGTGTGTGTGTGTGTGTGTGTGTACTCACCTAGTACGTGTGTGTGTGTGTGTGTGTGTGTGTGTGTGTGTGTGTACTCACCTAGTACGTGTGTGTGTGTGTGTGTGTGTGTGTGTACTCACCTAGTACGTGTGTGTGTGTGTGTGTGTGTGTGTGTACTCACCTAGTACGTGTGTGTGTGTGTGTGTGTGTGTACTCACCTAGTACGTGTGTGTGTACTCACCTAGTACGTGTGTGTGTGTGTGTGTGTGTACTCACCTAGTACGTGTGTGTGTGTGTGTGTGTGTACTCACCTAGTACGTGTGTGTGTACTCACCTAGTACGTATGTGTGTGCACTCACCTAGTACGTGTGTGTGTACTCACCTAGTACGTGTGTGTGTACTCACCTAGTACGTATGTGTGTGCACTCACCTAGTACGTGTGTGTGTACTCACCTAGTACGTGTGTGTGTACTCACCTAGTACGTATGTGTGTGTACTCACCTAGTACGTATGTGTGTGTACTCACCTAGTACGTGTGTGTGTACTCACCTAGTACGTGTGTGTGCACTCACCTAGTGCGTGTGTGTGTGTACTCACCTAGTACGTGTGTGTATGTGTACTCACCTAGTACGTGTGTGTGTACTCACCTAGTACGTGTGTGTGTGTACTCACCTAGTACGTGTGTGTGTACTCACCTAGTACGTGTGTGTGTACTCACCTAGTACGTGTGTGTGTACTCACCTAGTACGTGTGTGTGTGTGTACTCACCTAGTTACCCAGTTGTGCTTGCGGCGGTTGAGCTCTGGCTCTTTGGTCCCGCCTCTCAGCTGTCAATCAACTGGTGTACAGGTTCCTGAGCCTACTGGGCTCTATCATATCTACACTTGAAGCTGTGTATGGAGTCAGCCTCCACCACATCACTGCCTAGTGCATTCTATTTGTCTACTACTCTGACACTGAAAAAATTCTTTCTAACGTCTCTATGACTCATTTGGGCACTCAATTTCCACCTGTGTCTCCTTGTGCGTCTCCTAGTTAAATAGTCTGTCTTTATCTAGGCTATCAATTCCTCTGAGAATCTTGTATGTGGCGATTATGTCCCCTCTAACTCTTCTGTCTCCCAGTGACGTGAGGTTTAATTCCCGTAGTCTCTCCTCGTAGCTCATACCCCTCAGTTCGGGTACTAGGCTGGTGGCAAACCTTTGAACCTTTTCCAGTTTAGTCTTATGCTTGACTAGATAAGGACTCCATGTTGGAGCCGCATACTCCAGGATTGGTCTGACATATGTGGTATACAAAGTTCTGAATGATTCCTTACACAAGTTTCTAAAGGTCGTTCTTGTGTTAGCCAACCTGGCATATGCCGCTGATGTGGGCGATATGATGATGTGATGTGGTCCCCTCTTGATATGCGCTTCAGGGGACAGGTCTGGCGTGATATCGACCCCCAGGTCTCTCTCTCTGACTCTTGGAGGATTTCATCTCCCAAATGATAACTTGTATCTGGTCTCCTGTTCCCTGCACCTATCTTCATTACATTACATTTGATTGGGTTAAACTTTACCAACCACTTGTTCGACCATTCCTGCAGCTTGTCCAGGTTTTCTTGAAGCCTCAAACTGTCCTCTGTGACAGCTGTGTGTGTACTCACCTAGTTGTACTCGCCTAGTTGTGTCTGCAGGATCGAACATTGACTCTTGGATCCCGCCTTTCGAGCATCGGTTGTTTACAGCAATGACTCTTGTCCCATTTCCCTATCATACCTGGTTTTAAAATTATGAATAGTATTTGCTTCCACAACCTGTTCCTGAAGTGCATTCCATTTCCCCACTACTCTCACGCTAAGTAGAGAGTAGTACTCTCATGTGTACTGAAGTACTCTCATGTGTGTGTGTGTGTGTGTGTGTGTGTGTGTGTGTGTGTGTGTGTGTGTGTGTGTGTGTACTCACCTATATGTACTCACCTATATGTGCTTGCAGGATCGAGCATTGACTCTTGGATCCCGCCTTTCGAGCATCGGTTGTTTACAGCAATGACTCCTGTCCCATTTCCCTATCATACCTGGTTTTAAAATTATGAATAGTATTTGCTTCCACAACCTGTTCCTGAAGTGCATTCCATTTCCCCACTACTCTCACGCTAAAAGAAAACTTCCTTACATCTCTGTGACTCATCTGAGTTTCAAGCTTCCATCCATGTCCTCTCGTTCTGTTACTATTCCGTGTGAACATTTCGTCTATGTCCACTCTGTCAATTCCTCTGAGTATCTTATACGTTCCTATCATGTCCCCCCTCTCCCTTCTTCTTTCTAGTGTCGTAAGGCACAGTTCCCTCAGGCGCTCTTCATACCCCATCCCTCGTAGCTCTGGGACGAGTCTCGTTGCAAACCTCTGAACCTTTTCCAGTTTCATTATATGCTTCTTCAGATGGGGACTCCATGATGAGGCGGCATACTCTAAGACTGGCCTTACGTAGGCAGTGTAAAGCGCCCTAAATGCCTCCTTACTTAGGTTTCTGAATGATGTTCTAACTTTTGCCAGTGTAGAGTACGCTGCTGTCGTTATCCTATTAATATGTGCCTCAGGAGATAGATTAGGTGTTACGTCCACCCCCAGGTCTCTTTCACGCGTCGTTACAGGTAGGCTGTTCCCCTTCATTGTGTACTGTCCCTTTGGTCTCCTATCTCCTAGTCCCATTTCCATAACTTTACATTTGCTCGTGTTGAATTCTAGTAGCCATTTCTCTGACCATCTCTGCAATCTGTTCAGGTCCTCTTGGAGGATCCTGCAATCCTCATCTGTCACAACTCTTCTCATCAACTTTGCATCATCCGCAAACATCGACATGTAGGACTCTACGCCTGTAAACATGTCGTTAACATATACAAGAAATAGAATTGGTCCCAGCACCGATCCTTGTGGTACTCCACTTGTTACTGTTCGCCAGTCCGACTTCTCGCCCCTTACCGTAACTCTTTGGCTCCTTCCTGTTAGGTAGTTCCTTATCCATTCTAGGACCTTTCCCCCCACCCCCGCCTGCCTCTCGAGCTTGAACAGCAGTCTCATGTGCGGTACTGTATCAAAGGCTTTTTGGCAGTCCAGAAATATGCAGTCTGCCCAACCATCTCTGTCCTGTCTTATCCTCGTTATTTTATCATAGAATTCCAGAAGGTTTGTTAGGCACGATTTCCCTGTCCAGAACCCATGTTGATGTTTGTTCACAAACCTAATGTTCTCCAGGTGTGCAACCAAGCGTAGCCTAATGTGTGTGTGTGTGTGTGCGTGTGTGTGCGCGTGCGTGCGTGCTTACCCATCTGTACTCACTTAATTTACCCTTCAGGATCAGGAGTTAACTCTTGAATTATTGCTTTTCTAGCCCCTCGCTGTCTACTGCATAGTCTCTCACTTTATTCCTTGCTCATGTCTAACTTTGAAACTATGGATGCAGTTCGCTTCCACAAATTGATCGTTTAGTCCATTCTATATTTTGTGTTACTACTCCTAAAACACACAATCTGGCCGACCTTTTTCTTGTCTCATTTTTGTTACTTTGACGTAAAACTTCCCTGATTCCAACCTGGTGATTGTTAATACATATATGATCCTTACTAGTCTACTCCTCATCGTCCTCTCGAGTACCTTGTAGGGGAGGATAGGTATCGTATGCCAGGTATCGTCATCTTCGCGACAATAACTGGCATACCTGGCATACCTAGCACGAAGTATGCTATCATCCAACAGAAGGATAAAACTTTCGCATGTATTGACTCATTAAAGACCGGAGCTGGAGGCATACTGAGGGCATGTGCAACTTCTTTAATCATACGTGTTGAAATATTATCTGATCCCATGGCTTTATTTCCATCTAATGATGTTAGCTAACCACTTTATTACCTCCTGCCAGTACCTAAATACTTGTCAGCCTCTAGTCTAGCGACGCCTCCTCAACTAACACTGGGAGCTGTTTGGGTTAGTGTCAACACACCATGGGCTTTGTGCTCCTTAAAAAAAATGTCCCAGTGATTTTCTGTATGTTCTCCTCCCCTTCTGCCTAGTCTAGTCACTTGGCCATTTACTGTCGTTTTTCTATGTGTATGACTTGGTAGTAACCGGTATTTTCTTTGCTTTGGATGCGATGAAAGAGAGAGAGAGAGAGAGAGAGAGAGAGAGAGAGAGAGAGAGAGAGAGAGAGAGAGAGAGAGAGAGAGAGAGAGACAGAGAGAGACAGAGAGAGACAGAGACAGAGAGAGAGAGAGAGAGAGAGAGAGAGAGAGAGAGAGAGAGAGAGAGAGAGAGAGAGACAGAGAGGGACAGACAGACAGAGAGAGACAGAGAGAGAGAGAGAGACAGAGAGAGACAGAGACAGAGAGAGAGAGAGAGAGAGAGAGAGAGAGAGAGAGAGAGAGAGAGAGAGAGAGACAGAGAGAGAGAGAGACAGAGAGAGACAGAGACAGAGAGAGAGAGAGAGAGAGAGACAGAGAGGGACAGACAGACAGAGAGAGACAGAGAGAGAGAGAGAGAGAGAGAGAGAGAGAGAGAGAGAGAGAGAGAGAGAGAGAGAGAGAGAGAGAGAGAGAGAGAGAGAGAGAGAGAGAGACAGAGAGGGACAGACAGACAGAGAGAGAGAGAGAGAGAGAGAGAGAGAGAGAGAGAGAGAGAGAGAGAGAGAGAGGGAGAGAGAGAGAGAGAGAGAGAGAGAGAGAGAGAGAGAGAGAGAGAGAGAGAGAGAGAGAGAGACAGCAGACAGAGAGACAGAGAGAGAGAGAGAGAGAGAGAGAGAGAGAGAGAGAGAGAGAGAGACAGACAGAGACAGAGAGACAGAGAGAGAGAGAGAGAGAGAGAGAGAGAGAGAGAGAGAGAGAGAGAGAGAGAGAGAGAGAGAGAGAGAGAGAGAGAGACAGACAGACAGACAGACAGACAGCGAACACGAGAACAGTAGGTAACATCAGTCATCATGGTCACACTGGGTTTCGTTGTACTATTCATTGTGTAAAATATTGAGACCGAGCTGGTGTCATTTCACAATATATTTAACCAATTCTTTTTGCCTATAATACTTCCCCCAATTATTCCCCAGCCGGCGTTGTTTGGCCGCGTCACCTGTTTAAGGCATCATGAGGATTATCGCCGTCAACCTATCATTACTGTCTTTAAAGATAGTAATGATAGTTCTTCGAATTGTTCTGCATAAGGCTTACTTTAAATGATGTTCCGTCACCCTTCATTGTTTATAATCTACTTTTTTTGCGTGAGAAACAATTTTGAGATTTGAACTATACCGAGTATTCAAAGTTCGTTCCAGTGTACATATTCTTGAGGATATACAGGCGATGAGTCACAATAACGTGGCTGAAGTATGTTGACCAGACCACACACTAGAAGTTGAAGGGACGACGACGTTTCGGTCCGTCCTGGACCATTCTCAAGTCGATTGATCTTGAGGGTATAGTTGCTATGTGGTCAAGATATCAAGGCTACAAAATACTACATTTCGTCGGTCTACTCACCACAGCTACACAGTTATTTTGGTCGCCTGTGATCGACCAAATTCTTGGATTTGGAATCCAAGAATGGATTCCAAATCCATTTATGGATTTTTTTTTATGGATTCCCAAGAGTCTTCTCTTGTGCTGACTTGATAAGCAGATTAAGTTGTTTACATGTTTACATTTCCCTAGCAATACATTTGATTGAGGCCAAAGTTCATTATATATATAAATATAAATTGAATCTTATTTCTGTGCCTCCGAGCGCTGTACTACCTAGTTAGACGTTTCTTGACAAATCTCCGAGCACTACTAGCTAATTAGCAACCCGTCCTCCAAACAAAGATCCAAAAGTGATTCCATCCACCCGCCAAACCCCCCTGTTTATGAATGAAAAGCGGTTTACACACGACTCACAACTGCTGACGTTCGAACATATCCGGAACAAGTGCTTCACTGACGAATTTTGTTCGAACCACAACGCTATAAATGCTTCACCCACGTACTACAAATACAAATAATCGCCAACAGAACCTAAACACCTAACCTAACCTATGCCTATATATACACAATATGCTAATATATTATAATATTAATTTATACTTGAGAAAATTCCCGTTTTGAATGAACAGCATGTTAAAATTTATGAATGCGTCTGTGGGGTCGACCGCTGAATGTAATGGACTTGAGTCGAGGACGGGTTGCTAATTAGTCACTATGAACACGTTTCCGAGCCCTGTACGAGCTAATTAGTCACTCTAAACACGTCTGTTAACAATGTACGAGCTAATTATATCCCTTTGGACTCGTCTCCTACCGATACTCTAGCGAGCTAGTTGCCTCTAGTCACTATAACCTCCCTCTATCACAATTTAATTTACAAGTTTGTTTCATTAGTCAAGTCCCGAAATTGTTACCGTTAACCCAATTTCAAGGGCCATTTACACAGACTATGAAGTGGATAGCACTGAAGACCGAGCCCTGTGGCACTCCGGTTTCACTTCATTAGTCAGAGAGCCTTTTTCCCCCATAGTTCAATACAACTCTGTATTTATTGTCAGTTATCGGGTCCGGGGGATTCGGATATGTCATTTGTTCTCCAATACCGTACGGCTTCGGTTTACCTATCAGTTATTTTATACGTCGAATAGAGTCAATGGATCTCTGTAAAAAACACACAGCTGTTATCTTTTTTCATTTTGTTTTGGGAAATTTTATTTGTACGCAATCTGGGAATTCAGTTAAATGCGATAGCAATACTAGACCCAGCTACTAGGTTTTCACGTCAAGTGGTCTGGGACCAGATTCACGAAAGCACTTACGCAAACACTTGCGAATGTGTACATCTTTCCTCAATCTTTGACGGCTTTGGTTACATTTATTAAACAGTTTACAAGCATGAAAACTTCCCATTCAACTGTTGTTATTGTTATAAACAGCCTCCTGGTGCTTCGGAGCTCATTAACTGTTTAATAAGTGGAAACAAAGCGGCCAAAGATTGTGAAAAGATGTACAGGTTCGTAAGTGCTTGCGTGAATCTGGCCCCTGGTTTATCAACTTCTAGAGGGTAATTAAGGTCACTACAATAGCCTGACCAATCAGCAAGTTTGGTGTTGGGCTTAAGGCCTATCAGGGAGAGCCGGTCGGCCGAGCGGACAGCACGCTGGACTTGTGATCCTGTGGTCCTGGGTTCGATCCCAGGCGCCGGCGAGAAACAATGGGCAGAGTTTCTTTCACCCTATGCCCGTGTTACCTAGCAGTAAAATAGGTACCTGGGTGTTAGTCAGCTGTCACGGGCTGCTTCCTGGGGGTGGAGGCCTGGTCGAGGACCGGGCCGCGGGGACACTAAAAATCCCCGAAATCATCTCAAGATAACCTCAAGATAACCTAGATGTACTCACCTAGGTGCACTCACCAAGATGTACTCACCTGCGTGTACTCACCTAGGTATTCACCTAGTTCTGCTTGCGGGGGTTGAGCTCTGCTCTTTCGGCCCGCCTCTCAACTGTCAATCAACAATTGCTAATAACTATTTTTTTTCCACACACACCCAGGAAGCAGCCCGTGACAACTGTCTAACTTCCATGTATGTATTTGCTGCTAGGTAACAGGGGTATCAGGGTGACAGAAACTATGCCCATTTTGTTTCTTCCATTACCGGGGATCGAACCCGGACCCTAGGATTACGAGTCCAGAGTGCCGTCCACTCGGCTATCAGGCCCCAAAGGTGTACTTACGTAGATGTACTCACCTAATTGTTCTTGAGGGGGGGGGGTGATCATCACCTGGGTGCCCATTTACTAGCCTGCAGGATCGACATTAGCTCTTGGACCCCAGCCTTTTCAACATTAGGTTTCCCAGACCCCCCCCCCCCCACACACCGGTGTGTGTTTGGAGCCGGTGGCCGAGCGGACAGCACGCTGGGCACATGATCCTGTGGTCCCGGATTCGATCCCGGGCGCCGGCGAGAAGCGATGGGCAGAGTTACTTTCACCCTATGCCCGTGTTACCTAGCAGTAAATAGGTACCTGGGAGTTAGTCAGCTGTCACGGGCTGCTTCCTGAGGGTGTGTGTGGTGTGGTGGAAAAAAAAGTAGTAGTAGAAACAGTTGATTGACAGTTGAGAGGCGGGCCGAAAGAGCAGAGCTCAACCCCCGCAAGCACAACTAGGTGAATACACAACTTCTCCATTACGGCTCTTAGACTGAAAAGTTCTTTCTGACATCTCTGTGTTTCATCTATTTCCAGCTTTTTTTAATTATGTCCTCTCGTTCTAACGATGAGGACGAGATGACAAAGTATTTACTATTTGAACATTTATTCTATCTCTATTACTCCCCTTTAGTATTTCGTACGTCGTTATCATATCTACCCTATTCCTTTTTTCCACTCCAGTGTAGTATGACCCAGTTCCCTCTAGAATTACTTCCCAGTTCAGTCCCCGTAGCTCAGGAATAAACCTAGTTGCATATTTTTTGGGGCATTTTTTCTAATTTTGTTCTGTTTCTTCAGGTAGGGATTCCATGCCGGGGCAGCATACTCAATAACTGGTTTTACAAAGGTCGACCCACAAAAGTGACGAACTATCCCGTTTTCTGTTTGAGTCGTCCGGCTTACTCGGCAAGGTTAGAAGAGGAAACTTTCAATGAACGTTTTTCATAACGTTTTGAAACTTTATGAGAATTTCCTGCCCACCTAACCTATCAGAGGACCCTTAACTTACTGTTGTTGAAAAAAAATATCCCAAATTTATTTTTTTATTTTCATTTTCATATTACGCCAACTTTCGGCCATATGAACAAACGGCCAAAAGCGACGTTATTTTTTAAGAGGACAGGTTGATACAGCGCTCTTACGGGATCTTTATCCAAGTTCCTCAAGGATAACCGGACGTTTGCCAGTATGACATATGCTGCCCTCGTTATCCTGCTGCCCTCGTTATCCTGCTGCCCTCGTTATCCTGCTGCCCTCGTTATCCTGCTGCCCTCGTTATCCTGCTGATGTGGGCCTCTGGTGAGTGGACATAACCTCCAGTTATGTCCACTCCTAAGTCTCATCTTTTTCAGAAATTGGAAGTTACCTTCCCTTCTTCCTGTTTTTACATATATGGTCTTCGGGTTTTACATATATGATAGAAGAAATTGTTTATGTAATAATCTAAGATGAGGTCTGATAAAGACCTTTTGTGCCCTCTGTAATGCTTTTGCGCTACCGCTCACAGGATGGGTATGGGGTGAACAATAAACTAGCCGCCTTCGGCGGCAACAATTAAATCAATACTTCACATGTAGTCTAAACCACTTCAAATTTGACGCCTATCAAATCATAGTCACAGAAAACGAGCAACATTTTAGCAGCTGCTGCAATACACGATATGCAAATGCCAAAAGATTTGATTAGAATTAATTTGAAGGCGACATTGCAAAATACTTAGCGTCAATTTAACAACTTGCAGCCTAATATGCAAATGAACCCGTCAGACAATCATAATTACCTTTAGGATACAATTTTAGCTGTTAGATTACCTTCTGGGATCGTCGATTTTGAGCAATATTTGCATAAGTCTGGTCATATGAAACATAATTTCATGGACATTAGGTGGGTTGGACAAATTTGTACCATACGATGTGAGAGATGGATAAAATTATATTTTAAAGCATGTGAGTTTAACAAAATTAAATTTTATAATATAAAACAAAATTCTGTCTTAAAGCATGTGAGTTGGACAAAACTATTTATTAAAATATAGGAATTGGACAAAATTATATCTTAAAATATATGAGTTGGACAAAATTATCTTAAAATATATGAGTTGGACAAAATTATATCATAAAATATATGAATGGGACAAAATTATATCTTAAAATATATGAGTTGGACAAAATTATATCTTAAAATATATGAGTTGGACAAAATTATATCATAAAATATATGAGTGGGACAAAATTATATCTTAAAATATATGAGTTGGACAAAATTATATCATAAAATATATGAATGGGACAAAATTATATCTTAAAATATATGAGTTGGACAAAATTATATCTTAAAATATATGAGTTGGACAAAATTATATCTTAAAATATATGAATGGGACAAAATTATATCATAAAATACGTCTTCATTAGATACCAACTCTAGAACAGTTATCAAATAGCCCCGTGAACAAAATAAGTTATCAATTTAATAGATAAAGTTAAGTGAACGCGTTAAGTTGTCAAGTTCTCGTACGAATCAAACCTTCAAAACTTATCTATTTTAATAAAAGTAAAAGTTTAATACCTCGAACCCATTTGTTTAACTTTTGCAAACATTTTGTATACAGGAAAAAACAAATGCTCGGACTTACGGAATGCTTTCTTCTATGAACGAAGTAAGCGACGGTTATGGACGAAGGTCAATACTTCACAAACACCTTTATGTCCAGTCTCACACAAGGTCAATACTTCACAAACACCTTTATGTCCAGTCTCACACAAGGTCAATACTTCACAAACACCTTTATGTCCAGTCTCACACAAGGTCAATACTTCACAAACACCTTTATGTCCAGTCTCACACAAGGTCAATACTTCACAAACACCTTTATGTCCAGTCTCACACAAGGTCAATACTTCACAAACACCTTTATGTCCAGTCTCACACAAGGTCAATACTTCACAAACACCTCTATAGCCAGACTCACATAAACTCAATACTTCACACCTCTATAACCAGTCTCACACAAGGTCAATACTTCACAAACACCTCTATAGCCAGTCTCACACAAGGTCAATACTTTACCCCTCTATAACCAGTCTCACACAAGGTCAATACTTCCCAAACACCTCTACAGCCAGTCTCACACAAGGTCAATACTTCACTAACACCTCTATAACCAGTCTCACACAAGGTCAATACTTCACAAACACCTCTATAGCCAGTCTCACACAAGGTCAATACTTCACAAAACACCTTTATAACCAGTCTCACACAAGGTCAAGGATTGGGCACCAATCCTTAACTGTTAGCCCCTCTTCACCCAACAACAATTCGAAGCCTGGTTGTTAACCGATCAACGGGTTGTGTTCCAGGGGCAAGCACGTAGGGTAAGGCTTACCCTGAGCAATGGGAGGGAGAGCTCTCAGCCAATGGTACAAAATGGTTCACACTGGTACAAAATTACTCATATATAAAGAGTGAGGTGAGTGAATGTAGTGAATGTGAGTGAATTAAAAAATTTCTGTAAAAGTAGGGTCGAAAAATTATACAGAAATTGTGAATGAAACTCATGTCAGACTTCGGGATTTTTCAAGTAGTTCATATTGTTGTTTAAGATTAGCTACCTGGAGCAAGGAGCTCCAAGTAGCACAGGCTATGGTGAGCCCGCAGTGGACTTCAAGTAGTTCAATTTGAGGGGGGTTAGGTCCAGAGCAAATACACGTGGATCACTTAACCAAAATCACAGATGGTGGACAGCCTGTGGGGAGTTGTCAAGACTCCCCACATATATTATATATATATATATATATATATATATATATATATATATATATATATATATATATATATATATATATATATATATATATATATATATATATATATTAAATACAAATTTGAAATACGAAAGACGTTTGTAAACGAAAAAAAGTATCAGAAACTTCTATAAAATACAAATTTATTTTATTTCTAATAAAAAGTTTAGCATGCAATTTGCAATTGCAAAGTCAGAGAGAGAGAGAGATACGGACTACAGTCTGCCCAACTCCCAGGTACCTATTTAATGGTAGGTGAACAGAGGCATCAGGGTGAAAGAAACTCTGCCCATTCGTTTCCGCCTCCACCGGGGATCGAACTCAGCCGTCACTCCTGGTTGTATAAGTACTCGAGTGGGCGTGGTTGTATGAGTACATGAGTGACCGTGGTTGTATAAGTACTCGAGTGGGCGTGGTTGTATGAGTACATGAGTGACCGTGGTTGTATGAGTACTTGAGTGACCGTGGTTGTATGAGTACGTGAGTGACCGTGGTTGTATGAGTACATGAGTGACCGTGGTTGTATGAGTACATGAGTGACCGTAACTTGTATGAGTACTTGAGTGACCGTGGTTGTATGAGTACGTGAGTGACCGTGGTTGTATGAGTACATGAGTGACCGTGGTTGTATGAGTACATGAGTGACCGTGGTTGTATGAGTACTTGAGTGACCGTGGTTGTATGAGTACATGAGTGACCGTGGTTGTATGAGTACATGAGTGACCGTAACTTGTATGAGTACATGAGTGACCGTAACTTGTATGAGTACATGAGTGACCGTAACTTGTATGAGTACATGAGTGACCGTAACTTGTATGAGTACATGAGTGACCGTAACTTGTATGAGTACATGAGTCATCTTTATTTAATACATAAATTCTACATAGATGGACATAGAGGGAATTTACTTTAATTATTACAATTAAATTCTACCCTCTCTCTTTCTTCCCCATATTCTTATATCACCACTTTTCTTATTTTATTTAAGCATTGTATTTCCGTATATTTTTCTTCATTCTGTTAACGGCAAAATGCACTTACTTCACCTCTGTTCCTAACGCAGTCAAGCTTGGTATGAAGCGAGTTGTTCCCAATGAACTGAAACTTCGAAAATATTGTATAACCTTCGATCCAATACACAAGATAAAATAGACAGTTAAATGTGGCGGCAATCGTCCGTAGACTTTCGTAACTTTCGACTATATATATATATATATATATATATATATATATATATATATATATATATATATATATATAGGAATTTTTTTAGCATCACCTAGTTAGCTTTTTTGACACACTATACTCCACTTCATATAGTCTAGGGTAGCTGCACTAATGCAGATGTACCTCATGTATTAATAAAAATATATTTTTTTTCCTTCAGATGTAAACCGAATAAGGAATCAAACTTACTTTAAAATAAAATTTTTCTTTTTCATAACTTCTTTTTCTTTACTCAATTATTTTTTTCTGTCTTACGTCCAACCTCAGCTTTTTTCTCAGGGTCCATCATCACTTCCTTTGGGTCCGCTATTATTTCTTGGGGTCCACTATCATTTCTTGGGGTCCACTATCATTTCTTGGGGTCCACTATCATTTTCTGGGGTTCACTCTCATTTCTTGCGGTCCACTATCATTTCCTGGGGTCCACTATCATTTTCTGGGGTTAACTACCATTTCTTGAGGTCCACTATCATTTCCTGGGGTCACCTATCATTTTCTGGGGTTCACTACCATTTCCTGGGGCCCATCATCACTTCCAGGGGGTCCACTATAATTTTCTGGGGTCCAGTAACATTTCCTGGGGTAAATCACAACTTCACGTGTACAACCATCCCATCTGGCGGCGAGCAAGTTTCATAGCCAAACATAAATAGTATCACAACCAGTATCATAAAAAAAGGCTAGAATGCCTTTTCTTGACTTAGAATCAAGGCTAGAATCTATTCAATGGCGAGATTCATGTAGTACACCAGAATTAGTTTACAATGTGTCCTAATGATGGCAAATCTAAAAAGAGATATTTATTAATTCAATGATTTTTTTTCTCTCATAGGCAGAGACTTTTCAGGGTTTTTTTTTCGAAGGCATTTCAGTCATTTTTCGCAATGTCTCGTCAACATGCCACCTTCCTCCTTTCTTATCTTCACCGAAACGAAAATTCTGTATTAAGGAAATCTAAAGCTTTTTTTCTAAGCATCAGTCCATCAGTGATCCCTTTAATGATGAAAAAAATTACTGACTTGATATACCCATTTTGATGTGCAACACGAAATTATTTTGTACAAGACAGAAGGCTTTTTAATTATTATGTCTTCTGTTTAGTGGCGAGAGGTTTGAAATGTCACAGGTTTTATTCTCCTGTTACCCACCCACTTGGGCTGGACGGTAGAGCGACGGGCTCGCTTCATGCAGGTCCGCGTTCAATCCCCGACCATCCAAATGGTTGGGCACCAGTCCTTGCCCCCCGTCCTATACCAAATCCTCATCCTGATCCCCTTCTAAGTGCTATATAGTCGTAATGCCTCGGCGCTTTCCCACTGATATATTCCCCTGATAATTACAGGAAATACTATTCCCACAGTACCATAATCAGGGGAACACTTTTACCCTGATTCAATCTTGACTGAAAATTGTAACCTGACATGACCAAGTTATTCGTTTTATTTGGTTGATTGACAGTATTGTGGCTCAAGTCTGAGGAGCGGGGTTTAGTGTCCGCTTTGTCGTGCCAGTTTGTACCTCGTTAATAGCAACAAAATATGTTGTGTGTTATTCTAGACTAACACGCTAACCTTTTTCACATTATGTACAGAGACACGAATACTTTCATAATCGGGCACGCCCACACATGGGAGGGGACCAGCAGGAGCAACACACACACACACACACACACACAGGGTATTGACAGGATAGTTTTTAATTATGTCTTCTGTTTAGTGGGGAGAGGTTTGAAATGTCACAGGATTTATTCTCTTGTTACCCAACCACTTGGGCTGGACGGTAGAGCGACGGTCTCGCTTCATCCAGGTCGGCGTGACAGGAATTCATGACAAGAATTGAAACGGTAGATAAAAGTAACTGTTTAACAAGGGCGGTACGCGAACAAGGGGACACAGGTGGAGACTGAGTACCCAAATGAGCCACAGGGACGTTAGAAAGAACTTTTTCAGTGTCGGAGTAGTTAACAGGTGAAATGCATTAGGCAGTGATGTGGTGGAGGCTGACTCCATACACAGTTTTAAATGCAGATATGATAGAGCCCAGTAGGCTCAGGAATCTGTACACTAGTTGATTGACGGTTGAGAGGCGGGACCAATGAGCCTGAGCTCAACCCCCGCAAGCACAAATAGTTGAGTACAAAGAGATGAATACACACACACACACACACACACACACACACACACACACACACACACACACACACACACACAGTGTGTGCCTCTGGCAATGATCTTTAATGAGTCACTTATGTCGGGAGAATTGCCCAGTTGCTGGAAGGAGGCAAATGTCGTACCGATTTTCAAAAAGGGTGATAGGGAGGAGGCACTTAACTACAGACCCGTATCACTGACAAGCATCCCCTGCAAA
Organism: Procambarus clarkii; assembly: GCF_040958095.1. Classification (NCBI taxonomy): domain Eukaryota; kingdom Metazoa; phylum Arthropoda; class Malacostraca; order Decapoda; family Cambaridae; genus Procambarus; species Procambarus clarkii. Next base: position 15,183,848 of record NC_091194.1, read on the forward strand.
ATACTTGAAAGAATAATTAGGCTAAGACTTGTTGAGCACCTGGAGAGCATTGGGTTTGTAAACAAGCACCAACATGGGTTCTGGACAGGGAAATCATGCCTAACAAACCTTTTAGAATTCTATGATAAAGTAACAAGGATAAGGCAGGACAGAGAAGGCTGGGCAGACTGCATATTTCTTGACTGCCAAAAGGCCTTTGATACGGTACCGCACATGAGACTGCTATACAAACTTGAGAGGCAGGCAGGAGTAAGCGGAAAGGCCCTAGTATGGGTGAAGAACTACCTAACAGGAAGGAGCCAGAGGGTAATGGTAAGGGGCGAAAAGTCGGACTGGCGAACAGTAACAAGTGGAGTACCTCAAGGATCGGTGCTGGGACCAATCCTCTTTCTAATTTACGTAAATGATATGTTTACAGGAGTGGAATCATACATGTCAATGTTTGCAGATGACGCAAAATTAATGAGAAGAGTTGTGACAGACGAGGATTGTAGGATCCTCCAAGAGGACTTAAACAGGCTGCAGAGATGGTCAGGGAAATGGCTACTGGAGTTTAACACCAGTAAATGTAAAGTTATGGAAATGGGATCAGGTGACAGGAGACCAAAGGGACAGTACACAATGAAGGGGAACAGCCTACCTGTAACGATTCGAGAAAGAGACCTGGGAGTGGATGTGACACCTAATCTAACTCCTGAGGCACATATAAATAGGATAACGACAGCAGCGTACTCTACACTGGCGAAAATTAGAACTTCATTCAGAAACCTAAATGAGGAAGCTTTTAGGGCGCTTTACACTGCCTACGTGAGACCCGTCTTAGAGTATGCCGCGCCATCATGGAGCCCCCACCTGAAGAAACACATAAAGAAACTGGAGAAGGTTCAGAGGTTTGCGACGAGGCTTGTCCCAGAGCTACGAGGGATGGGATATGAAGAGCGGCTGAAGGAACTGAACCTTACGACACTAGAGAAAAGAAGGGAGAGAGGAGATATGATAGGGACATATAAAATACTCAAGGGAATTGACAAAGTGGAAATAGATGAAATGTTCACACGTAATAATAACAGAACGAGGGGACATGGGTGGAAACTGGAAACTCAGATGAGTCACAGAGATGTTAGGAAGTTTTCTTTTAGCGTGAGAGTAGTAGAAAAATGGAATGCACTTGGGGAACAGGTTATGGAAGCAAATACTATTCATACTTTTAAAACTAGGTATGATAGGGAAATGGGACAGGAGTCATTGCTGTAAACAACCGATAGCTAGAAAGGCGGGATCCAAGAGTCAATGCTCGATCCTGCAAGCACATATAGGTGAGTACATATAGGTGAGTACACACACACACACACACACACACACACACACTGTGTGTATGTGAAAGATGGCAAGACGTGCTCCCATCTTCCCGCTGGAAAGATGGGACACCACGAGCATAGTTCTCATCCTGTAACTACACTTAGGTAATTACACAACACACACACGTGAAACTTAGAACGGGTGATTACAGGTACACAGAGAATGACAAAGAGGTGTGTGAAGAACTCAACAAGAGGGTCCAGGAAGTCTTCACAATAGAACAAGGTGACGTCACTGTGCTAGGAGAGGGGGCAGGAAACCAGGCGGCCTTGGAAGGTTCGAAATTACGAGAGATGAGATAAATAGACACCTGTTGGATCTGGATGTGAGAAAGGCTGTTGGTCCAGACGGGATCTCACCATGGGTATCGAATGAGTGTGCAGGAGCACTTTGTTTGCCACTCTCCATAGTGTATAGTAGGTCACTGGAAACGGGAGACCTACCAGAAATATGGAAGACGGCTAATGTAGTCCCAATATACAAAAAGAGTGACAGACATGAGGCACTGAACTACAGGCCAGTGTCCTTAACTTGTATACCATGCAAGGTGATGGAGAAGATCGTGAGAAAAACCTAGTAACACATCTGGAGAGAAGAGACTTCGTGACAACCCCAACATGGGTTTTGTGAGGGTAAATCTTGTCTGACTGGCTTAAGAGAATTCTACGACCAGGTGACAAAGATTAAGCAAGAAAGAAAGATGGGCGGACTGCATTTTCTTGGAGTGTCGGAGAGCCTTTAACACAGTACCCCTTAAGAGGCTGGTACATAAGCTGGAGAAACAGGCAGGAGTAACTGGTAGGGTGCTCCAGTGGATAAGGGAGTACCTAAACAATAGGAAGCAGAGAGTTACAATGAGGGGTGAGACCTCAGATTGGCGTGAAGTCACCAGTGGAGTCCCACAGGGCTCTGTACTCCGACCTATCCTGTTTCTGATATACGTAAATGATCTCCCAGAGGGTATAGACTCATTCCTCTCAATGTTTGCTGACGACGCCAAAATTATGAGAAGAATTAAGACAGAGGAGGACTGCTTGAGACTTCAAGAAGACCTGGACAAACTGAAGGAATGGTCAAACAAATGGTTCTTAAGAGTTTAACCCCACCCAAATGTAATGTAATGAAGATAGGTGTAGGGAGCAGGAGGCCAAATACAAGGTATCATCTGGGAGATGAAATTCTTCAAGAATTAAAGAGAGAAAGACCTGGGGGTTGATATCACGCCAGACCTGTCTCCTGAAGCCCATATCAAGAGGATAACATCTGCGGCATATGCCATTTTGGCCAACATAAGAACGGCCTTTAGAAACTTGTATAAGGAATCATTCAGAACTTTGTATACCATCTATGTCAGACCAATCCTGGAATATGCAGCTTCAGCATGGAGTCCATATCTACTCAAGCATAAGACTAAACTGGAAAAGGTTCAAAGGTTTGCCACCAGACTAGTATTCGAACTGAGAGGTATGAGCTACGAGGAGAGACTACGGGAATTAAACCTCACATCGTTGGAAGATAGAAGAGTTACAGGGGATATGATCACCAAATACAAGATTCTCAAAGGAATTGATAGGGTGGAAATTTCCACACAGGTGGAAATTGAGTGCCCAAATGAGCCATCTTATCTTGAGGTTATCTTGAGATGATTTCGGGGCTTTAGTGTCCCCGCGGCCCGGTCCTCGACCAGGCCTCCTACCCCAGGAAACAGCCCGTGACAGCTGACTAACACCCAGGTACCTATTTTACTGCTAGGGAACAGGGGCATAGGGTGAAAGAAACTCTGCCCATTGTTTCTCGCCGGCGCATGGGATCGAACCCAGGACCACAGGATCACAAGTCCAGCGTGCTGTCCGCTCGGACGACCGGCTCCCTGCCATAGAGATATTCTAAAGATTGTTTTAGTGTCAGAGTAGTTGACAAATAGAATGCACTAGGAAGTGATGTGATGGAGGCAGACTCCATACACAGTTTCAAGTGTAGATATGATAGAGCCCAGTAGGCTTAGGAACCTGTACACCAGTTGATTGACAGTTGAGAGGCGGAACCAAAGAGCCAGAGCTCGACCTCCGCAAGCACAACTAGGTAAGTACAACTAGATAAGTACACAAACACACACACATACACAAGTTGACAAATGGAATGCATTAGGAAGTGATGTGGTGGAGGCTGACTCCATACACAGTTTCATATGTAGATATGATATAGCCACATAGGCTCAGGAACCTTTTAATCAGTTGATTGACAGTTGAGAGGCAGGACCAAAGAGCCAGAGCCCAACCCCCACAAGTCCAACTAGGCGAGTACAATCCCCCACGCACACAAACACACACACATTGGACCTCATATTTGCCCAAAATTAGTCAAATATAACATGGAATACGAAATACCTCGACAAATGCGTGCGAGCCAGCCCATGAATATATGATGTCAGTGAAAACCATGAAAAGAGGGTGCATGGCGCTGGCTGTATAGCGTGCACAGAATGGGATCACGGTTAAGGCAATGTCTTGACAGGACACAGTACGAAACACAGCTCACGAAATGATAGATTGCATCAACAACAAATTTCAAGAAAGCTGAGAGTAAAGTTTTACGTCACTCTTTCTCTCCGTCCGATCCCAGCTCCTTGTCCTAATATCTCAGCTCCTTGTCCTAATATCTCTGGTTCTCGTCTTCATATCCCAGCTCCTTGTCTTCATATCCCAGCTCCTTGTACTCATATCCCAGCTCCTTGTCCTCGTATCCCAGCTCCTTGTCCTCATATCCCAGCTCCTTGTCCTCATATCCCAGCTCTTTGTCCACATATCCCAGCTCCTTGTCCTCAAATCCCAGCTCTTTGTCCTCATATCCCAGCTCCTTGTCTTCATATCCCAGCTCCTTGTCTTCATATCCCAGCTCTTTGTCTTCATATCCCAGCTCCTTGTCTTCCTATCCCAGCTCCTTGTCTTCATATCCCAGCTCCTTGTCTTCATATCCCAGCTCCTTGTCCTCATATCCCAGCTCCTTGTCCTCATATCCCAGCTTTGTCTTCATATCCCAGCTCCTTGTCCTCATATCCCAGCTTTGTCCTCATATCCCAGCTCCTTGTCCTCATATCCCAGCTTTGTCCTCATATCCCAGCTCCTTATCCTCGAATCCCAGCTCCTTGTCCTCGTATCCCAGCTCCTTGCCCTCATATCCCAGTTCCTTGTTCTCATATCCCAGCTCCTTGCCCTCATATCCCAGCTCCTTGTCCTCGTATCCCAGCTCCTTGTCCTCGTATCCCAGCTCTTTGTCCACATATCCCAGCTCCTTGTCCTCAAATCCCAGCTCCTTGTCCTCATATCCTAGCTCCTTGTCCTCATATCCCAGCTCCTTGTCCTAGTATCCCAGCTCCTTTTCCTCATATCCCAGCTCTTTGTCCTCATATCCCAGCTCCTTGTCCTCATATCCCAGCTCCTTGTCCTCATATCCCAGCTTCTTGTCCTCATATCCCAGCTCCTTGTCCTCATATCCCAGCTCCTTGTCCTCATATCCCAGCTCTTTGTCCTCATATCCCAGCTCCTTGTCCTCGTATCCCAGCTCCTTGTCCTCATATCCCAGCTCCTTGTCCTCGTATCCCAGCTCCTTGCCCTCATATCCCAGCTCCTTATCCTCATATCACTTACAAAGTGCTAAATAGTCGTACATGTTTGGTGCGATCCCCGGATAATTACCTTACCTTATCTTGCCTTATCTTACCTTACCTTATCTTGCCTTATCTTACCTTATCTTGCCTTATCTTACCTTACCTTATCTTGCCTTACCTGGTAAAAAAGCACCAAACCAACAAATGATTAAGCAGGTGCTTCTAGGATGTCGTAAAGAAAAGCAAAATGAATTGTAGAGGCTTTAGACACACAACCGTGAGAGCAGAAAGATCTTAAGAGGCCTTGAAGGATTAAACACACACACACACACACACACACACACACACACACACACACACATACACACACACACACACACACACACACACACACACACACACACACATATCTCAACCTGTCTTAAAATAAAAATTTGGAAATTTATTTTCCATGTGAAATCGACCCGAAACAGTATGTTGTGCTTCTCCGGTAGGTTAAAAAGGCAACAAGTTCTCCTAGTGTTTCAAAACGTCAAGGAAACTGTTAATTTAAAGTATGTCCTTCCCTAACCTAACAGACTATAAGCCAGAGGACCCAAAACAGAAAACGGGACAGTACGTCACTTTCGCCAGCCGCTTCCTTTTGTCTATTACGGCAATTTTTTTTTAGCCTTAATGCGCATACCAGCGAAAAGCGACACGTTGTAAGAGGACTGGTTGCTCTAACACAAACACAAACACAAACACACACACACACACACACACACACACACACACACACACACCCTCCTTCCCCCCGTAAACCTCACCGGTAGAGATGGCCGCAAAATTGACATTGTAATTAATTTTCAAAGACAATTTATGACCCACTGCCGTCGTCAGGATGAGGGGTGGGGGGGGGGGAACAATGATCATTTATATAAAACACGGAAAAGTGTGTCTCTCCACTCTCTGGAAGTTAATATTAATGCTTTTACATTCCTGGTGGATTTAGCCCAAAGGTTTTAATGTTTATTCTTGTAGCAAATTGTACCACCTCCTTGTTTCATCGTGTACTTTAACTTATTATGCCTGCTTGAACTATCTTTTTATATACAAAATGACAGGGACAAATTACTTTTTGTCTTCTCCAAGGCTATGGGTCCCCACAATTGTACCAGAGATGGTACCCCTACACATTTTATACATACAAATATATAAATATTTATATATATAAATATATATATATATATATATATATATATATATATATATATATATATATATATATATATATATAAAAATATTTATATATATATAAATACATATACAAATATATATATTTGTATAATCTGTATGGTACATATTATGTATCAAATACAAGTTGTGAGGGTACCACCTGTGGTGCAAATGTGAGGACCCATAGCCTCAGAGAAGAAAATAAGGAGTATTCAGAGAAGACATTGTGGATTTTCACTGAACACACTAATATTTTCTTCTCCTCTCACCCCCATTCTTTTGTATATACACATATATGTTTATTTTATTTAAACTTTGTTACAAAAAAGCAGTATATATATATATATATATATATATATATATATATATATATATATATATATATATATATATATATATATACCAGTTATATATATATATATATATATATATATATATATATATATATTTTGGTAGCGGTCTTGTAGAGATCTGCTGTTGAATATGACCGAAAGCGTAAGATTAATGAGTCTAACATGAATATCCTCAATATTTCTTATGTTTTTCTTCACTGCCGAAGGAAGTTGAAAAATTAACTCTCCACAGTTCATTTTCAAACTTTATTATAGTCTGACAGTGAAGAATAACATAAGAACTATTGAGAAGATACGTGTTAGAATCATTAATCTTACGCTTTCGGTCATATTCAACAACATATGTTTACGACAAAGACTGCTACCTCTGGCATTATGTAAATAATTCCAAAGGAAATAATGCCATGAAATATGTATGGCATTTCCTGGAATTTTCCTGCCTGTTCCTCGCTGACAAACTTGAGTTACTTCCACGTTGTCAAGTTGAGTCTCGAACTATTTATGTCAAGTCTGTGGTGTTGGGATTGGATAGCTCTTACTGCTCTCGGACTGTGGTGCTCGATAATGTCACGGTTTTGACTGAGGTTAAGTATATAGGCCTACGAGCTGATCTGCGCGCGCGCGCACACACACACACACAGTAAATCTGGCCTCACTGGCTTAATAGAATTCTACGATCAGGTGACAAAGATTAAGCAAGAAAGAGAAGGCTGAGCGGACTGCATTTTTTTGGACTGTTACAAAGCCTTTGATACAGTCCCCCATAAGAGGCTGTTGCATAAGCTGGAGAGACAGGCAGGAGTAACTGGTAGGGCGCTCCAGTGGATAAGGGAATACCAAAGCAATAGAAAGCAAAGAGTTACAGTGAGGGGCGAGACCTCAGATTAGCGTGAAGTCACCAGTGGAGTCCCACAGGGCTCTGTACTCGGTCCTATTCTGTTTCTGATATACGTAAATGATCTCCCGGAGGGTATAGACTCATTCCTCACAATGTTTGCTGACGATGCCAAAATTATGAGAAGGATTAAGACAGAGGAGGACTGCTTGAGGATTCAAGAAGACCTAGACAAACTAAAGGAATGGTCGAAAAATGGTTGTTAGAGTTAAACCCAAGCAAATGTAATGTGACGAAGATAGGTGTAGGGAGCAGGACGCCAATTACAAGGTATCATTTGGGAGATGAAATTCTTCAAGAGTCAGAGAGAAAGACCTGGAGGTTGATATCACGCCAGACCTGTCTCCTGAAGCCCATATCAAGAGGATAACATCAGTAGCATATGCCAGGTTGGCTAACATAAGAACGGAATTTAGACACTTCTGCAAGGAATCATTCAGAACCTTGTATACCACCTATGTCACACCAATCCTGGAGTATGCAGCCCCAGCATGGACTCCATATCTAGTCAAGCATAAGACTAAACTGGAAAAAGTTCAAAGGTTTGCCACCAGACTAGTACCCGAGCTGAGAGGTATGAGCTACGAGGAGAGACTACGGGGATTAAACCTCACGTCGCTAAAAGACAGAAGAGTTAGGGGGGAGGATATGATCACCACGTACAAGATTCCCTGAGGAATTGACAGGGTAGATAAAGACAGGCTATTTAACACAAGGGGCACACGCACTAGGGGACACAGGTGGAAACTGAGTGCCCAAATGAGCCACAGGGATATTAAAAAGAATTTTTTTAGTGTCAGAGTGGTTGACAAATGGAATGCATTAGGAAGTGATGTGGTGGAGGCTGACTCCATACACAGTTTCAAATGTAGATATGATAGAGCTCAATAGGCTCAGGAACCTATATACCAGTTGATTGACAGTTGAGAGGCGGGACCAAAGAGCCAGAGCTTAACCCCGCAAGCACAAATAGGTGAGTACAGTCGTTAGGCATGGTCAGGGAGCTTTAGCTTGACCCCATATATATATATATATGTCGTACCTAGTAGCCAGAACGCACTTTTCAGCCTACTATGCAAGGCCCGATTTGCCTAATAAGCCAAGTTTTCCTGAATTAATGTATTTTCTCTAATTTTTTTCTTATGAAATGATAAAGCTACCCATTTCATTATGTATGAGGTCAATTTTTTTTATTGGAGTTAAAATTAACGTAGATATATGACCGAACCTAACCAACCCTACCTAACCTAACTTAACTTATCTTTATATGTTAGGTTAGGTTAGGTAGCATAAAAAGTTAGGTTAGGTTAGGTTAGGTAGGTTAGGTAGTCGAAAAAACATTAATTCATGAAAACTTGGCTTATTAGGCAAATCGGGCCTTGCATAGTAGGCTGAGAAGTGCGTTCTGGCTACTAGGTACGACATATATATATATATATATATATATATATATATATATATATATATATATATATATATATATACACAACTTTAGAACACTTTCCCACCAGGAGACTCGAACCCTAGCCAGCACAGAAGCCTTCCAGCAACTGGCATAACAGGTACGCCTTCCAGGTATGCCAGTTGCTGGAAGGCTTCTGTGCTGGCTAGGGTTCGAGTCTCCTAGTGGGAAAGTGTTCTAAAGTTGTATACTTCACTCTCGTGTTTAGGAGAGTTGTGCCTTATATATATATATATATATATATATATATATATATATATATATATATATATATATATATATATATATATATATATATAGTAGGCATCCGTGAATCTCGTGGGGTTATGGAGTTGTGTCCTGGGTGTCTAGTTGTTGTAGTGTAGTTGGATACAGCGCCTGCTGTGGCTGTGAAGGCCAACCCGAGAATGACAGTCCCGACCGCAGCGAGCGCAGATAAACACCGAAGCGGGTGCGTCTGTCAGTGGTCGAGACCTCCTCTGAAGTCCATTATCCTCCGCCTGCCTCTTCAGTTCATCCTCGAATTGCTGGAGTCCCTTCTGCACTTTACATCTCCAGGCAGATCTGTCCACAGCTGCTGCCTCCCAAGTGTTGATGTCGATGTTCAGATGCTTGAAGTCGCGTTTGCAGGCATCTTTGAAACGCAGCTGAGGTCTTCCGGAAGTCTCCTTCCTGATGCCAGTTCTCCATACTAGAGGTCCTTCGGTATGCGGCCATCTTCCATGCGTGTGACATGTCCCAGCCACCGCATGCGTCTCTGCTTCAGGAGAGTGAACATTGAAGGGACCCCTGTTCTCTCGAGTACTGTGTTGTTGGTGACCTGGTCTTTCCACATCTCAAGGATGCGTCTCAGGTTCCGCGTGTGAAAGGTATTGAGCCGTCTCTCCTAGCGAAAGCGCAGAGTCCAGGAATCCGAGCCGTAGAGAAGTGTACTCACCACACATGCCATGTAAACTTGTGCCTTGGTGTGCACTGTCAGTTTGGCATTTTCCCAAACGCGCTTTGTGAGCCTGGCCAGTGTTGTTGCGGCCTTCCCGATACGCCTGTTGAGCTCAGTGTCCAGGGAAAGGGTGTCTGAGATTGTGGAGCCCAGGTACACAAACTCGTGAACTGCCTCCAGCTTGCAGTCTGTGATGTTTATACAGGTTAACTCCTTGACGTCTTGTCCCATCACCTGTTTTCTTCAGACTGATTGTCTCGCCGAATGTGGAACAGACTGCGACAAAGCGGTTGAGCAGCTGCTGCAGGCCTTCTGCTGTGTGTGTGGTGATCGCTGCGTCGTCGGCGAAGAGGAACTTCCTGAGGATTCGCATCTGTATTTTCGTCTTAGCTCGGAGTCTGGATAGATTATAGAGATTTTCATTAGATCTTGTACGGAGATAGATGCCCTCTGTGGTTGTTCCAAAGGCATGTTTAACGAGGATTGCGAAGCTGCCGAACAGGGTTGGAGCAAGAACTCACCCCTGTTTAACACCACTGGTGATGTTGAATGGTTCAGAAGTTGAGCCGTCGTACACGACTGTTCCCTTCATGTCCTTGTGGAACCATTGTATAATGCTGAATGGGCAGCCAATTTTGGCCAAAATCTTGAAGAGTCCGTCCCTGCTCACGAGGTCGAAGGCCTTAGTAAGGTCAATGAAGGCGATATACAAGGCATTTCTCTGCTCCCTGCACTTTTTCCCAACCACTTGGGCTGGACGGTAGAGCGACGGTCTCGCTTCATGCAGGTCGGTGTTCAATCCCCGACCGTCCAAGGGGATGGGCACCATTCTTGCCCCCCCCCCCGTCCCATCCCTAATCCTTATCCTGACCCCTTCCCAGTGCTATATAGTTGTAATGATTTGCCGCTTTCTCCTGATAATTATGCACTTCTCTTGAAGCGGTCTCAGGGAAAACATCATGTCAGTGGTCGACCTCTCTGCTCGACACTGTGACTCAGGGTACACTCTTTCAGCAAGAGTCTGAAGCCTGACCAAGACGACCCTGGCGAAGAGTTTGCCGACGACGCCGAGGAGGGAGATGCCGCGATAGTTGTTGACATGGCTTCTGTCACCTTTATTTTTGTAGAGAGTGATGATGTTTGCCTCTCTCATGTCTGGTGGCACCGAGCTCTCCCTCCAGCACTGGCACACAAGTTCTTGAAGCTCACTTTTAAGTGTTCCACGAGCGCACTTGAGAACTTCAGGTGGAATCCCGTCGAATATATATATATATATATATATATATATATATATATATATGCTTCCTGGGGGTGGAGGCCTGGTCGAGGACCGGGCCGCGGGGACACTAAAGCCCCGAAATCATCTCAAGATAACCTCAAGATAACCCTGTACCCGGCCACGCATTGCTGTGGCTCAGAAATAGAAAAAAAGGAAAAGAGAAAGCGCACGTTTCTAATACGTTTAATTTTGCAATGCTTGTGGGTATCCAATTTTTTTTTCAATTGACTGTGGAGATATAGAGATTGTCTGGTTTGCCGACTCTAGAACTCTGACCCTCCTCCGTCCCACGCACCATCCCCCCCCCCCTCCCGTCCCCTTATCCTCCCCACCATCCCCTACTCCCCCGCTCCCTCGTCCTCCCCACCATTCCCCACTCATGTCCCTTTGTCCTCCCTACCATATCTTGAGGTTATCTTGAGATGATTTCGGGGCTTTAGTGTCCCCGCGGCCCGGTCCTCGACCAGGCCTCCACCCCCAGGAAGCAGCCCGTGACAGCTGACTAACACCCAGGTACCTATTTTACTGCTAGGTAACAGGGGCATAGGGTGAAAGAAACTCTGCCCAGTGTTTCTCGCCGGTGCCCGGGATCGACCCCGGGACCACAGGATCACAAGTCCAGCGTGCTGTCCGCTCGGCCGACCGGCTCCCTATCCCCTAATTCTCCCCACCATTCCCTACTCCCCCATCCCCTCGTTCTCCCTACCATCCTCCTCTCCCCCGTCCCCTCGTCCTCCCCATCATTCCCTCGTCCGTCTTTTATAAGTATATAAAAACACGCGCCTATTCGAATGTAATATCGTGTCAAAATTTTTAAGCAATTGGTAAGACGTTTCGGAGAAGAACTTTTGGAGATTTCCCTCACATGAAAAACACAGTTTTTAAAAAAATAGCATGTCACAGACGTGACTATATATATATATATAATATATATATATATATATATATATATATATATATATATATATATATATATATATATATATATATACACACACAAATACAAAACCAGTATTTGGGGGTTTTTGCACGCCTCTGATACACGCCTTTACAAGCATCGAAGAGATTAATTGAACAGGCGCTGCACTTAGCTAGATGACATCAAGTTTATTTCCTTTTTCCACAATATTAGTTCCTCATTTAAGAGATGAACGCCTTTTCTCACTCCCCTGCCCCTCATCAACATGCTTAGTATTGCTCAGTGAATTCTCTTACTGTACCAGTCAACAAGTTTGTAACTAATGGGTTTAATACCCATTTAGGTTTAGGTTTAATGACACAATAGCTTTCGACTTGAACTCGTCGGTACAACAACAGAGGTCTCGCTTCCTGCAGGTCGGAGTTCAATCCCCGATGGTCTAAGTGCTTGGGCATCTCTGTTAATTGCAGCTCCTTATTCTCAAATCCCTTCCAAGTGCTATATAGTCATACTGGCTTAGCACTTTCTCTTCACTTTCTTTCAGCCTATAATGCGTTCAAGGCCTCCATTATAAAATTTTCATTGGTCTCCAGTAGACCTTAACTTGACCTGAGGTGACTCAGTGGTTTTATAACAAATCTTAGCGACTACTTACGAAACCTGTACATCTTTCCTCGGTCATTGGGGGTTTAGTTTACATTTATTCGAGTTTATGAGCTCCGAGGCACTATACGAGTTTTTTTTTATAACAATAATAACCTTGGGTTGTGAAGTTCTGTAAATTACTTAGTAAAGGGAGCCGGTCGGCCGAGCGGACAGCACGCTGGACTTGTGATCCTGTGGTCCTGGGTTCGATCCCAGGCGCCGGCGAGAAACAATGGGCAGAGTTTCTTTCACCCTATGCCCCTGTTACCTAGCAGTAAAATAGGTACCTGGGTGTTAGTCAGCTGTCACGGGCTGCTTCCTGGGGGTGGAGGCCTGGTCGAGGACCGGGCCGCGGGGACACTAAAAAGCCCCGAAATCATCTCAAGATAACCTCAAGAAGGAAGGTAAATGAAGTCGGATTATGGGAAGATATACAGGTTTCGTTTGTGGTTGCCTAAATGCCTTATGAATCCTTGCACTGGAAGGATAGATCTGGGGATACCAGGAGGCAAAGATAGAAGAGATATTTTGTACAATATATCAGACCTCCTGATTGGTCATCCAGGTCTCTTACCAGGCCTCCTGATTGGTCATCCAGGTCTCTTACCAGGCCTCCTGATTGGTCATCCAGGTCTCTTACCAGGCCTCCTGATTGGTCATCCAGGTCTCTTACCAGGCCTCCTGATTGGTCATCCAGGTCTCTTACCAGGCCTCCTGATTGGTCATCCAGGTCTCTTACCAGGCCTCCTGATTGGTCATCCAGGTCTCTTACCAGGCCTCCTGATTGGTCATCCAGGTCTCTTACCAGGCCTCCTGATTGGTCATCCAGGTCTCTTACCAGGCCTCCTGATTAGTCATTCAATCTGTGTCTCAGTTTGATTTAAGTTGTTTTCTTATTAGTTGTTGAGGACTACTGATAAGATGTGGCAACACTCCTTTCTTAAATGCAAAACATTAAATTCCTTGAATATATCACAAAACGTCTTGATTCTAACTCAAAAATTCCTTGATTCTAACTCAAAATGCTTTAATTCTAACTCAACCTTCCTTGGTTCTAACTCAAAATGCTTTAATTCTAACTTAAACTTCCTTGATTCTAAGTCAAAATTTCCTTGATTCTAAGTCAAAATTAATTGATTCTAACACAAAATTCCGTAAATCTAACTCCACATTCGTTAAATTTAACGCAAAATTCCATGATTATAACACAAAATAACTCATAATTCCTTCATTCTAACTCAAAATTTCTTGACTCTAGCTCAAAACTACTAGATTCGTACTCAAAATTCCTTGATTGTACTTCAAAATTCAATGATTCTATCACAAAATCCCTTAGTTCTAACAAAATCCCTTGGTTCTAACAAAATCCCTTGATTCTAGCACAAAATCCCTTGGTTCTAGCACAAAATCACTTGGTTCTAGCACAAAATCCCTTGGTTCTAACACAAAATCCCTTGGTTCTAGCACAAAATCCCTTTGTTCTAGCACAAAATCCCTTGGTTCTAACACAAAATCCCTTGGTTCTAACAAAATCCCTTTGTTCTAGCACAAAATCCCTTGGTTCTAGCACAAAATTCCTTGGTTCTAACACAAAATCCCTTTGTTCTAGCACAAAATCCCTTGGTTCTAACACAAAATCCCTTTGTTCTAGCACAAAATCCCTTGGTTCTAACAAAATCCCTTTGTTCTAGCACAAAATCCCTTGGTTCTAACAAAATCCCTTGGTTCTAACACAAAATCCCTTTGTTCTAGCACAAAATCCCTTGGTTCTAACACAAAATCCCTTTGTTCTAGCACAAAATCCCTTGGTTCTAACACAAAATCCCTTTGTTCTAGCACAAAATCCCTTTGTTCTAGCACAAAATCCCTTGGTTCTAACCCAAAATCCCTTGGTTCTAACACAAAATCCCTTGGTTCTATCAAAATCACTTGGTTCTAACACAAAATCCTTTGGTTCTAGCACAAAATCCCTTGGTTCTAGCACAAAATCCCTTCGTTCTAACACAAAATCCCTTCGTTCTAGCACAAAATCCCTTCGTTCTAACACAAAATCCCTTCGTTCTAACACTCCCTTGATTTTAACCCAGAAATCTCCCTACCTTTACCACTTTATTCTTTCCCTCCACATCTTTCTTTCCTCATTTATTCCCCTCATACGCTTGTAATGGCATCTTTCTCACAGACACCTTCTCTATTCATACTTATCCTTATCTTTCTAATCTCACTTTATATTTCACCCCCTTTATATCTCCCCTTATATCTACCCTCATCTCTCCCTTCATTTTCCATTTTCTTCTTTCTCTTTCATCTCTCTCCTTTATCTTCCCCCGCATGACTCTTCATCATCCCTAAAGCCATTTTCTCCCTACACGTGGAGGATGTTTCTCCCTTCCCCTCTTCTATCTTTATCCTCTAATATTCTCTCCCTCTCTCTCTCTCTCTCTCTCTCTCTCTCTCTCTCTCTCCCAATCTCTTGCCCTATAGCCTCCCCTACACTAACTCTCCCTTCATCTCTTCCATCCCTGAACATCAGACAGTAAAGGACCTATATTATATATATATATATATATATATATATATATATATATATATATATATATATATATATATATATATATATTGATCACAACTACAATTTTGTCCCCTTTGCCTCAGAGACACTTGGTGCTTGGGATAGAAGCGCTGCTAATTTTTTGAAGGAGTTGGGTTCTAAGCTAATTGAAACAACTAGAGACCCTAGAGCCGCCAGTCTCCTCTTTCAGCGCCTTAAGTGTGGCGATACAGAGAGGAAATGCTCACTGCATCCAAGGTTCCTGCCCGCCATCTGAGGAACTCTACAACCTGTGACAAGTAGACTTGTACCTTGCATGTAACCAATGTTGTAACCCTTTTTGTGTAATGAAATTTTAAAATAAAGTGATACTTCATGTCCTGTACTTCTATATTAAGTTCTGAATTTAAAGCTCAAGCGCTTTACTTTTTGTACAAAACACTTTACGTCTTGCACAAACACTTTGCTTTATTCAGAAATACTTTTCTTTTTGCACAAGCACTTTCTTCAAGTACTTTACTTTTTGGACAAGCAATTCTCAGGTCTGCTAGAAATTCTCCTAATAATATGACTAAGAGAATTACTTGTCCTATTAATCCGACAAGTAATCCCCTCCTAGAATGCAAATGACTGTTTCGTAGAGACACTTCTTGCACAGTGCTTGTTATGCAAGCACTTTGTTCTCAGTTTTAATTACCATATACCCATTCCTGGAGCGTCATCGCCATGTTGACCAAACCCCACACACTAGAAAGTGAAGGGACGACGACGACGACGACGTTTCGGTCCGTCCTGGACCATTCTCAAGTCGATCGTCAATGCATTCTTCAAGATCACATCAAGTCTTTGTCAACCTCGTATCAAACTCACTGTTGCAACTCCATCTCAATATAACTGACGTCTATTTAACGCTCTACCATATTTTTGTCTACCAGCAGACGCATGACGTAACCGTGACGTTATTATCCAATATTTTTTTACGTTTAGGGAAACATTGTAATTACGTTCAATAGTTGTAATATATAGTGCCTTCTTATCAACGTCTACAGGTTAATTAGTATATTTTGAGCTCTGTAACCTATTTCAAATAAGCAGAGACGCTTTTTAATGATATGCATCTTCTAGTATTCTACTCCAGAGTTTGCTAGTAGAGGTTAACTAGACTTGCATGTTTTATCTTGATGCCATGTACAACTAACCACATGCTGGGAGGTGGGGATATGAGGTGAACTCATAGCTGGCTCT
>NC_091194.1:15202820-15232820 GCF_040958095.1 Procambarus clarkii
TCCATAGTGTATAACAAATCACTGGCAACAGGGGAACTGCCAGAAATTTGGAAAGCAGCTAACGTAGTCCCGATATACAAGAAAGGGGATAGACAGGAGGCACTGAATTACAGACCAGTGTCCCTAACCTGCATACCATGCAAGATGATGGAGAAGATTGTGCGAAGCTAGTGGAGCACCTGGAGCGAAAGAACTTTGTAACACAGCATCAACATGGGTTCAGGGATGGCAGGTCCTGCCTTACAGGGTTACTTGAATTCTACGACCAGGCAACAAAAATAAAGCAAGAAAGAGAAGGGTGGGCAGACTGCATATTTTTGGATTGTCACAAAGCCTTTGATACAGTGCCACACAAGAGGCTAGTGCGAAAGTTGGAGACGCAGGCTGGAGTGAAAGGGAAGGTACTCCGGTGGATAAAGGCGTACCTAAGCAACAGGAGACAACGAGTCTGTGTGAGGGGTGAGGTCTCAGATTGGTGAGACGTTACGAGTGGAGTCCCGCAGGGGTCAGTCCTTGGACCTATACTGATTCTGATATATGTAAATGATCTCCCAGAGGGTATAGAATCGTCTCTCTCAATGTTTGCCGATGATGCAAAAATTATGAGGAGGATTGAAACAGAGGATGATAGTAGGAGGCTACAAGATGACCTAGACAGACTGAGTGAATGCTCCAACAAATGGCTGTTGAAATTCAACCCGAGTAAATGCAAAGTAATGAAACTAGGCAGTGGAAACAGGAGGCCAGACACAGGATACAGAATAGGAGATGAAGTACTTAATGAAACGGACAGAGAGAAAGATCTAGGAGTTGATATCACACCAAACCTGTCTCCTGAAGCCCACATAAAAAGAATAACGTCTGCGGCATATGCGAGGCTGGTTAACATCAGAACAGCATTCAGGAACCTGTGTAAGGAATCATTCAGAATCTTGTACACCACATATGTAAGACCAATCCTAGAGTATGCGGCCACAGCATGGAGCCCGTACCTTGTCAAGCACAAGACGAAGCTGGAAAAAGTCCGAAGACTAGTCCCAGAACTAAGAGGCATGAGTTACGAGGAAAGGCTGCGGGAAATGCACCTTACGACACTGGAAGACAGACGAGTGAGGGAAGACATGATCACAACCTACAAAATCCTCAGGGGAATCGACCGGGTAGACAAGGATAAACTATTCAACACTGGTGGTACGTGAACAAGGGGACACCGGTAGAAACTGAGTACCCAAATGAGCCACAGGGACGTTAGAAAGAATTTTTTCAGTGTCAGAGTAGTTAACAGAAGGAATGCATTAGGAAGTGATGTGGTGGAGGCTGACTCCATACACAGTTTCAAATGTAGACATGACACAGCCCAGTAGGCTCAGGAATTTGTACACCAGTTGATTGACGGTTGAGAAGCGGGACCAAAGAGCCAGAGCTCAACCCCCGCAAGAACAAATAGGTGAGTACAAATAGGTGAGTACACATACACACAGAAAAGCAAAACACACACAACATTAAGAGAGAGAGAGAGAGAGAGAGAGAGAGAGAGAGAGAGAGAGAGAGAGAGAGAGAGAGAGAGAGAGAGAGAGAGAGAGAGCCGGCGACTACACGACACTCAAATGTGTTATAGTGGAATATGGAATAGCTTAAGCGTACGAGCAATATGGAATTGTTTATTAATACGGCCAATAAGGTATTGCTTAAGCACATAGGCGATATGGAATTGCTGAATCGAACTGGCATTGAGCAAGTCTTGTAAGCCTTGAACAATGTGGAGGTCGATGACATTGTCTTAAGCTGGGGTTAGCTGAAGCTTTGTGTCCGGTGTGAGGGGAAGATGGTCTCAGCTGGCTGTTGACAGGTCAGCTGGCTGTTGGCAGGTCAGCTGGCTGTTGACAGATCAGCTGGCTGTTGGCAGGTCAGCGGGCTGTTGACAGATCAGCTGGCTGTTGTCAGGTCAGCTGGCTGATGACAGGTCAGCTGGCTGTTGTCAGGTCAGCTGACTGTTGGCAGGTCAGCTGGCTGTTGACAGGTCAGCTGGCTGTTGACAGCCAGGTAACACCAAATGCCACATTCTGCTATCCTCGAGAACACGACCAAACAGTCAAGACGCTGCTCCAGCCGTCGTTGAAACAAGGCTGTTACGCTGCAGTGGACCTAATTGGCCCATAGTGAGCTGCTTCGCCTCACCCCGGGCCAATTTGTGGCTGATCTCAAATTCTAACCCCTTGTACTCTGCCTTTGGAAATATTGACAAACGTCAACGAAATGCTTCTCTGAACTACGTGCCATGAAAAAAGAATGTAAAATGATTTTTGGAGTTACTTTTTCAATTTCCTTCTAAAATGACGAAAAACAAGAAAAATGGAAACGAATCGCACTAGAATCATAATACGAATGATTTCTGTCACTCTTTAAATCATAAGCAATAATATAATAAGACTATATATATATATATATATATATATATATATATATATATATATATATATATATATATATATATATATATATATATATATATATATGGGTACCACCTCTGGTACAATTGTAGGGACCCATAGCCTCGAAGAAGAAAATAAAGAGTATTCAATGAAAACCTTGTGGATTCTCGCTGAACACTTTAATATTTTCTTCTCCTAGCATCCCTATTCTTTTTGCATTATATATATAAAAAATCTTCACTAGCGTTCGAGTCGTCACCAAACTGAACATTTTCGGGTGAAATATTGCCTCCATAAATACCATGAACAGGTTCAGAAGGGAAGTCTGGCAGGGAACACAGGAAAAGTTATCGCAGTTCTCGACAACCAGCCGGAAAGGAGGAGCCTAGGAGCTGACGACCGACTGAGTACCCACGTGTAGGTGAGGGGGGGACCAGAGACTAAAGCCTCCTTTAATCCCAAGTCACCAACAATACTTTCACAAACCCTTCAAATCAATGCAGTTTTCGGAGAGCAAGTCAGCTCTTTTTCCCTCCCTCCGAGACATACCTTCAAGAAATCCCAGGATTCATGTTGGCTGGGAGCGTTTCCTAGGAGACACACCATCTCAATAATAAGCATACACGCAAAGCAAGTCCCCCAGCAGACCACCCCACCTTACCTTACCTAACCTAACCTAACCTAACTCTAGCCTAACTTAACCAGATACCATACCTGTATGGTACCTCACAAAGGGTAGAGTCCAAGCGTAACCTTATAAGTGCTAGATATAGTTAATGGATATTTTTTCTTACTTGGCTGAGACCGTTTCCTAGGACACACAACATGATGCACGCGAGCAGATGGTTGCTATCAGACACTTCCCAGAACTTTAATATAGAAACTACAAGGAAGATTAAAAAGCAGTCAACTTCATGATATTAGAGGACATAGGAGGCAGAGAGGAGGCGTCAACACGTCCAATATGTTACCCACGAAGATATGCTGAGTGAACTAAATCTTAAATCTCGAGATTAAAGAAGCAATAGAGGGAATATGATCCCTATATGTAAGATACTGGGGGGAAATAGACAAGTAGATAAGGGTAGCCTCTTTAAAGCGAGAGAAAGTGGAGCAGGCCAACTAGTGGAAACTGGAAATGCTGAGCCTAAAATGTAAAGAAATATACGTTAATATGGGAAGTCAGCAAGTACCTTACCTTGAGGTTACCTTGAGGTGCTTCCGAGGCTTAGCGTCCCCGCGGCCCGGTCGTCGACCAGGCCTCCTGGTTACCGGACTGATCAACCAGGCTGTTGGACGCGGCTGCTCGCAGCCTGACGTATGAGTCACAGCCTGGTTGATCAGGTATAAGGCGATGAAAGAAGAAGCCGTAGAAGCCACTTCTATCCACAATTTTAAGACCACAATCGAAAACAAGAATTCATACGTAACGAAATTTAAAAAAAACACACCAGGAATGGAGGCAATTTAAGGGAGTTCAATTTAACAACACGAACAAATTACCAAAGGAGACATAATCACAACGTACCTGATACTACGGGTGAGAGCAGCAGTCTTCAACCTGAGGGGGAAAATAAAATGAGGTTTAGATATGTTAAAAGGTACACGTACGCAGTAATTAGTAGTTCTTGTAATAGTAATTACAATTACGTAGTAATTAGTTATTGATAATTTGGGTTCGTTGGTAGTAAAGCCACCTCGAATAACGTCTGCAATAAAGCTCCTATTGCAGACAGCAACATACATAGGAGGAATAATGATAGCATGGAACCTGATAACTAAGAGGCACGGCAAACATTAATGAAGCACTCAGGTGTCCACTTACCAAACCTGTGCATCTTCCCTCAATCGCAGAGACTTTGTTTGCATTGATTAAACAGTTTACAAGCAGCTCCGAAGCACTACGAACTTGTGGATAATATATTATAACCATGGGTGGAGAACAACCTCACTGCTCTAGTTTTTTGGGAGCATTCTTTCATTGGACAGAAACATCCTTAATAACAGGTACCATACATGTAACCTAGCCTAACCTTACCTAGCCTAACCTAGCCTAACCTAACCTAACCTCCTTAAAAACAGGTACCATACATGTAACCTAGCCTAACCTTACCTAGCCTAGCCTAGCCTAACCTTACCTAGCCTAGCCTAGCCTAACCTAACCTCCATAAAAACAGGTACCATACATGTAACCTAGCCTAACCTTACCTAGCCTAGCCTAGCCTAACCTAACCTCCATAAAAACAGGTACCATACATGTAACCTAGCCTAACCTTACCTAGCCTAGCCTAGCCTAACCTAACCTAACCTCCATAAAAACAGGTACCATACATGTAACCTAGCCTAACCTTACCTAGCCTAGCCTAGCCTTACCTAACCTAACCTCCATAAAAACAGGTACCATACATGTAACCTAGCCTAACCTTACCTAGCCTAGCCTAGCCTAACCTAACCTCCATAAAAACAGGTACCATACATGTAACCTAGCCTAACCTTACCTTACCTAGCCTAGCCTAGCCTAACCTAACCTCCTTAAAAACAGGTACCATACATGTAACCTAGCCTAACCTTACCTAGCCTAGCCTAGCCTTACCTAGCCTAGCCTAGCCTTACCTAACCTAACCTCCATAAAAACAGGTACCATACATGTAACCTAGCCTAACCTTACCTAGCCTAGCCTAGCCTAACCTAACCTCCATAAAAACAGGTACCATACATGTAACCTAGCCTAACCTTACCTAGCCTAGCCTAGCCTTACCTAACCTAACCTCCATAAAAACAGGTACCATACATGTAACCTAGCCTAACCTTACCTAGCCTAGCCTAGCCTAACCTAACCTCCATAAAAACAGGTACCATACATGTAACCTAGCCTAACCTTACCTAGCCTAGCCTAGCCTAACCTAACCTCCATAAAAACAGGTACCATACATGTAACCTAGCCTAACCTTACCTAGCCTAGCCTAGCCTAACCTAACCTAACCTCCATAAAAACAGGTACCATACATGTAACCTAGCCTAACCTTACCTAGCCTAGCCTAGCGTAACCTAACCTCCTTAATAACAGGTACCATACATGTAACCTAGCCTAACCTAACCTAACCTTACCTAACCTAACCTTACCTAACCTAACCTTACCTTACCTAACCTAACCTTACCTAACTTTACCTAGCCTTACCTAACCTAACCTAACCTTACCTAACCTAACCTAACTTAACCAGATACCATACCTGTATGGTACCTCACAGAGGGTAGAATCCAAGCGTAACCTTACAAGTGCTAGATATAGTTAATGGATATTTTTTATTACTAGAAATGTTATAACTAACACAGTTTATACGGTGAAAATCCAACTTTTGGATTAATGGGTGTGTGCACTTAACTCTACATTTTAATCTAGATTTTACCATATATGCTAAACAATAAAACAGGAAGACAGAAATATTTTGCCTTTTATATTTTGCCCCTTTAATGCCCGAAACGCTTTGCGTAATAGTGGCTTTAGGCATTGTATGTACTAGCTCTACCTATAAGTTAAACAATCCTTGTAAATATTTATTGTATGTATGTACCTTACCTAAATAAAATTGTATTGTATTGTATTGTCTTGTATTATATCTATACACCATTTCCAAATTTGTTCACCATAAAATAACTTGAAAACTTTGTCACAATGGTTTGTGTGCATAGATTAATAAAGGTAAAGAGAGAGTATAATAGAGTGAAACAGAAACTTTCTCTAGTTTCTTTGTATTTTCAACAGCATTTTATTTCTCGAGTTTGTATGGACTTTTTTGGGGATTAAACAAGATTTTCCAGGATAACGTCAGATTTTTCCGCAGCGAACTGGACTATCTCGTATATTTTTTTTCTTCTCTCTTTCGCCTTTTCTTTTATTAATTATAATTCTTCCTAGAGTATATCTCCACTTAAGAGCTCCTGTCACTTTACCAATATAAAGTTTGAGACATTTTTTCTCAGATAATTCTGTCGCTAATCTTTTTGTTCTGGATTTGAGAATTTTTCCGGAGTCTCGACAGTATTTTTTACGGATGAGTTTTGGTCAGCTAAAGCAGTCAACCAGTTAAGCAGTCGTTCAGTCAACCCGGCAGTCAACTATGCAAAGATATACAGCCAGGCTGGCTGGTTGCCAGCCAGGCAGCCAGCCAGGCAGGCAGCCAGTCAACCAGCCAGTCAACCAGCCAGTCAGCCAGCCAGTCAGCCAGCCAGTCAACCAGCCAGTCAGCCAACCAGTCAGCCAGCAAACCAGCCAAGTAAAAGCAATAGCTAATCGCTTAACACAATCAGCTATGGATCTATCAACATGTTTTTTTCCCATCTTCACTGTCTAACTTGTCAAGTAACTTGGGGACATCCATCTATACAGTATTACATACGTACGTAGATTCCCTTCACAGTACACATCAATAACGTACTGTGCTTGCAACTGCAGTATTTGCAAAACAAAAGAGGGATAGATAAAAAGAGCAATTAATTCCTTCTGGGTTGTTAAAGCTTCTGATTCTATATAAATATAAATACTAGGGTTTGATAAGCCATAGATCACTTAACTGAGAACTATTTTGACTCAGTGTTCGATCCTCCAATGACCAGGATCACCTCCTGACGTACAGGATACTTAACCGGTAATTTAACTACGCAGAACCTAATCCAACACTACTCTTCAGGTTAGTTATTGTCCCTATTGATCCTATTATCTCTCTCACTTCCTCTTAGTTATTGTCCCTATTGATCCTATTATCTCTCTCACTTCCTCTTTCTCCTGACCTTCTAATGGGGTTTTTCGGTGTTGTTTCTTCTACCTCGTTTCGTGCACCGCTGCACGAAAGCACTGTGGTCGTCAGGTACGTATTTGTTTACTTATAGCTTGTTAGACTCCGTAACGAAGTGGTCGTTGTAAGCGTTAACAGGTTTATCAACGACGACTCAGGCTCCTCTCCTCTACCCCCCCCCTCTCTCCAGCATCTGTCTATCACTTCAACTGTCTATCACTTCAACTGTCTATCACTGCACCTGTCTATCACTGCACCTGTTTATCACTGCGCCTGTCTATCACTGCACCTGTCTATCACTGCACCTGTCTATCACTGTACCTGTCTATCACTGCACCTGTCTATCACTGCACCTGTCTATCACTGCACCTGTCTATCACTGCACCTGTCTATCACTGCACCTGTCTATCACTGCACCTGTCTATCACTGCACCTGTCTATCACTGCACCTGTCTATCAGTGCACCTGTCTATCAGTGCATCTGTCTATCAATGTACCTACACTAAGTATAATATTGCACTACAGGGAAAACGTCCCCAGGCTGATTTGAATCTCTACATCAAGGAATAAAATCTTGACGCAGGTTCGAATCCTCGTCACGGCCCTTATGGATTTGTTCATTTAAAATCTTGACAAAGTTGCAAAAAGAACCTTAGAGAGAGGAAATATGAGCACCTGGAGTGAGCAAGAATACACCAGGACGCTACTTGAGAGATATACACAACCTCCGAAACTATCTTTTAAGATATCCATCTTATCTAAGATAAACCCATGAATCCAAACCCCCAGTTCGGATGCTCTTTAAGACAAGAACCAAGATTTAATGCGAATACCAATCAGGTGCTTGGAGTTATAGAAAATATTAAATGAGTAAGAATAGCATATTATTTCTTCAGTAATTACCGTGAATCTTAGTATAATCAAGCAGTAGGTAGATACAGGTGATATAATTAGGTAGAATAAGATATAGAGTTTCGCTACATAGTCGGAGAGAGACAACACCAAACAAGGGGAATGTGAGTCCATGGTGAGTCAATTACCTGACTCACACGAAGGTGAGTCAATTACCTGACTCACACGAAGGTGAGTCAATTACCTGACTCACACGAAGGTGAGTCTGGTGATTGCGAGGCGCTAAGTACCTCGTAACGACGGGTCTGAAGGCTCTAATGACTGGGCATTAAATAATGTTGTGCCTAAGGACATGACCTAGTTCATGGTGAACTCCCAGCTCACGGAGGCCACATGGGAGAACTCCCAGCTCATGGAGGCCACACGGGAGAACTCCCAGCTCCCGGAGGCCACACGGGAGAACTCCCAGCTCACGGAGGCCACACTGGTGAACTCCCACCTCACGGTGGCCACACTGGAGAACTCACAGCTCACGGAGGTCACACTGGAGAACTCCCAGCTCACGGAGGCCACACGGAGAACTCCCAGGTCACGGAGGCCACACGGGAGAACTCCCAGCTCACGGAGGCCACACGGGAGAACTCCCAGCTCACGGAGGCCACACGGGAGAACTCCCAGCTCACGGAGGCCACACGGGAGAACTCCCAGTTCACGGAGGCCACACGGGAGAACTCCACGGAGGCCACAGAGCACCATTTGAACGCCCAGTGAACCAATAAAACAAAACTCCCACCACGCAGCAGCAGCAAGAGGAGGAGGAGACCCCGAGCCTCATAGATAACCATTATGACTCGCTATCTCCCGCACCAGGGAAAGTTATCGCTGTATATTCCCCGTTAATCCCTGTCTGGGTTGCTCAAGCTGCCGCCGGCGGCCCTGGATTATACTTATCTCTCAGCCGCCACCGACCAGCCGCCGCCACCGACCAGCCGCCGCCACCGACCAGCCCCCGCCACCGACCAGCCAGCCCCCGCCACCGACCAGCCGCCGCCACCGACCAGCCAGCCCCCGCCACCGACCAGCCGCCAAAACCGACCCACCGTGGGTCAATCCTGCCCAACCGTTGGCTTCCACAGCCAGTATGAGGGAGAGTGCCGGAGAAGGTCGACAATAGCGTCATTGTTTTGTGAAAGTCGAGCAATTTACATTAAAGTCAACACCGAAATGAAAAGAAAAAATATATATATATCGTGTCAGAATGTGACAAAAGTCATCCATGCATCTATATTAATTTCGAACTTTTTCGCAACTTTGTAGGAGATTTGAACACGTTTTAGAATTAAGCATTAAGGAGCCGTAATTACTCTGGAAGACGTACAGAGCATGGGTGTGTGTTGGGGGGGGAAAGGTGGGGAGAAGGGGGCGCCCCACAGTGAGGGGGGCTGTGGGGGAAGCTGTTCTGTGGGTCAAACCTCTCCCCCGCCCCCCACCCCACACACACAGCACCTGACACCACCCACAAGTCCAGAAATAATTCCCTCTTTATATAGTTTACTGTGCGGCTGCTTCTTAGTTTCTTCAGGACAAATTTCCTTGATGTTTGTATTCACGTTACATGAATAGAACACATACTATGTGTATAGAACACGTACCTATGTGTATAGAACACATACCTATGTGTACAGAACACACAGAATGTGTACAGAACACATTCAATGTGTACAGAACACATTCAATGTGTATAAAACACATACTATGTATAACAACCAATAGAATGTGTGCAGAATACATTCAATGTGTATGAAACACATACTAATGTATATATAACGCATACTACGTATACCTATTATAT
This sequence comes from Procambarus clarkii, assembly GCF_040958095.1. Classification (NCBI taxonomy): domain Eukaryota; kingdom Metazoa; phylum Arthropoda; class Malacostraca; order Decapoda; family Cambaridae; genus Procambarus; species Procambarus clarkii. The sequence continues at coordinate 15,212,750 of NC_091194.1, forward strand.
GCATAGAACATATCAAATTTCCTGATGCATCATAACATACTACACGCTTATACATCATGTGTATACTCATAGTATAAGCTTGAACACATACACAATTACCATGAAGTATTTTCTCACACATCACATATAGAAAACACAAGAATTTCCACGTTATATCGTCATATAGAATTATATAAGATCCTACACAAAACAATGCAGTTATACCAGAGAGAATATTTCCATCACGAAGCCAATATAGCATCTCAACATCACAACATTCTGTCGGGACAGGAGAGGGAGGGGATAGACTATACTATACTAACCCCGTCTATACTAACCAAAGGATAGGGGACAGACTAAGATTTTTCCATTCTCTATGAATAATCTCTGTGGTACCGTTTGTCTATATAGAGCTCTGTCCTATCCGCTTTGACCATGTCTATATAGAGCTCTGTCCTATCCGCTTTGACCATGTCTATATAGAGCTCTGTCCTATCCGCTTTGACCATGTCTATATAGAGCTCTGTCCTATCCGCTTTGACCATGTCTATATAGAGCTCTGTCCTATCCACTTTGACCATGTCTATATAGAGCTCTGTCCTATCCGCTTTGACCATTCATGCTGGACAACAGAGCCGAAATTATATACTTATATAAAATTATATATAATTAAATTTTCGTTTTATACAAAATTGCTTACAGGCGCTGTTGACCTAGTTATTAAAATATGAATATTTTTAACACATTCGATATTATTTTTTTGTTTTTTTTTAACTTTTCTATAGGTTATAATTGAGAGATATCTGTATGTTGATGGTTTAACTAGTTGATATCGTTTGTTGTTAAAAGATTCGCTACTCGGAACAAAGTTCCAAGTAGCACGGGCTATGGTGAGCCCGTAGTTAGATATCGTGCAGGTATCTTTCTATAATAAATTGAGATATAATTCTCAACAATGTTGAGAATTGTTGAGTTGTGAGAGTTACTGTCTAATTTTTGTGTCTCAATTTGGTGTCACTTTGTGTTCGCTTTTATCTGTCTGCTAACCCATCTCTCTCTCTCTCTCTCTCTCTCTCTCTCTCTCTCTCTCTCTCTCTCTCTCTCTCTCTCTCCATTTACTTATCGCTTTCTGTCTGTAACTGTCTCACTCTGTGTCTCTATCTTCTGTACACATATCACTGGCTCCACATCCCTCATTCTACTCTCATTAACGAGGCTACACCAGGTACACATAAACGCGCCATGACACATACACACACATACCCGGACACACACACACACCCGGACACAGGAAGAGGCACCGGAGCTCCCTCCCTTCTCCACACACACACACAGGACCTCAGTACACACCGAATTACCAATAACTGTCAGCCTCGACAATCTCATTTTTCCCCCGAAATCTTTTTCCAATAGATTTCTCTGGTGATCTTGCCTCATTTGTCTCTGGAAGTCAATCTGAGAGCACCAGCCTCCACCTTCAAGAAAATTATCTCTACCTCCTTTTGAGTAATATATATATAACATTTAGATACTTCGCTTTGAGAAATAATCCGAGACATTTCCTTGAGAAATAATGTTAGTTATTTCTCTTTCAGAAATAATATGATACATTTAGCTTTCAATCTTATTAGATATTTCACTTTGAGTAATATTTTTAGATATTAGTATCAATATATGATTAATATTGATTAATACTGATTAATATTAGGCATTTTGCTTTGCAAATTTTAGATATTAGCGTTTTGTCTCGTGGATATTAAAAGCAAAATAAACAGAAATTAAAATTAGCCGGACGCTAAAGACAATAGTCACAGTTATCTTGAGGTTATCTTGAGACGATTTCGGGGCTTAGCGTCCCCGCGGCCCGGTCTTCTACCAGGCCTCCATTTGTTTCCGCTTCCACCGGGGATCGAAACCGGAGTCCTAGGACGACGAATCCGGAGTGCTGTCCACTCAGCTGTCAGGCCCCTAATCGTGCAGAGACAATGCAGATAAAACTTATGCCAGGATTTATCATTTGCTTACGAAACCTGTTCATCTATCCTCATCATGGCGGCGTTATTGTTGTTGTTGCCAGTTATTAAACAGCTTATGAGCCCCGCCAACGAGGTTGTTTGTACCAATAACAACCTCGGGTTGTGGAGTTTCAAAGCTAGTCAAGTGTTTAATAAAAACAAGGCTGTTATGATTGTGGAAAGACGTAAGTGGAGTCGTCAGTGGAGTCGTAAGTGGAGTCGTAAGTGGAGTCGTAAGTGGAGTCGTAAGTGGAGACATAAATGGAGGCGTAAGTGTAGTCGTAAGTGGAGACGTCAGTGGAGTCGTAAGTGGAGACGTCAGTGGAGTCGTAAGTGAGACGTTAGTGGAGTCGTAAATGGAGACGTTAGTGGAGTCGTAAGTGGAGTCGTAACTGGAGACGTCAGTGGAGTCGTAAGTGTAGTCGTAAGTGGAGTCGTAAATGGAGACGTTAGTGGAGTCGTAAGTGGAGTCGTAAGTGTAGTCGTAAGTGAAGTCGTAAGTGTAGTCGTAAGTGGAGTCGTAAGTGTAGTCGTAAGTGGAGACGTCAGTGGAGACGTAAGTGGAGACATAAATGGAGTCGTAAGTGGAGTCGTAAGTGAAGACATAAATGGAGTCGTAAGTGGAGTCATAAATGAAGTCGTAAGTGTAGTCGTAAGTGGTGGAGAGGCAACAACAGGAGCCTCCGCTGGGGTCCCCCACTAACCCGTCGCACTAATCCCGCCTCACACCACCAAACAATAACACGCCGTCCTCCGTCCCTCGCATGAATATGCCACAAGCTCACATCTGATTGACACAGTTTCCCTGTTAGGTAAGTGAGGCTCATCCCTGAGGGGGAACTGAGTCTGCTGCGTGCTGTGGGCGGTGGGGGAAAGGGCGTTGTTAGTGGTGGGGGAGGTGGGGAAGGCGTTGTTAGTGCTGTGGGAGGTGGGGGAGGAGTTGTTAGTGCTTTGGGAGGTGGGGAAGGCGTTGTTAGTGCTGTGGGAGGTGGGGGAGGAGTTGTTAGTGCTTTGGGAGGTGGGGAAGGCGTTGTTAGTGCTGTGGGAGGTGGGGGAGGAGTTGTTAGTGCTTTGGGAGGTGGGGAAGGCGTTGTTAGTGCTGTGGGAGGTGGGGGAGGAGTTGTTAGTGCTTTGGGAGGTGGGGAAGGCGTTGTTAGTGCTGTGGGAGGTGGGGGAGGAGTTGTTAGTGCGTTGGGAGGTGGGGGAGGCGTTGTTAGTGCTGTGGGCGGTGGGGGGGGGGGAGTTGTTAGTGCTGTGGGCGGTGGGGGAAGCGTTGTTAGTGCTGGGGGAGGTGGGGAGGCGTTGTTAGTGCTGTGGGAGGTGGGGGAGGCGTTGTTAGTGCTGTGTGGTAGGTGGGGGAGGCGTTGTTAGTGCTGTGGGCGGTGGGGGAGGCGTTGTTAGTGCTGTGGGCGGTGGGGGAGGCGTTGTTACTGCTGTGGGCGGTGGGGGGGGGGTGTTGTTAGTGCTGTGGGCGGTGGGGGAAGCGTTGTTAGTGCTGTGGGCGGTGGGGGAAGTGTTGTTAGTGTTTTGGGGGGTGGGGGAGGCGTTGTTAGTGCTGTGAGGGGTGGGGGGGGGGTGTTGTTAGTGCTGTGAGGGGTGGGGGGGGGGTGTTGTTAGTGCTGTGGGAGGTGGGGGGTGTTGTTAGTGCTGTGGGAGGTGGGGGGGGGTGTTGTTAGTGCTGTGGGAGGTGGGGGGGGGTGTTGTTAGTGCTGTGGGATGTGGGGGGGGTGTTGTTAGTGCTGTGGGAGGTGGGGGGGTGTTGTTTGTGCTGTGGGAGGTGGGGGGGGTGTTGTTAGTGCTGCGGGAGGTGGGGGGGATGTTGTTAGTGCTGTGGGAGGTGGGGGGGTGTTGTTAGTGCTGTGGGAGGTGGGGGGGTGTTGTTAGTGCTGTGAGGGGTGGGGGGTGTTGTTAGTGCTGTGGGAGGTGGGGGGGTGTTGTTAGTGCTGTGGGAGGTGGGGGAGGCGTTGTTAGTGCTGTGGGAGGTGGGGGAGGGGCGTTGTTAGTGCTGTGGGGGGTAGGGGAGACGTTGTTAGTGCTGTGGGAGGTGGGGGGGGGCGTTGTTTGTCCATCGCTATGGCGCTGTAGGTGATACAAATGTGGTTTATCCATAGTGTGAGCGTCCAGACTGTGTGCGTGTCGGGTCCGGGGCCAACTCCACCCACAAAGAAACTCACACAATCACGATTCCTTGAAATTTTTGGCACTGTAAAAACCTCAACCTTCCCTGAGCGCTCAGACGATCCTGAGAACCGCTAATCCATTACTCTAATGCGAATCCGTAGACTAGACTGAACGAATCGTGTCCTTGAACGGTGTGGATGGCAATTGTCTGTGACGGACGCGATCACGGTTCGTGAGTTTTGAAATACACATTTTTTTTTACAATGTTAACACGTGGGGTTATAATCTATGTCCTTGATCTATGTGCTACATCACGCTATGATTTATGTAAGCTTCTTGGCATTATATATATATGTTGCCCTCATAAATTATATATCAATGTAAATAAAAATGGAAATGTTCGTTTGTTCAAAATCGCTAATCTCCGAAAGTTCTTCACCGATTGCTTTGAAATTTTCACACAATGTTCCATTCGCATCCGAGCGGGTTTTTATATGCATACTATATAGATGTCATGTCTGTGACGGGAAAAAAAACATGTTTTTTTTTCTGAAAAACTGTGTTTTTCATGAGGGAAATCTTCGAAACCTCTTTACTTTGCTTTGAAATTTTGACACAACGTTGCATTTGAATAGGTGCGTCTTTTTATATTCCTACTATATAGATGCCACACCTGTGACAGGTAAAACTATGCTTTCCTTGAAAAACAGCGCCATCTGTTGCATGTAAGAGCAACACACATGCTAAATATGTTACAATTCCATTTCAATGTTTCTGATTGCATTGATAAATTTAATTTTCATAGATTTTGAATTATTTTTTTGTTATTTAATTATTTTGCGTGAATTGCTTTGGAATTGAGCTGTGTTGTTTACCATACCGTTCATTTCATGAGTACTGTTTATTTTTTTCACATTTTCACATTTTTTTTAACTGATTTCATTATATTTCAGTGATGGGACCATCAGATCACTTGATGTTCCCAATTTTCTGATGGGAACATTAGACCATTTGGGAAGGCATCGGACGACGGAGTGGGGAATGGTGGGGAGGATGAGGGGACGGAAGTGAGAGATGGTGGGGAGGACGAGGGGACAAGGGAAGGGGTAATGGTGGGGAAGGACGAGGGGACGGGGGAGTTTGGGATGGTGGGGACGAGGGGATGGGGGAATGGAGAATGGTGGGGGGGACAAAGGAACAGGGGAGTGGGGCATGGTGGGAAGAGGGGATGGTGGAATGGGGGGGGGTTGTTACCCCCCTTTCCTGAAGGTATTAAGGGCACCATAAAAGCTAATTGACCAACCAGCAAATATACTTAATTCCTGAATAATATACTTTATTCCAGGACTATAATAAACTCTTACTGTGTATACTTTGAGAAATGGTGTATATACATCAATAGAAGTGAATGTATATTCCTTGTGTGAGCCATTATATCATTAATACACAGGGATCCTCATTTAGATTTATACGAAAAATTCATACAAAAGGCTATTCCAGAGTATTTTAGATGACAAGTTTTAAAAGTTGCGCTTGAACAAGCTTATTTAGGGAAGGGAATTATCAGGGGGAAAGCGCCAAGCCATTACGACTATATAGCACTGGGAAGGGGTCAGGATAAGGATTTGGGATGGGACGGAGGGAAGGAATGGCGCCCAACCACTTGGACGGTCGGGGATTGAACGCCGACCTGTATAAAGCGAGACCGTCGCTCTACCGTCCACCCCGAGTGGTTGGGGCTTATTTAGGGGGCCATGATGATCATTTCGTGGTATTTTTAAACAGAAGTTTTTTAAATTCCTTTTTTTGAGAATTAGAGTAACTTCTCAATGGAACAAACACATAGCCATGACCTTAACAAACACACAGCCATGACCTTAACAAACACACAGCCATGACCTTAACAAACACACAGCCATGACCTTAACAAACACACAGCCATGACCTTAACAAACACACAACCATGACCTTAACAAACACACAGCCATGACCTTAACAAATACACAACCATGACCTTAACAAACACACAGCCATGACCTTAACAAACACACAACCATGACCACAACAAACACACAACCATGACCACAACAAACACAACCATGACCACAACAAACACACAACCATGACCACAACAAACACACAACCACAACAAACACACAACCACAACAAACACACAACCATGACCACAACAAACACACAACCATGACCACAACAAACACACAACCATGACCACAACAAACACACAACCATGACCACAACAAACACACAACCATGACCACAACAAACACACAACCATGACCACAACAAACACACAACCATGACCACAACAAACACACAACCATGACCACAACAAACACACAACCATGACCACAACAAACACACAACCATGCCCACAACAAACACACAACCATGACCACAACAAACACACAACCATGACCACAACAAACACACAACCATGACCACAACAAACACACAACCATGACCACAACACACAACCATGACCACAACAAACACACAACCATGACCACAACACACAACCATGACCACAACAAACACACAACCATGACCACAACACACAACCATGACCACAACACACAACCATGACCACAACACACACACAACCATGACCACAACAAACACACAACCATGACCACAACACACAACCATGACCACAACACACAACCATGACCACAACAAACACACAACCATGACCACAACACACAACCATGACCACAACACACAACCATGACCACAACACACAACCATGACCACAACACACAACCATGACCACAACAAACACACAACCATAACCACAACACACAACCATGACCACAACAAACACACAACCATAACCACAACACGCAACCATGACCACAACAAACACACAACCATAACCACAACACACAACCATGACCACAACAAACACACAACCATGACCACAACACACAACCATAACCACAACACACAACCATAACCACAACAAACACACAACCATAACCACAACACACAACCATGACCACAACAAACACACAACCATGACCACAACACACAACCATAACCACAACACACAACCATAACCACAACAAACACACAACCATAACCACAACACACAACCATGACCACAACAAACACACAACCATGACCACAACACACAACCATGACCACAACACACAACCATGACCACAACACACAACCATGACCACAACAAACACACAACCATGACCACAACACACAACCATAACCACAACACACAACCATAACCACAACAAACACACAACCATAACCACAACAAACACACAACCATGACCACAACACACAACCATAACCACAACACACAACCATAACCACAAACACAACCATAACCACAACACACAACCATGACCACAACAAACACACAACCATGACCACAACAAACACACAACCATGACCACAACAAACACACAACCATGACCACAACAAACACACAACCATGACCACAACAAACACACAACCATGACCACAACACACAACCATGACCACAACACACAACCATGACCACAACACACAACCATGACCACAACACACACACAACCATGACCACAACACACACAACCATGACCACAACACACAACCATGACCACAACACACAACCATGACCACAACAAACACACAACCATGACCACAACACACAACCATGACCACAACACACAACCATGACCACAACAAACACACAACCATAACCACAACACACAACCATGACCACAACACACAACCATAACCACAACACACAACCATAACCACAACAAACACACAACCATGACCACAACACACAACCATAACCACAACACACAACCATAACCACAACAAACACACAACCATAACCACAACACACAACCATGACCACAACAAACACACAACCATGACCACAACACACAACCATAACCACAACAAACACACAACCATGACCACAACACACAACCATAACCACAACACACAACCATAACCACAACACACAACCATAACCACAACACACAATCATGACCACAACAAACACACAACCATGACCACAACACACAACCATGACCACAACACACAACCATGACCACAACACACAACCATGACCACAACACACAACCATGACCACAACAAACACACAACCATGACCACAACAAACACACAACCATGACCACAACAAACACACAACCATGACCACAACACACAACCATGACAACAACACACAACCATAACCATAACACACAACCATGACCACAACAAACACACAACTATGACCACAACAAACACACAACCATGACCACAACACACAACCATGACCACAACAAACACACAACCATGACCACAACAAACACACAACCATGACCACAACAAACACACAACCATGACCACAACAAACACACAACCATGACCACAACAAACACACAACCATGACCACAACACACAACCATAACCACAACACACAACCATGACCACAACAAACACACAACCATGACCACAACAAACACACAACCATGACCACAACACACAACCATAACCACAACACACAACCATGACCACAACAAACACACAACCATGACCACAACAAACACACAACCATGACCACAACAAACACACAACCATGACCACAACACACAACCATAACCACAACACACAACCATGACCACAACAAACACACAACCATAACCACAACACACAACCATGACCACAACAAACACACAACCATAACCACAACAAACACACAACCATGACCACAACAAACACACAACCATAACCACAACACACAACCATGACCACAACAATCACACAGCCAGTAGGCGCGGCAGGTAGGCCTGAGTGCCGGCGTAGCTACCACAAAGTTTATGTCTTTCATTAAGGCAGCCGCCAGTAAGCTAGTTAGCATATGGCTTAATGTGGTTAAGAAAACACACCCAAATTGGGCTTTCTGACTCCAGCCTTTCTGACTCCTCTCTCTCAACTTCGTTCATTAGGTTAGATGAACACTGCAGCGTAATATGCAAGTTGCAGAAGGCCTATTGGACCATGTAAGGCAGCTCTTGTTGAACCATGTGAGGCAGCTCCTGTTGGCCCATGTGAGGCAGCTCTTGTTGGCCCATGTGAGGCAGCTCTTGTTGGCCCATGTGAGGCAGCTCCTGTTGGCCCATGTGAGGCAGCTCTTGTTGGACCATGTAAGGCAGCTGTTGTTGAACCATGTGAGGCAGCTCCTGTTGGACCATGTGAGGCAGCTCTTGTTGGCCCATGTGAGACAGTTCCTGTTGGTCCATACGAGGCGCTCCTGTTGGCCCATACGAGGCGGCTCCTGTTGGACCATGTGAGGCAGCTCTTGTTGAACCATGTGAGGCAGCTCCTGTTGGCCCATGTGAGGCAGCTCCTGTTGGACCATGTGAGGCAGCTCCTGTTGAACCATGTGAGGCAGCTCCTGTTGGCCCATGTGAGGCAGCTCCTGTTGAACCATGTGAGGCAGCTCTTGTTGAACCATGTGAGGCAGCTCCTGTTGGCCCATGTGAGGCAGCTCCTGTTGGACCATGTGAGGCAGCTCTTGTTGGCCCATGTGAGACAGCTCCTCTTTATATTCACCTAAATTCATTCATATACGTCTAACCTGCGCTTGAAACAATCCTGCAATCTCACGTCAATTGTTTCCCGGTAATTTGTTGCATAAATCAACACCCCCTGTTTCAAAACCAGTATTTACCCAAGTCTTTCCTGAATCTAAACATATATATATACAATTTGTATCCTCTGCATATATTTATAAAATTTGCATATACAGTATAAGTACACACACACACACACACACACAGCGCCGCTGTGTGTGTGTGTGTGTGTGTGTGTGTGTGTGTGTGTGTGTGTGTGTGTGTGTGTTTACAGTGCCGCTGGTGTAGTGGTATCATGCAAGATTCCCATTCTTGCGACCCGGGTTCGATTCCCGGGCGGCGCACTGAGTTCGGGGGCCGGTGGCTGAGCGGACAGCACACTGGACGCGTGATCCTGTGGCCCCGAGATCGATTCCGGGCGCCGGCGAGAAACAATGGGGCAGTTTCTTTCACCCTAATGCCCCTGTTACCTACCACCTTTCCCCCCTTCCTAATTTTATCTGAATTTCCTCTTTCCTATCTCCCATCATTGCAATATTTTTTATTCTCATTTTGTATCCATTTCCATCGTTCTTTTACTCTTTAGCTTCGTTCCTTCTCCACTTTGTTCGTTGTGTTTCGGCCGCATTCATAATGTTTAAGTCAGAGGGGGGGGCGTGTAGGGGGCCAGCGACCCCCTTTATCAATATTATATACAAAAAAACCTACTGTGCGCTACAAATTTGTTCACGGAAAGCACTTTACAAAGGTCGAATTCAGCAGCATTGGCTATTGTGATGAGCTACGAGACCGTACTCTCTATTTCTGTCTCTGTTTCTGTCTCTCTCTCTCTCTCTCTCTCTCTCTCTCTCTCTCTCTCTCTCTCTCTCTCTGTCTCCTTTGTCACCATTTCCTTAGCAAGAACTAATGAATGAAACTTTATTCATATGACTAAGAATACCAGTGTGACCAAGAGGACTGTAGTGGACGCATAAACCCCCACGAATGATCACTAGAGTCACGAGAAATGTTCACAAATAAAATTCTCTCCGAATTTTCTCATTAGCTGTCTTAAAAAGTTTCGGAATGTCTACGAATGACTTCCGAGCACTAGAGGGAATGCGAGAGAAGTACTGTGCATCACATCATAAAATACTGTGCAGCATCCTGTGGCTCTATGAAGCCTTGTGCAGCTCTATGAAGCACTATGCATCACCGTCCAGCTCTATGAAGCAATATAGGGCATCGTGGAGCTAATTAAAAACACTGACGAGAAAATGAATTAGAAAACGGCGAAACGACATTTCGGTCCAATCAATCATACAACCCAGAGATCACACAGTGAGAACAGCCAATCACACAACAAGGGCAGAGATCACACAGTGGGAACAGCCAATCACACAACAAGGGCAGAGATCACACAGTGGGAACAGCCAATCACACAACAAGGGCAGAGATCACACAGTGAGAACAGCCAATCATACAACCAGGGCAGAGATCACACAGTGAGAACAGCCAATCACATCACTCTTTTCCCGATATTCACTTTTTACGAGGGGGTATCTAAAGCGACCGTTTCCATAAACAGCACATGTGAACAGTTACAATTGCTGCTGCTGCTGCTGCTGCTGCTGCGTGATACATATGCAGCAACATGCAGTGGTGATATTTTATCAACAATGCGTTGCTCCCGCTGTTCTCCTAGCAATATCAGTCCTCCAAATCAAATAGGCCCGATTATCAGTGGTAGTTTTTAGCAGGCAGAGAGTTGATAGATGTTATATTCAGTAACTCGGTACTACAAACAGCCAATAACAATTCGTTGTGAACTAGGCAGCAGTTCGAAATAAAGAATAACACAGTGAAATAGCCTTGTCGACACAAAATGGTTAACTTTGGCGTGTCATTTAATCTGCTATCAGGAAAAAAAGTTTGGTGGGCCGTATAGGTGAAAGAATGACAAAAATTCATTTTAAGCGGTTAATTACAAAGTTTGAAACAAAACCTTTCGGCTGTATCATCTGACAAATTGAAAAAAGTTAATCTGAAATCGCAATATCGGGATACCTGCCTGACATGATATTTCAGAGGTCAGCCGTTTCGTGGTAATTTCTCTTTATCTCTGTGCTTCCGTTAAAAAAAATATTTTTACGCCGGAAAAAATGTAACAAGCGAGTCCCCTCCGGTTTACACAAACACTGGTCTCACTGCCGCCTGCTCCCACGATTTTACTAGCCTCAAATTGGATGTGGTTATGCCTAACCAGACGACCTATCCTCCCGAGCGCTCCCAACATCACTAAAATGATGTACTAAATTGCCTGAATATTAACCTAACCATTATAAATTTGACCTAATGGAGCGATTTTGATTCGTGGGTTCCTCGGTCAGAGGTTAGGTTCAGATTGATGAAGATTAAGCCACCCAAGAGGTGGCACGGGCATGAATAGCCCGTAAGTGGTGGCCCTTTGGAGCCATTACCAGTATCAAGAGCTGATACTGGAGATCTGTGGAGGTGCGACTGCACCCTGCGTGACGGGAGATGACCCCCATGGTTAGGTTCAGCAGCCAATTTAGCACATCATTTTACTGACGTTTTGAACGCTTGAGAGGACGCGCTGAAACACCATAGTTCCTTTGAAGCTAAACTCACCTTTCCAATATCACGACAGGTATTAGATGAGAGACAAAGCAAGACACAAACAGAATTAGTATACGTAATAACAAAGCCGTAATAACTGAGGAAAGATGCACAGGTTTCGTCAGTGGTCGCTTGATGATTCCTGTCACTGTAACATCGACCATATAGAAGTTCGTATGGATTTGTTTAAATATATATTTGAAGCAAATGGATTACTGTTTATGTCTATGATTTTCTATCCAATTACAAAAGTATTTTTATGTATTTGTGTGTATGTCTCGTATAATATTACCTGAGTACGGGTTGAAATGTATAGCTTTATTAAGCATTTTATATTTAACTTATAATATAAGAATATATTATAAGCAGTATATCGTCACAAGCACCGAGAATAGTAAGCAATATGTCGAGTGTTGGTGATGTGTATGAATGTATGAATGTATGAATACGTTGTATTAAACCAGGATGAGCGTAGCTTGATCTAACTCATCCCTTGGTATGTATTAATATCACAATAAACTCCCCTTTCCATTCCCACAGGATACGTTTATTTGTGAGAGTTGGTTGTTAAAAACGTTCATATGTGTGACAGGTTGTTAAAAACGTTCATATGTGTGACAGGTTGTTAAAAACGTTCATATGTGTGACAGGTTGTTAAAAACGTTCATATGTGTGACAGGTTGTTAAAAACGTTCATATGTGTGACAGGTTGTTAAAAACGTTCATATGTGTGACAGGTTGTTAAAAACGTTCATATGTGTGACAGGTTGTTAAAAACGTTCATATGTGTGACAGGTTGTTAAAAACGTTCATATGTGTGACAGGTTGTTAAAAACGTTCATATGTGTGACAGGTTGTTAAAAACGTTCATATGTGTGACAGGTTGTTAAAAACGTTCATATGTGTGACAGGTTGTTAAAAACGTTCATGTATAACAGTAAGTTGTTAAAAATGTTCATGTATAACAGTAAGTTGTTAAAAACGTTCCTGTATAACAAAAATTGTTCGGAACTGAACAGTAAACTCAATATGTACCTATAGATAGTTTACACTTCCCAGTGTATCTATATCTACTCTAAAAGTAGATTATATACCCACCAGGACGTGAGATATATCACGTTCATGATATAAAATATTAAAGTTGTGCCATGGGATCGAACCTACGTCTCAGGAATCCTAGACTATATACGATAATTCTCCAAAATGAATGTAAGATTTTATATGTTAATTGTTTTTAATAAAATAGAGGAAAATTGTTGTGCCGAGAGTGATAAGAGAAAGGAAATGGTCAATAAAACAGCGAGAGAGGACAGGAGGAGAGGTATTGACCTCTCAGATCAGCACATGGTTTCAGGAGTTGGTCACTGATAGTAGACATGTCGTGTACAGATAGTCACAGATAGTAGACATGTCGTGTACAGATAGTCACAGATAGTAGACATGTCGTTTAATGATAGTCACAGATAGTACACAGGCAATGTACAGATAGTACACAGACCCTGTACAGATAGTCACTGATAGTACACAGGACCTGTACAGATAATCACAGATAGTACACTGGACCTGTACAGATAGTCACAGATAGTACACAGGACCTGTACAGATAGTCACAGATAGTACACAGGCCCTGTACATAGTCACAGATAGTACACAGGACCCTGTACAGATAGTCACTGATAGTACACAGGACCTGTACAGATAGTCACAGATAGTACACAGGACCTGTACAGATAGTCACAGATAGTACACAGGCCCTGTACAGATAGTCACAGATAGTACACAGGCCCTGTACAGATAGTCACAGATAGTACACAGGCGCTGAACAGATAATCACAGATAGTACACAGGACCTGTACAGATAGTCACTGATAGTACACAGGACCTGTACAGATAATCAGATAGTACAGAGGATCTGTACAGATAGTCACAGATAGTACACAGGTCCTGTACAGATAGTCACAGATAGTACACAGGACCTGTACAGATAATCAGATAGTACAGAGGATCTGTACAGATAGTCACAGATAGTACAGAGGATCTGTACAGATAGTACAGAGGATCTGTACAGATAGTCACAGATAGTACACAGGCCTTGTACAGATAATCAGATAGTACAGAAGATCTGTACAGATAGTCACAGATAGTACACAGGTCATGTACAGAGTCACAGATAGTACACAGGTCATGTACAGATAGTCACAGATAGTACACAGGTCATGTACAGATAGTCACAGATAGTACACAGGTCATGTACAGATAGTCACAGATAGTACACAGGTCATGTACAGATAGTCACAGATAGTACACAGGTCATGTACAGATAGTCACAGATAGTACACAGGTCATGTACAGATAGTCACAGATAGTACACAGGTCATGTACAGATAGTCACAGATAGTACACAGGTCATGTACAGATAGTCACAGATAGTACACAGGTCATGTACAGATAGTCACAGATAGTACACAGGTCATGTACAGATAGTCACAGATAGTACACAGGTCATGTACAGATAGTCACAGATAGTACACAGGTCATGTACAGATAGTCACAGATAGTACACAGGTCATGTACAGATAGTTACAGATACATAACGCTACATTACAAATTATATTCGTACAGGGTTGACTTATTCCCCTCTCAGAGGCTAGACAAGTAACATATACACTCGGGTAAATTGCTCACAAACCATTTTCCAATGATAATGTTTGAAGATCGTCATCCAAGGCAATACCATCATAAAACCAGCTTCAGGCTTTCAACATTAATAACGCCAGCGATATACTGCCTGGGATTGCAACTCATATTCCAATGCTTCGATATCATTCGATATCATCCTTCAGGCAAATCAGTCATTAACCCAGCTTTGGACTTAGAACATTAATGACACCAGCAGAATTCTGTCTGCGATTTTCGATTGTAAATTATTGGCCTCAGGTTATCGCATTGTGATCTCAAATCAAATCAAATGTTTATTTAGGTAAGGTACATACAAGATATTTTACAAAGAGTGATGGATTTATAGATAAGGCTAGTACATACAATGCCTAAAGCCACTATTACGCAAAGTGTTTCGGGCATAAAAATGTGTAAATAAAATGCGTAAATACATAAAAATCTCGATTACTTTAACCCTCACAAATTATCAAGTTAAAATCAAGAGTGGAAAATAGCACAAAAATAGTGACTTAAAATTTTTTTTAGAAATATAAAATGAAACATATATAAATGCTAAATTATACGAACGTTTAAGGATCAATGTATGAAACACAAGGATTTCCAATAATGATGAATATGACTTCATGTAGTGACCTCAATCTGGCGATCATAATGTCTTTACTTGCCAAACTATTGACCATTATAACAAAAGCAAGTTTCTCCACTCTCTGGTTTTCCCCCTAGAATATTAAGCCTAGGAATTTTAATGAAAGATTTGTGACCCCAGAAATTTATGATGCAATAATGATACTGAAACATTTATTCCTTTATCACCTGTGCAATATTTCTCCGGTGATAATTTATTGCCCTCAATGAATGTATTAAGGGTAATCAATTTCAGATTTATTATCCCTTAATTACGCCGTTTTCAGTCGTAAAATGCTATACATATGCAATCAAACTGTCTTAATATAATCCAAGATTAAGTTAGCAAATTATACTTTCAATAATATATACAAAAACATATTACATTCAACGACAAGATGTTCATTTTAGAAGATCATGTATGTTCAACATACACGAGGTGTATGTTGTTAACCGGACTGTCCGGTTTTGGTGTTGGGCTTAAGGCCGGTTAAGGTCTCCTGAGGTGTATTAAAGTCACCCAACATGTATACTGTAAACCCGAACATAGACCAGGTGTAAACTAAAGTCTAATACACAAAGTCCAGGTCTAATGTATATATACCCTGTGAGATGGTTTACTCTGAGATGTATAATATATATATATATATATATATCCATCCTATGTAATGTTCCTTTGTTTTGGTGACGTGATGTAATAGATGAACTATTGGCATATATTTCGTTTACAAAATGCCGGTCTATTGTGCTTTGATCTCAAGTTGTTTCCTATGCAGGCGATGAGTCACAATAACGTGGCTGAAGTATGATGACCAGACCACACACTAGAAATTGAAGAGACGACGACGTTTTCGGTCCGTCCTGGACCATTCTCAAGTCGATTGTGAAAACGAAAACGACGAAAACGTCGTCGTCTCTTCAATTTCTAGTGTGTGGTCTGGTCATCAAGTTGTTTCCTATTCACGTGTTCGATCGGTTCAATACGTAGCGAACACTTCACGTAGCCCACAACAACGTGTCTGAACACGTGGGTCTCTCTCTCTCTTCAGCCAGTCCTCTCCGGGTGTCACAACGTCACAAAAATGATGTACTAGATTGCCCTAACCTAACAGATGAACCCACGCATTGAAAACGTTGTGGTCTTGAGACTATATAGCACTTGGAAGGGGTCAGGATAAGGATTTGGGATGGGACGGGGGGAAAGAAATGGTGTTCAACCACTTGGGTTGGACGGTAGAGCGACGGTTTTGCTGCATGTCCTGTTGGCTGTTCAATCCCCGACCGTCCAAGTGATTGGGCACCATTCCTTTCCCACCGTCCCATCCCAAATCCTTATTCTGACCCCTTCCCAATGCTTTAAACTCGCAATGGCTTGGCGCTTTATCCTGATACCTCCCTTAACCCGCTATGACTTACAATACATCATATTTTGTCCGTTAGGGAATTTTAACGTCAAAATGCAATATATATATATTCGTGAGGACAAGGTAGATTGTAACCAAAAATCTATTCCTTTTACAGGAGACAAACCTCTCCGAAATGAAACACTTTTGTGTCCCCTTTGTTTATTTTAATTGTATTCGGCGCGCCAATAGCCTCTTTGTTGTTGAACTAGTAAGGTTGTTTCTGTCGGTTAGTCAAACACTCTCTATCAGTCGCTCGACTGAACACTGTCTCAGGACAGTAATTCAGCCGAAGCTCAGGGAATGTTTGCCCAAGCTGCAGCGATACCCAACACATCCCCAAGCTTTGCTCGTCGAATTAAGCTTATAAGCTATAAGCTTACATTTGCCATCACAACGTAAGTTAGCCTTAGGAGGTCTGTTTATGAAACACTACAATACGTCCTCAAAATACAGGAGTCAAAGACAGGATTGCCGAAGCTTAACCACCGCAATAAGGACTTTAACCTCACTAACGAGCCTATTATTCTTCCGCAGGCCACAGCGTCGTGCAGGGAGAAACCGACGCGATCGAAACATCGCCCGCGACAGAAGGTGCAGCAGTAGCAGCAGGAGGAGCAGCAGCAGCAGGAGGTGGGGGTGGCCGAGAGACAGCGGGCGAAGTGGACCAGCACCGTGGGGAGGGCGGGGAGGACGAGGACGACGTTTGGGCAGCCGCCATCATACTTAACACAGCCGGACCCTCTGATCTCCACCTTCAGAACAACACGGAGATCCTGGCGCAGGTGGGCGGCGAGGCCACCTTCACATGCTTCACCCACCACCTGTCTGACGAAATGGTGAGTTTTTTTGTATAATCTGTACAGGACAGGAAATCCTGTACATTTCCTGTCCATAAATATGGACAGGAAATCGTCAGTTTTTTTTTTTACAACCTGAGGAAATGGTCAGTTTTTTTGTTTACAACCTGACGAAATGGTCAGTTTTTTGTTTATAATCTTTCGAAATGGTGAGGTTTTTCTACAACCTGACGAAATGGTGAGTTTTTTTTTACAATCTTTCTGTTACTGAATTGCAGTGATGCGACAATCTTCGTGATTAAATTAATAGCAGCTAATGTCCATCCGTTCAGGGGATTAGTCGCACCTAGCGGTTTATTTAGGCACAAAATCGTACTCTGTTGGAGGATTCCTGTGGCATTTCGGGATTTACGGCAACATACGATATTACACTGTGAACTTTTAGGAAAAAAATCATGAAATTAGTAATACGGACACATTCAAACCCATGGACAAACACGAGCTGGTACACGACCCTACAGGCACACGCACTCACGTCCACACTGACACACACACACACACACACACACACACACACACACACACACACACAACACAAAAATATGGCATAGGAAGGTGGCAGAGGGCCAGGAATGAGTACTTCAGTGCGAGAAGAGAACCGAATATATTTTGCATATTTATTAGCTATTAGGAAGCCTTCAACATACAGTATCCCACCAGTGCACAAGTTGATTCAACGGTCAAGAGTGAATGGGGAAGATGCATAAGGTGCAAAAATACCTAAGCAACTGAAAACAGAGAGTCACGATGAAAGGAATGATTTCAGTGTTAAAAGATTACATTTGCTAGATCACACAGGGGGGGGGGGGGTCAGGTTATGTTGAGATGATTTCAGGGCTTAGCGTCCCCGCGGCCCGGTCCTCGACCAGGCCTCCTCTTTGTTACACACCCCCAGGAAGCAGCGGCTAGTAACAGGGTTAGTAACAGGGTATATCATATTAATTGTAATTGTAAATCTGTTAGAAGGGATAGAGTTCTATATCTCAATGACTGCTGATACACACTGGCTGAAACTACAAGATGCCATGAACCAACTGAGCAAACTAACTCAAGCCGGCTCAGAGTAATTAAGCTGACTGTTGGCAACCCCCCTCCCTCCAAACACACACCGAAACTACCACGTTGGTACAACGTTCGAACAAGTTTTAACACCGCCTAACCAGTTATAACAACCAATATAGCCAGTTGTACCAACGTTCTAATACGTCATAAAACACGTTAAGGTGTAACAACTTGATTACAAGTTGTAACAAGCGGAAAATAGAGACAGTTTGGGTTTGTGTTTCCAGGGCTAAGTCTTATGTCTCAGTCCACGTGTTCTGCCAACACCTTTATTGTGCCTTAATCTGATTCTTATGTCTGCCTCTGTGATCACAGCCCTCGAGGTGATGGCTGTAATCACTCTTCCTCCCACCCGATCACACCGACATTTGACCCCGACCAGCCGAGAGTACAATCACCGGCCTCGCTTCTTGCAGGTCGGTGTTCAATCCCCGATCGTCCGGATGGCACTTCTCTTCGCCCTGTCCTAAATCCTTATCCCTCAAATCTCCTCCAAGTGCTAAATAGGAGTAACGGTTTAGTGTTTTTTTTCCTCACAATTACCTTTACCCATTCTACTACTCCAAATTCTATTTCCATCTGTGTTTGCTTTACTTGTCTTGGGGGGGGGGGGATTGGGGGGGAATGGGGGGTATGGAAATGGGGGCTGGGGGGGGAATGGGGGGTATGGAAATGGGGGCTGGGGGGTATGGAAATGGGGGCTGGGGGGGGAATGGGGGGTATGGAAATGGGGGCTGGGGGGGGGGGGTTATACCTTCACTGTTGCCTAAATTTTTTAAAGCAAAATCCTACATTCTCGTGTGTCCCGACGTGTTATAATACAACATGTTATATAATACAATCAGGAGCAGCAGAACACGCGAAAATCCAATCCTGGATTTACCTGTGGATTATGTGTCCATGTCTGTACTGTGTCGACACGCAGGTGTGTGGTGTTCCGCGGCCTGGTGCTCTCTGGAGGGCGAGTACACCACTGTCATGGTTACTTTGCACCAGGATTTCGGGGGTCAACGTCCCCGCGGCCCTGTTCCCCCTCGACCAGGTCTCCCTAAAGTTGGTTGGTGCCTCCTGGTGCCACCTGGTGCCTCCTGGTGCCCCCT
>NC_091194.1:15237820-15247820 GCF_040958095.1 Procambarus clarkii
GAGTCGTAGGCAGAAAGCTCTTTCTGATTGTAAGAGAAGTAAACAAATAGATGTAAATAAAGAGGCAGTTAAGATTAACTCCAATCACAGCTATAAGACTAAGTGTAACCAGAGGCACGGGGTGGTGGCAGCTAATGCAATTGGTCAAGACTGAAAGCTGATATATATAAATATAAACCCATCTGCTGTCCACCTATTAACACCTATGCCTAACCGAACACATGAACCAAGGCACCCACGCGAACACATTCCGAAGAACACAAATAATACCTTCCTGCCCTCCTCCCTCCCTCTCTCACCCAGTAACCACCCCTCTCTTTCCCGTCCCCCCATAGACCTACCACCCTTTCTCCCCCTCCCCTACGATTTCCCCACCACTCCCCACCACAGCCCGAGCACCGACTCATCAGCGCTGAAGCACGCAACACCGCCATCACACTGCTCCCCAGTGCCCAATACTCGTAAAAACCATTTCCCTGAAGTAATATTAAGGTAGGCAGAGCTGTTAAAATAATTACCGACAAATGGATTTATGATAACAGCATTCTGCGTCACAAAGTACACCAGATTTGGTTTAATTTTTTTTCCTTTTCTCGGTAGGTGTTAAATGTAGTTTGGTTCTCGATGTGTGTGTGTGTGTGTGTGTGTGTGTGTGTGTGTGTGTGGAGTTCTTTTGTTATCACTGACTATTCCTTTCGCTTCGTTCTCTGTTATTGTTCTGTTGCTTTTTTTTGTTTTGTTTTTCCCCCCTTGGTACAAGTGATTGGGCAGTGTTTCTATATCCCTTAATATCCCAGCACCTTAATTTTTACACATTTCTTCAAGATTGTATAAAGTAATGTTGACTTTGTCTTTCTAATATCCTCTCTCTCTCTCCCTCAATTTAATATCTGTAACCTATATCTTTCTTTCTCAATGTATTGATCAATCTATTTGACTGTCATTCTTCCTTCTTTTCTCTGTCTTATGTTTATCCCTTTTCATTTGTCTGCATCTTATTTTCTCCTTGAACTCTCCCAAGTCTCCATCTCTATCTCCGGCCTTTCTTCTTCTATCTCTCTGCCTCACTCTATATCGACAAACTCCAAAACAGAAAAATCAAGCAAAAACACCAAGAGAGTCTCAACTCTACAGGAGCGAGAATGCTCTATTCCCCTCAGACACGAAGGGGGATAGAGCCCTCCCCTCTACCAAGTCTACAAAAACCTCCTACATGGACAACAAAATATTAGCATAAACAATGCAAACTAGAAACAAAGCCCAACTAAATAATATGAAAACTTAAAAACAACCAACGAAGACATCTGAAATTGTTTAGTATCCTCAACTCACATTGTGTGAGTTATGTGAGCATTATTTGTCTCAGAGAGATTCTGTTCTTAAGAGATTCTCCCTTTTCTTCCCCCGGAGGCTAACTTATGTTTAAAGGTTGATGTTAATCTCTTTCCTCGACGGTCTGTTGAACTTGAGACAGCTGGTACTCCCACATGCATCTCGATACAAGTTACAGGATGGACAACCCAGCGGGTTTTCTGCGTATTGTGAGGTGTTGTGTATGTCGCTATATTGGTAAGTTCTCTCACTGGATGAGGTGATGTGTATGTCGCTATATTGGTAAGTTCTCTCACTGGATGTGTTGTGCATGTCGCTATATTGGTAAGTTCTCTCACTGGATGAGGTGATGTGTATGTCGCTATATTGGTAAGTTCTCTCACTGGATGAGGTGATGTGCATGTCGCTATATTGGTAAGTTCTCTCACTGGATGAGGTGTTGTGTATGTCGCTATATTGGTAAGTTCTCTCGCTGGATGAGGTGATGTGTATGTCGCTATATTGGTAAGTTCTCTCACTGGATGTGTTGTGCATGTCGCTATATTGGTAAGTTCTCTCGCTGGATGAGGTG
Organism: Procambarus clarkii; assembly: GCF_040958095.1. Classification (NCBI taxonomy): domain Eukaryota; kingdom Metazoa; phylum Arthropoda; class Malacostraca; order Decapoda; family Cambaridae; genus Procambarus; species Procambarus clarkii. Next base: position 15,239,724 of record NC_091194.1, read on the forward strand.
ATGTGTATGTCGCTATATTGGTAAGTTCTCTCGCTGGATGAGGTGTTGTGTATGTCGCTATATTGGTAAGTTCTCTCGCTGGATGAGGTGTTGTGTATGTCGCTATATTGGTAAGTTCTCTCGCTGGATGAATGACGTTGTCCAGTTATTTCGCCCTTCAGGGAAAAATAAATTAGATGAAACAAACAAATCTCCCTCCGTCTAAAAAAAATGAACCAAGTACTACTTTACAATATTAAGATATAAAGAGAAAAGGGAGAATAACACAGAATCAACAAATAAAAATCCAACACATGTCACTAGTAACATCATAAGAAAAGTTTTCATGTTTTATGAAACGTCTTATGAAAAGTTTTCATAAGAAAACAAACAAGTGATTACCTCCTCTACGCATGTATCCCAATCCTTGAATCGCAAGCAAATACGAAAATAGACGAATCCTGTAAACGTCTAAGGATCAGAAAACTCTTTTTCATTTGATCAAAAAATAATGATTTCTCAAATACTATTTCGCTGTGAGAACATGTCGCAAATAAGAGTCAGCTGATGGATTGTTACAAATGAGTCAGGTGAGGCAGGAACGGTAGCTGGTGGAATGTTGCAAATGAGTCAGGTGAGGCAGGAACGGTAGCTGGTGGAATGTTGCAAATGAGTCAGGTGAGGCAGGAACGGTAGCTGGTGGAATGTTGCAAATGAGTCAGGTGAGGCAGGAACGGTGGCTGGTGGAATGTTGCAAATGAGTCAGGTGAGGCAGGAACGGTGGCTGGTGGAATGTTGCAAATGAGTCAGGTGAGGCAGGAACGGTAGCTGGTGGAATGTTGCAAATGAGTCAGGTGAGGCAGGAACGGTAGCTGGTGGAATGTTGCAAATGAGTCAGGTGAGGCAGGAACGGTAGCTGGTGGAATGTTGCAAATGAGTCAGGTGAGGCAGGAACGGTGGCTGGTGGAATGTTGCAAATGAGTCAGGTGAGGCAGGAACGGTAGCTGGTGGAATGTTGCAAATGAGTCAGGTGAGGCAGGAACGGTAGCTGGTGGAATGTTGCAAATGAGTCAGGTGAGGCAGGAACGGTAGCTGGTGGAATGTTGCAAATGAGTCAGGTGAGGCAGGAACGGTAGCTGGTGGAATGTTGCAAATGAGTCAGGTGAGGCAGGAACGGTAGCTGGTGGAATGTTGCAAATGAGTCAGGTGAGGCAGGAACGGTAGCTGATGGAATGTTGCAAATGAGTCAGGTGAGGCAGGAACGGTAGCTGATGGAATGTTGCAAATGAGTCAGGTGAGGCAGGAACGGTAGCTGATGGAATGTTGCAAATGAGTCAGTTGAGGCAGGAACGGTAGCTGGTGGAATGTTGCAAATGAGTCAGGTGAGGCAGGAACGGTAGCTGGTGGAATGTTGCAAATGAGTCAGGTGAGGCAGGAACGGTAGCTGGTGGAATGTTGCAAATGAGTCAGGTGAGGCAGGAACGGTAGCTGGTGGAATGTTGCAAATGAGTCAGGTGAGGCAGGAACGGTAGCTGGTGGAATGTTGCAAATGAGTCAGGTGAGGCAGGAACGGTAGCTGGTGGAATGTTGCAAATGAGTCAGGTGAGGCAGGAACGGTAGCTGGTGGAATGTTGCAAATGAGTCAGGTGAGGCAGGAACGGTAGCTGGTGGAATGTTGCAAATGAGTCAGGTGAGGCAGGAACGGTAGCTGGTGGAATGTTGCAAATGAGTCAGGTGAGGCAGGAACGGTAGCTGGTGGAATGTTGCAAATGAGTCAGGTGAGGCAGGAACGGTAGCTGGTGGAATGTTGCAAATGAGTCAGGTGAGGCAGGAACGGTAGCTGGTGGAATGTTGCAAATGAGTCAGGTGAGGCAGGAACGGTAGCTGGTGGAATGTTGCAAATGAGTTAGATGGGAGAGAATCGATCACTGATGGAATGATGTCCACATAACACACACTACAATACCAACAGGCTGAACGTCTTGTGTTCTAATACACAAATTCTGGATCTGAACGGAGAAGGCTCAAGTGCTCACCTTAAGAACACTATAGCACAGTGGTCTACGCCCTTGGCTCTCAACTGAAGGACCCGGGTTCAATCCCTGATCAAGACAAAAAAAAATTTGGGCATGTTACCTTTTACCTTGAAAGTTAGGTAACTGCTGTGGCTTTTATCCTGGGCAAGGTCAGTAGTTAATTGGCTTATGAGTCTTCGATAAGCTTAAGAACATGCTTCACGTTCCCCAACAACGGCCATTATAAACAGACGGCTTAATTCTCCATTTGTAAACAGTGCTTTAATTCAATGTCAAGCTTCGTTGCGTCGAGGATTGAGATAAGTCGTCTTGGGCTGGCCCTTTACCATGGTAAGAGGTTGGTAAAAGGATGAGAGGAGGAAGCAGGAGACATCTGAGAGTGTGCTGAATACGCACCATGTGAAAGACCTTTAGATTCAATTAGAGTTTTACAAACGAGGCTGTTAAGAAAGTGCAAGAGGCGTCTTAATGTTACAAATTTCTTTGCGTTGTTCGCCAGATTTGCAACGAGTTTTTTCAAGTCTTTGTCCCTCAGGATTTCTTTATCTATTTGTGTTTGTCTTTGTCTCTCTCTATCTCTAATCTCTGTGCTAGTCTACAAGGTTGTCTGGGAGAGTATGACCTCAATAACTGAAGGATAAAGGCCACAGAAGATCAGACAGAACCTAATCCTCGGACTTTCGTTTCTCCCGAAGAAAGTTAATGAATTTGGCGGATCATACAGTTATATATAAGATATAAGATATATAAAAGGATATAAGAGTTGGCTGCTTGTGGAGGCTGGGAAGGGAAGTGATGCTCCGGTCTTCAGAGAATAACCTCTTGTGATGTCTCTTTCAAGATAAATTATCCAACGCGTTTAATACTCTTTATGGGAGCTGAAAATGTTTGAAGTGTGTCGTATATTTTTGCTGGGAGTGAGGAGGGAGGGGGAGGATGATGGTGTATTTCTGGGAGGGGGTAAAATAGATTTATATATATATATTAAGGATGGGGGCGGGGTTGTGGTTGTTGAAAGTGTATTAAAGGGATGTTGGTGGTGGTTGAGATGTATTTGTGGGGGGTTGCAAGTGGTGTGTTATTGGGTGATGGATGAATGTGGTGGTGATGGTAGTGGATGACGAGTGTGGTAGCAGTGGCAATGGTTGTGTGTTGTGGTGTTGCCGTTATTGCAGAGGTTGTGTGTGGTCCAGTTATGGTAGGGGGGGGCGGTTGAAGTTGCAGTGGTTGTGGTGATGACAATGGTGGTGGTGGTGGTGGTAGTTGCTGCAGAGATTGTAAAGATGGTGGTTGCAGTAATTGTGGTGATGGCAGAGATTGTGATGAAGATAATTGCAGTGATGACTGCAATGAAAAAGTTCAGTATACACACACACACACACACATACCTATACCCCACATACCTATACTCACTGAGATAACATGTTCTGATGTACAGACGGATAACACCACGTACAAAATACAACTACAACTTATGATAATATTAATCAAATATACACAAGGGAAATGACAGTAGTTTGATATATGGATGAGAAAATGATAGTAGTAGCTACTGGGATTCGAAGCAGCGCATCTGGAGCACACCAGAACGCTGGTATGAATCCCCGTACGACTCCAATAATTTTCCTAATAATAAAATAATTTCAAACTTTATTTTAATAATATTAATGAACACAATGATAAATTATTTAAGTAGGCAAATCTAAAAGAATAACGCTTTGTGCCTATCATTCAAATTATTAAAAATACTAGTAACATTACTTCTTTTTAGTCATTTGTTCAGAAACTCATTACCATTAATTATAAACATGAAAAAGCTTGTGCATAAAACAAAACGAAAAATACATGAAGATATCGTAACTGATCCTGCGTATTTTTCTCCGGATAACTCCGCGCCTGTGAATCAATGAAAAGAATGTGCCATTATTTTACCAGAGGAGACATTCGCTCTGAGATATTCCAAAGTCAAGACTCCCTCCTGTCAAGGATAGCAAAGATATGCGAAAATACTCCACTGGAAGCACTCGAGAGGAATGTAAAATCCAGGCAGGGAACTTGCAAAATATTTCGAATTAGAAGTCCCCCTTCTGTAAGATACATGTCCCAGATACTGTCACTGTAGACTGAAATTGGAATTCTCGAATTCATGGTATTGTTATGGTCAATGGTGAGCCTCGAACCATTGTGCTATGGTTGATTGTATATGTCTCTTTTAAGACAACCATCTGAGGAGATGGGTTGTTAATTCTTCGTCAGAAATTCTGTAATCCTTCATATAGCATCAAGTGCATCGCCTACTTCCTTATCCTTTTCTCTGTCCTCCCTATCTTGATCCTACAGCTCGACCACCTACTCGTGGGTGTGCGAGTATTCACCTATTCGTATTCACCTATTTGGTATTGCAGGATCGAGCTGTTAATACTGGGACCCCGCTGTTCCAATTGCCAGTTATATAATGCAATATAAAAAGAATGTTTATATACTATTTGTGCGTGCAGAATCGAGTTATTAGCTCTTGAGGCCCGCCTCTCTTAACGATCTATTTTGTCTTCTATTATGTCTATTACACATATTTTTATCTCTAAAACAAACACACACACACACACACACACACACACACACACACACACACACACACACACACACACACACACACCTAGGAAGCAGCCCGAAACAGTTGTCTAGCTCCCCAGGTACCTAATTTACTGATAGGTAACAGGCGCATCAGGATGAAAGAAACTCTGCCCATTTCTCTCTGCCTTGTCAGGGAATCGAACCCAGGCCACAGGATAACGAGTCCCGCGCACTGTCCACTCAGCTACCAGACCACTCACACATACTGTGTGTGTGTCTGTGTGTGTGTGTGTGCGTGTGTGTGTGTCTGTGTGTATTCACCTATTATTCACTCAGTTGTGTTTGCGGGGGTTGAGCTTTGCTCTTTCGGCCCGCCTCTCAAGTGTCAATCAACTTTTTACTAACTACAATTTTTTTCTCCACACCACACACACCCCCCCCCCCCAGGAAGCACCCCGTGACAGCTGACTAACTCCAAAGTACCTATTTACTGCTAGGTAACAGGGGCATTCAGGGTGAAAGAAACTCTGCCCATTTGTTTCTGCCTCGTGCGGGAATCGAACTCGCGCAACAGAATTACGAGCCCTGCGCGCTATCCACCAGGCTACCAGGCCCCCAAGGAGGCCTTGGGGGCCTGGTGTGTGTGTGTGTGTGTGTGTGTGTGTGTGTGTGTGTGTGTGTGTGTGTGTGTGTGTGTGTGTGTGTGTGTGCGCGCGCGCGCGCATGCGTGGGTGGAGGCGTGCATGTATGTGCGTTCATGCATGTGTGTACTCACCTAGTTGTATTTACAAAGGATGAGCTATGGCTCTTGGGTCCTGCCTTTCAACCCTTAAGCGACTGGTGTACAGGCTCGAGATGCCCAACCGACGGTAGATTATGTTAAGTGTTCCTTCCAACCCTTTATTACCTCTGCTGATGCCCAACCGGACAACATCATGGTGGCGATACTTCAATCGGAAACTTGAGTATCCAAGATGACAATGGAAAATACAATTTCTAATTGATGAATTGTATCGTACAGTAAATTGAAAGAATTAATGTATTGGTGTCAACGATACACTAACCTGTTTGTATATTTTTTTTAACAGGTGACATGGATGAAGCGAGAGGATGACCAGCTTCTGACCGTAGGACCGCAGGTGTATGCTGCGGAGAACCGCTTTACCGCCACCCATTCCCACCACAGCAAGGTTAGTCCCCATTGTACTGTGCCACAGCAAGGCCCTTTGTCTTGGGCCACAGCAAGGCCCTTTGTCTTGGGCCACAGCAAGGCCCTTTGTCTTGGGCCACAGCAAGGCCCTTTGTCTTGGGCCACAGCAAGGCCCTTTGTCTTGGGCCGCAGCAAGGCCCTTTGTCTTGGGCCGCAGCAAGGCCCTTTGTCTTGGCCCACAGCAAGGCCCTATGTCTTGGGCCACAGCAAGGCCCTTTGTCTTGGGCCACGGCAAGGCCCTTTGTCTTGGGCCACAGCAAGACCCCTTGTCTTGGGCCACAGCAAGGCCCTTTGTCTTGAGCCACAGCAAGGCCCTTTGTCTTGGGCCACAGCAAGACCAGTCCCCATTTCAAGTACCACAATAAGGTTAATCCCCCTTTTATTGTACCATAGGAAGGTCAGTCCCCCTATTCATCATTGTGCTATATCAAGGTCAGGCATCCTGTTATCGAAGCACTACAGCAAGGTTCGCTTGGCATCCTTGTGCCATTGAAGGATCAGTCCTTTAGTTATCATTGTCCAATAACAAGGTCAATCGCCTTGTTATCTTTGTATTACAAGGTCAATCCCCCCCACAACAGTCAATACCCCCCCCCACAACAGTCAATACCTCCACCACAACAGTCAATACCTCCACCACAACAGTCAATACCTCCCCCACAACAGTCAATACCTCCCCTACAACAATCAATACCTCCCCCACAATAGTCAATACCTCCCCCACAACAGTCAATACCTCCCACACAACAGTCAATACCTCCACCACAACAGTCAATACCTCCACCACAACAGTCAATACCTCCCCCACAACAGTCAATACCTCCCCCACAACAGTCAATACCTCCCACACAACAGTCAATACCCCCCCACAACAGTCAATACCTCCCCCACAACAGTCAATACCTCCCCCACAAGTCAATACCTCCCCACAACAGTCAATACCTCCCCCTCAACAGTCAATACCTCCCCCACAACAGTCAATACCTCCCACACAACAGTCAATACCTCCCCCACAAGTCAATACCTCCCCCTCAACAGTCAATACCTCCCCCACAACAGTCAATACCCCCCCCCCACAACAGTCAATACCTCCCCCACAACAGTCAATACCTCCACCACAACAGTCAATACCTCCCCCCACAACAGTCAATACCTCCCCCCACAACAGTCAATACCTCCCCCACAACAGTCAATACCTCCATCACAACAGTCAATACCTCCACCCACAACAGTCAATACCTCCCCCACAACAGTCAATACCTCCCACACAACAGTCAATACCCCCCCACAACAGTCAATACCTCCCCCACAACAGTCAATACCTCCCCCACAACAGTCAATACCTCCCCCACAAGTCAATACCTCCCCACAACAGTCAATACCTCCCCCTCAACAGTCAATACCTCCCCCACAACAGTCAATACCTCCCACACAACAGTCAATACCTCCCCCACAAGTCAATACCTCCCCCTCAACAGTCAATACCTCCCCCACAACAGTCAATCCCCCCACAACAGTCAATACCCCCCCCACAACAGTCAATACCTCCCCCACAACAGTCAATACCTCCACCACAACAGTCAATACCTCCCCCCACAACAGTCAATACCTCCCCCCACAACAGTCAATACCTCCCCCACAACAGTCAATACCTCCACCACAACAGTCAATACCTCCACCCACAACAGTCAATACCTCCCCCACAACAGTCAATACCTCCCCCACAACAGTCAATACCCCCCCCACAACAGTCAATACCTCCCCCACAACAGTCAATACCTCCACCACAACAGTCAATACCTCCACCACAACAGTCAATACCTCCCCCCACAACAGTCAATACCTCCCCCACAACAGTCAATACCTCCCCCACAACAGTCAATACCTCCCCCACAACAGTCAATACCTCCCCCACAACAGTCAATACCCCCCCACAACAGTCAATACCTCCCCCACAACAGTCAATACCTCCACCACAACAGTCAATACCTCCCCCCACAACAGTCAATACCTCCCCCACAATCAATACCTCCCCCACAACAGTCAATACCTCCCCCCACAACAGTCAATACCTCCCCCACAATCAATACCTCCCCCTCAACAGTCAATACCTCCCACACAACAGTCAATACCTCCCACACAACAGTCAATACCTCCCACACAACAGTCAATACCTCCCACACAACAGTCAATACCTCCCACACAACAGTCAATACCTCCCACACAACAGTCAATACCTCCACCACAACAGTCTATACCTCCCCCCACAACAGTCAATACCTCCCCCCACAACAGTCA
>NC_091194.1:15252820-15255320 GCF_040958095.1 Procambarus clarkii
GTTTAGTGCAATGTGGGCGAGGATGGTGTGGCTAGTTGCACTGTTACTGAGAGAATGGTGGGTAACTGAGTGCATTATGGCTGAGTATTCTGAATATTCACTCTGGATGAGTACACCGCAGCTGTGTGTAGTGTAGTTAAGTGAACTCTGGTGCATTCTACCACCGGAAAACTAAGACCCGGATAATAAAATCTTTGGAGCAGGACTGAGGGATCGAACCAGCGTCCCGGGTCATCTCACACTCCTGCATGTGTAACATTGAGCACGTCGTGGTCCATGAGTCCTGACCTGCTCCCAAGACTTTCTCATATATATATATATATATATATATATATATATATATATATATATATATATATATATATATATATATATATATATATATATATATATTACACGTCTCGGGATTGTGTGAATCAAATACTACACTTTAACACACACATTGGTTAAGAGTTCTCGTGACGTATATAAATGCTTAGTAAACACCGTTCCTGTCTAAATATGCAGAATATATATACATGTGGGAGGTGCAAATGTTTACATAAAGTCATGTCCATGATGTTTACATGTGAGTACAACACAGGGATCCACTATGTATGTGAGCAGAAAACATATCAATATATGAACTCTTGTGAACTCAACTATTTGCGCCTGCAAGATCGAGCACCGACTCTTGGATCCCGCCTTTCAAGCCATCGGTTGTTTATAGCAATGATTCTTGTCCTATTTCCATATAATATATAGTTTTAAAAATATGAAAATGGGTTTGTATTCACCTAGTTGTGCTTGCGGGGGTTGAGCTCTGGCTCATTGGTCCCGCCTCTCAACTGTCAATCAACTAATGTACAGGTTCCTGAGCCTACTGGGCTCTATCATATCTACACTTGAAGCTGTGTATGGAGTCAGCCTCCACCACATCACTGCCTAATGCATTCCATTTGTCTACTACTCTGACACTGAAAAAATTCTTTCTGACGTCTCAAAGGCTCATTTGGGCACTCAATTTCCACCTGTGTCCCCTAGTGCGTGTGCCCCTTGTGTTATATAGCCTGTCTTTATCTACCCTGTCAATGGGGTAGTGTGTGTACTCACCAAATTGTACTCACCTAATTGTGCGTGCGGGGGTTGAGCTCTGGCTCTTTGGTGTGTGTGTGTGTGTGTGTGTGTGTGTGTGTGTGTGTGTGTGTGTGTGTGTGTGTGTGTGTGTGTGTGTGTGTGTGTGTGCGTGCGTGTGGGTATTCACCTAGTTGTGATGAGGGTCAGGGGGTAGTAAGAGGTGGGACCAGAGCGTCAGGAGGCAGTAAGAGGCGGGACCAGAGGATCAGGGGGCAGTAAGGAGTGGGACCAGAGGGTCAGGAGGCAGTAAGAGGTGGGACCAGTGGGTCAGGAGGCAGTAAGGGGTGGGACCAGAGGGTCAGGAGGCAGTAAGGGGTGGGACCAGAGGGTCAGGAGGCAGTAAGGGGTGGGACCAGAGGGTCAGGAGGCAGTAAGAGGCGGGACCAGAGGATCAGGGGGCAGTAAGGAGTGGGACCAGAGGGTCAGGAGGCAGTAAGAGGTGGGACCAGAGGGTCAGGAGGCAGTAAGAGGTGGGACCAGAGGGTCAGGAGGCAGTAAGGGGTGGGACCAGAGGGTCAGGAGGCAGTAAGGGGTGGGACCAGAGGGTCAGGAGGCAGTAAGGGGTGGGACCAGTGGGTCAGGAGGCAGTAAGAGGTGGGACCAGTGGGTCAGGAGGCAGTAAGAGGTGGGACCAGAGGGTCAGGAGACAGTAAGAGGTGGGACCAGAGGGTCAGGAGGCAGTAAGAGGTGGGACCAGAGGGTCAGGAGGCAGTAAGGGGTGGGACCAGAGGGTCAGGAAGCAGTAAGAGGTGGGACCAGAGGGTCAGGAGACAGTAAGAGGTGGGACCTGAGGGTCAGGAGGCAGTAAGGGGTGCGACCAGAGGGTCAGGAGGCAGTAAGAGGCGGGACCAGAGGGTCAGGAGGCAGTAAGAGGTGGGACCAGAGGGTCAGGAGGCAGTAAGAGGTGGGACCAGAGGGTCAGGAGACAGTAAGAGGCGGGACCAGAGGGTCAGGAGGCAGGAGCTACCCAGGAGGACTAGGGGGTGTGCGCGTCATGTCAATAATCAATCAAATGGTCGATGAACGCCGCCAGTAGCGTGTTTAGTTTCGTCAGGAAGTTATCAAGGATGAAAGTGGATGGGGGGGGGGGGGGGAGTTGCCCTCAGGGAGATCTCTCCTAATCTCTTACTGTCTGTCTATCTCTTTTCAACTGTCTATCCATCATCTGTCTCTCTCCTCACGCGAGCAAAAGAGATTTGCTTAGTGACGATAAGAAAACATTGAAAGGAGATAACTTATTTGATCTAGAAAAGTCGTCTTCAAAAGTCACCATCTTTTATTGCTATTGCACTGATTGACACTAGCGCACGCACTCATGCGCACACGCACGCCTACGCACGCCGACCCACACGTTCATGGACGCCTTCGCACGCCCACACACACA
>NC_091194.1:15260320-15387820 GCF_040958095.1 Procambarus clarkii
TTAACTCCAAGAGATAATCAAATAACACTATGGACGTGGTGTGAAAGGTGGACGAGGTGTTCGGGGTGAGAGGTGAGGTGTAAATTTTCGAACACCTCCAAGTAACTTTGGAACATTACTGCAATACCGGGAGCTGTCTCCCGGCTCCTGGTACCTAATGCTAACATGAATTATGTGTGTAAACTCACCTAATTAAAGGAAGGGGCTGATCTTCCTTTAAAAAAAGAAACACATACGCACGCACACACCCACACACACACACACACACACACACACACACACACACACACACACACACACACACACACACACACACACCCTTTAGCAAACCAAGCGAGAGAGGATGGGCTGACTGCATTTTTCTTGACCACCAAAAAAATTCGAAATAGTTCCACAGAAAGACAACTGGAATTGCAGAAGAAGATCCCGTCACACTGGAGGCAGACACGCACAGTGCAGCCCGTTCTCTCTATTGCCCACTCCGTAAAAAATGCAAATGGTTTGCCAAACCAGAAACGTACTAACTAAAGCAACTCGCGTAACCTGCAGAGGCCGATTAACTGAAAACGTAAATTTTACGTGTTAACAGATTTTATTAATACGTCAAATTTAATACGTGGGGCGCACTTGTGCGCCCCTCCACTACCCCCCCCCCGGCCTATCCCTTCGTCCTTCCCACCATCCCCCTCTCCCGTCCCCTCATCCTCCCCACCATTCCCCAATCCCTCGTCTGTTGCATTCCCAAATGATCTGATGTTCCCATCAGAAAATTGGAATATCAATTGTTCCCATCACTGAAATATGAGAAAAACGATTAAAAAAACAAAATGCAAAAATGGAAAATTAAAAAAATAAACTATACTCACGAAATGAACGGTATGGTAAACAACGCAGCTCAATTCCAATGCAGTGTCACACAAAATAGTTAAATCAAAATGGAAATAAATCGAAATCTATGAAAATTCAATTTATCAATTAAATCGGAAACAGTGAAATGGAATCATAACATATTTAGTATAGTGTGTGTTGCTCTTATGTGCAATAGATGGCGTTGTTTAAAAAAAAAATGTTTTTACCTATCACAGGTGTGGCCTCTATACTTATACTTACAAAATGAACGGTATGGTAAACAACACAGCTCAATTCCAATGCAATGTCACAAAATAATTAAATAAAAATGACAATAAATCGAAATCTATGAAAATATAATTTATCAATGCAATCGGAAACATTGAAATGAAATCATAACATATTTAGTAGAGCGAGTGTTGCTATTATGCACAGCAGATGGTGCTGTTTTTTTTTTAAAAAGAGCATGTATATATATCTGTCACAGGTGTGGCATCTATATAGTAAGTATATAAAACATACATATATTTGAATGCAACGTTGTGTCAAAATTTCAAAGCAATCGGTGAAGAACTTTCGGAGATTACACCGTGTGTTGCTCTTACGTCCAACAGATGGCGCTGTTTTTCAAAAAAGCATGGTTTTCCCTGTCGCAGGTGAGGCATGTATATAAAAACCCGCTCGGATGCGAATGGAACTTTGTGTGAAAATTTCAAAACAGTCGGTGGAGAACTTTCAGAGATTAGCGATTTTGAACAAACGAACATTTCCATTTATATATATATATATATATATATATATATGTCGTACCTAGTAGCCAGAATGCACTTCTCGGCCTACTATGCAAGGCCCGATTTGCCTAATAAGCCAAGTTTTCCTGAATTAATATATTTTCTCTAATTTTTTTCTTATGAAATGATAAAGCTACCCATTTCATTATGCATGTGGTCAATTTTTTTTTATTGGAGTTGAAATTAACGTAGATATTTGACCGAACCTAACCAACCCTACCTAACCTAACCTAACCTATCTTTATAGGTTAGGTTAGGTTAGGTAGCCGATAAAGTTAGGTTAGGTAGTCGAAAAACAAATAATTCATGAAAACTTGGCTTATTAGGCAAATTGGGCCTTGCATAGTAGGCTGAGAAGTGTGTTCTGGCTACTAGGTACGACATATATATATATATATATATATATATATATATATATATATATATATATATATATATATATACCTGTCATCATGCGTGCGTGTTAAAGGGGCATAAGAGGCTGGAAGGTGTCATAAGGCTATAAAACATAATATACCAATATACAGCAATGCCAAATCACTCCTGGTGCACAAAGGTAGCTGATACAAAAAAATACATAAGAAAAGCTATAAAAGCAATCTTTATTACAGCTAAGTATACAGCGAAGTCTTTAATAATAAAAAAATAAGCGACAAAATTGGAATAACATATTGGAAGGCATCTCAGCCCAAGACCCCTGGTAAGTCTTATGCCGTTTTATCACGGAATTGCAAACGACGGCGCGTGGTCCGTCGTCCGGGTTTAATGTTTCCTGGAGCGGAGGGTTGAGGCGGACGACGTGATCCCTTCAGTATGCAGGCGTCTGTCTGTGTGCTGCAGAGAAGTGGCTGTTAAAGTGTGTGTGTGCTACAGAGAAGTGGCTGTTAAAGTGTATGTGTGCTGCAGAGAAGTGGCTGTTAAAGTGTCTGTGTGCTACAGAGAAGTGGCAGTTGAAGTGTCTGTGTGCTGCAGAGAAGTGGCTGTTAAAGTGTCTGTGTGCTGCAGAGAAGTGGCTGTTAAAGTGTGTGTGTGCTACAGAGAACTGGCTGTTAAAGTGACTGTGTGCTACACAGAAGTGGCTGTTAAAGTGTCTGTGTGCTGCAGAGAAGTGGCAGTTGAAGTGTCTGTGTGCTGCAGAGAAGTGGCTGTTAAAGTGTCTGTGTGCTGCAGAGAAGTGGCTGTTAAAGTGTGTGTGTGCTACAGAGAACTGGCTGTTAAAGTGACTGTGTGCTACACAGAAGTGGCTGTTAAAGTGTCTGTGTGCTGCAGAGAAGTGGCAGTTGAAGTGTCTGTGTGCTACACAGAAGTGGCTGTTAAAGTGTCTGTGTGCTACAGAGTAGTGGCAGTTAAAGTGTCTGTGTGCTACAGAGAAGTGGCTGTTAAAGTGTCTGTGTGCTGCAGAGAAGTGGCTGTTAAAGTGTCTGTGTGCTACACAGAAGTGGCTGTTAAAGTGTCTGTGTGCTGCACAGAAGTGGCTGTTAAAGTGTCTGAGTGCTACAGAGAAGTGGCTGTTGAAGTGTCTGTGTGCTACAGAGAAGTGGCAGTTGAAGTGTCTGTGTGCTGCAGAGAAGTGGCTGTTAAAGTGTCTGTGTGCTACAGAGAAGTGGCTGTTAAAGTGTCTGTGTGCTGCAGAGAAGTGGCTGTTAAAGTGTCTGTGTGCTACACAGAAGTGGCTGTTAAAGTGTCTGTGTGCTACAGAGAAGTGGCAGTTGAAGTGTCTGTGTGCTGAAGAGAAGTGGCTGTTAAAGTGTCTGTGTGCTACACAGAAGTGGCTGTTAAAGTGTCTGTGTGCTGCACAGAAGTGGCTGTTAAAGTGTCTGTGTGCTACAGAGAAGTGGCAGTTGAAGTGTCTGTGTGCTACAGAGAAGTGGCTGTTGAAGTGTCTGTGTGCTACAGAGAAGTGGCAGTTGAAGTGTCTGTGTGCTGCAGAGAAGTGGCTGTTAAAGTGTCTGTGTGCTACAGAGAAGTGGCTGTTAAAGTGTCTGTGTGCTGCAGAGAAGTGGCTGTTAAAGTGTCTGTGTGCTACACAGAAGTGGCTGTTAAAGTGTCTGTGTGCTACAGAGAAGTGGCAGTTGAAGTGTCTGTGTGCTGAAGAGAAGTGGCTGTTAAAGTGTCTGTGTGCTACACAGAAGTGGCTGTTAAAGTGTCTGTGTGCTGCACAGAAGTGGCTGTTAAAGTGTCTGTGTACTACAGAGAAGTGGCAGTTAAAGTGTCTGTGTGCTACACAGAAGTGTCTGTGTGCTACACAGAAGTGTCTGTGTGCTGCACAGAAGTGGCTGTTAAAGTGTCTGTGTGCTACAGAGAAGTGGCAGTTGAAGTGTCTGTGTGCTACAGAGAAGTGGCTGTTAAAGTGTCTGTATGCTACACAGAAGTGGTTGTTAAAGTGTCTGTGTGCTACACAGAAGTGGTTGTTAAAGTGTGTGTGGCACAGCGGTCAGCACAACCGGAAGTTTCTGGGATCAATTCCATCAATTTCATAAAATCTTTTGGCCAACTTTTCACTTTCAACTGATGTTTCTGTTGACTTAGTAGGCACGTACGAGACACACGTTTGGGCAACGCTTCCCTTCGACTGGTGTCTCTCTTCACCCAACAGTACACAGGACTGAAGCATTTGGGCAATGTTTCCTTTCAACTCATGTGTCTGGTCACCTAAATACAACATATGTACCAGAGGTGTGAGTTAGGCATCTTTTGTGGGTTGCATCCTAGAGAAGATGAGTTACTGGTCTAAGAGGATCTCAAAATAAGCCAGTTTTTGGGCAATAGGAACCAACAATGCAAACTTGAACGAGCAAGATCCAAGATCCAATATATAAATCTCTTTAATAATGAGTGTTCCAGTAATCCCGTCAATGGAACTACCAATTGACGTAACATTTTCCGAGTAGCAGCAACTTGGTGTCTGAATGATTACCAAGACCTCTGGGTGCCCACCAGCTCAAATTTTATGGAAGAGCAATGTTATCTGCATGGTTGCCATGCTATGTTCACTGAGTGGCCATGATGCTAAGCTCTCTGAGTGGCAATCATATTAAGCTCACTGAGTGGCCCCATTTATAAGGTCGCTGAGTGGCCACCAATGTAAACTCCCTGAGTGTCCATCAGGAAAGGTTCTTTAAGGGACAACTGGGTGAAGCTCCCTAATTAGTCTCCAAGCCCAGGTTTTCGAGTGGCACTAAAGAAAGATCTCTAAACTACCATTCAGGTAAGTCATGGGAGCTGGGGGGCCTCTTGCCATGCCCAGAATACATGGTGTATGGAGAGCTTACGATGCTGGAGACATCATCATCCTGCACTACACACACACACTACTAGAATGCGTGTATATGCAACTTCAATTCTAACATTCTTCATACTATAATTATGTCCTATGGTTTCTTCTACGTTAAAAGCACACTTATGGTCGTACCATACTTGGTTATCTCTGTTAATTTGAATTAACATTTTTTATCACCTTGTCCAACGACTGAATGTAAAAACCTTTTAAAGAACCTTTTCACTTTGTTTTTTCTTAAGAACATATAAATCAGGAAAAGTGCAGAAGACCTATTGGCCCAAACGAAGCATTTTCTATTTATATCTACCAAACTCATTTATATATATATATGTCTATCCTATGCTTTAGACAATCAAGGGATCCTACTTCTATTATGTTACGCGGTAATTGGTTCCACAAATCAACAACCCTGTTACCAAACCAGTATTTACCCAGGTCAATTCTAAATATAAATTTGTCCAATTAATATCCATTGTTTCGTGTTCTATTTTGCGTTGATACGTTTAATACACTTTTAATATCCCCTTTGTTATGTCCATTCATCCACTTGTCCACCTCTATCACGTCAACCCTAATCCTTGGCCTTTCTAGAGAATGTAAATTAAGCTTTGTCAATCTCTCTTAATATGACAAGTTTCTAATTTGCGGGATTAACTTCGTCATCTTACTCTGGACGCGTTCTAGTGAATTTATATTTATTCTGTAGTATGACGACCAAAACTGAACTGCATAATCTAAATGGGGCCTAACAAGAGCATGATATAGCTGAAGAACAACACCAGGTGTTTCATTACTAATGCTTCGAGAAATAAATCCCAGTATCCTATTTGCCTTATTACAAACATTTATGTATTAATTTTTTGGTTTTAAATTCTAATTAAAAATAACTCCCAGATACCTTTCGCAATCCGACGTCGCAATCTCAACACCTTCTAGCTCGTATCTGGTAACTCTACCATCATTACGTAGCCCCATTGCAGTCAGCATTAAACTGCATCTACCAATCTATGCCCATTTCAAAAGCCTTATTTAGATCGTCTTTTAGTGATAGTGAGTCTTCTTCTGTGTTTATTTCCCTCCCGATTTTTATATTCTCTGTAAATTTGCAAATATTGCTGCCGACACCTGAATCTACATCATTTATATAAATGACTCATACAAATCAAAGTTTTAATTCCTAGCAACACACAAAATATAATCACAATGTTTGAGATACATTCGTATAACATTGTAATAACATCATGAAAATGTTTTGACATATTAACATCATAAAAACGTTGCAGTAACGTTATAAAAACGTTGGTTTGACGTTCTAATAATGTTATATAAGTGTTATTTTGACGTTTTAATAAAGTTTTAAAACCGTTGGGTTTCTGTTGTCCATTTGCTGGGTTAAATGATAGTTGCAATTTTGTCTTCATTAAAGCCTAACATTTAAAACTTAAGTACCAATGGTGCCCTAGTTGGCACTAGAGACACTACAGGCGATGAGTGCCACTAGTGCCAATCCACTAGTGCTCATACTTCAGCCACAATAACGTGGCTGAAGTATGTTGACCAATCCACACACTAGCAAATGAAGGGACGACGACGTTTCGGTCCGTCCTGGACCATTCTCATGTCGAAATCACTATCGACTTGAGAATGGTCCAGGACTGACTGAAACGTCGTCGTCCCTTCATTTTCTAGTGTGTGTGGACTGGTCAACACTAGTGGCACTATTATGAACAAAAGGTGTGCTTTAGTCATTGCATGATATTCAATATTCTATACTAAGATTTGATTGTATATGAAAATATACATAATTTTGTGTGTGTGTGTGTACTCACCTAGTTGTGTTTGCGGGGGTTGAGCTCTGGCTCTTTGGTCCCGCCTCTCAACCGTCAATCAACAGGTGTACAGATTCATGAGCCTATCGGGCTCTGTCATATCTACACTTGAAACTGTGTATGGAGTCAGCCTCCACCACATCACTTCCTAATGCATTCCATTTGTCAACCACTCTGACACTAAAAAAGTTCTTTCTAATATCTCTGTGGCTCATTTGGGCACTCAGTTTCCACCTGTGTCCCATTGTGCGTGTTCCCCTTGTGTTAAATAGACTGTCTTTATCTACCCTATCAATCCCCTTCAGAATCTTGAATGTGGTGATCATGTCCCCCCTACTCTTCTGTCTTCCAGCGAAGTGAGGTTTAATTCCCGTAGTCTCTCCTCGTAGCTCATACCTCTCAGCTCGGGTACTAGTCTGGTGGCAAACCTTTGAACCTTTTCCAGTTTAGTCTTATCCTTGACTAGATATGGACTCCATGCTGGGGCTGCATACTCCAGGATTGGCCTGACATATGTGGTATACAAAGTTCTGAATGATTCTTTACACAAGTTTCTGAATGCCGTTCGTATGTTGGCCAGCCTGGCATATGCCGCTGATGTTATCCGCTTGATATGTGCTGCAGGAGACAGGTCTGGCGTGATATCAACCCCCAAGTCTTTTTCCTTCTCTGACTCCTGAAGAATTTCCTCTCCCAGATGATACCTTGTATCTGGCCTCCTGCTCCCTACACCTATCTTCATTACATTACATTTGGTTGGGTTAAACTCTAACAACCATTTGTTCGACCATTCCTTCAGCTTGTCTAGGTCTTCTTGAAGCCTCAAACAGTCCTCTTCTGTTTTAATCCTTCTCATAATTTTAGCATCGTCCGCAAACATTGAGAGAAATGAATCGATACCCTCCGGGAGATCATTTACATATATCAGAAACAAGATAGGACCGAGTACAGAGCCCTGTGGGACTCCACTGGTGACTTCACGCCAATTGTGTGTGTGTGTGTGTGTGTGTGTACTCACCTAATTGTACTCACCTAATTGTGCTTGCGGGGGTTGAGCTTTGGCTCTTTGGTCCCGCCTCTCAACCGTCAATCAACTGGTGTACAGATTCCTGAGCCTACTGGGCTCTATCATATATTACTGCAACAACACTGAACAAATATAAATTATACAATCTTAAAATAATGCATTTATTACTGGTTAGATTAGGTTCATTCATGGGAGTATTTGGTGGCCGTGTGTAGGTTCATTTACCACTGACTTTTCAGAAGAAGTCTCACCCCAAGCAAGCATTATTGGTGAGGTATTAGCTTTGGGAGGGACATGGGTAGATCGGAATTTATGGTTTGCATACCTGGAATGCTTTTCAGAGTTAATGCTTCACATCGACTGAGTCCAGGGAATTCACCACATCTCTGGGAAACAGCTCTTGATTATGGGTGAAAATATGCTATTTAAAATCCTATTTTCTAAAACAAAAGTAGGCAGCAAATTATTTTAAAAAGTTGTAATGTGATAAAGTATTTTCTATATATTTATATTTTTCATGTTGAAGTGTTAATTTTGTTACATTCTATATTTTATAATTACTATGTTCCCTCCTCATATCAAATTATTCACTTAATATATTCACTAATTAATTATTTCAGAGGTCATGGTTTAGATTGCTCTTTTGACATTTGTTATAATTTATTTTGATTTGCTAATCTAAATTGAGGGATTAACATTATTTGTTTACCTTTCAAATGTGGCATCAATTGCTCGAGAGTAACATCAATCTCTCTAGTGTGACATCAACCACTCAAGTGTAACGTCAAGCACTGGAGTGCAACATCAACCACTTGAGTGTGACATCGACCACTCAACCGATGCATCAACCACTTGAGTGAGACATCAATCCCTCAAGTATAACATCAACCACTGGAATGTAATATTAGACACTCCAGTATGACATCATTTGCTCAAATTATTTTTCACCGATAACGCAACCAGACTGAGTGTGTTATCGTGTCTCAATAAACACCTGCATAGGAACCTCGCTTCTATATCGTATCAAACTTCTAAACACCCCTACGGGCTCACCATAGCCCGTGCTACTTGCAACTTTTTGTTCCAAGTAGCGAATCTTAACATTCTAAACACATGACAAAAAAAAACTTTCCACATAGGCCTCTTTACTCCAAATACAAAATTTTGCCAATATACACCAGAGAGGTAGTAATCTATACAAAAACACAAGAGAGAGTAGTTTATACAATTACACAAGAGGGAGTAGTTTATACAAATGTACAAGAGGAAGTAATATTAAACAAGTTCACAGGAGGGAGTAGTTTAAACAAATACACGAGAGAGTAATCTATACATATACATAAGAGTACATATACATATACATAATTTGTATAATCTATACAAATATTTACCACTAACTAGGTGGAAACAAGACAAACTACCCTCCGCACCACTGGCATATTACCTCCAACGAGTTCGGAGTTAACGGTACGCCATTAACAAGAAGTTCGTGTGTGAAACTGTCGGGGGTAACGAGAGGTAATTAGCGGAGAGTTGGAACCCTGAAGTTGGTCCCTGTAACGACTTCTAAATAACAAGAAGTTTGCCTCTCTCTCTGAGATCCAGATATTGATGAAATATATAATTAGCCAAAGGTTGCAATTTGAAACTTCCTCACTGAAATATACTGAAAAGGTTGTGGTCTGTTCAATATTCTGTACTAAGATTTGATTGTATATGAAAATATACATAATTTTGTGTGTGTGTGTGTGTGTGTGTGTGTGTGTGTAATATTGACATATGTGTGAGCATACCAACAGCTTCCCTACACAAACACAGAACCATTATAGCCCCAAGCAGGCTTTTAAAGAGACCATTACTTTTTAGCGAGAGAATTTACACCATTCCCAGGACCCCAATCATGTCATGTTCTCCCACCACTACACACCAGCGAACTCCCACCCACATTACAGTTGTTATATATATATATATATATTACCGAAAAAGTAAGATTAATAATTCTAACACGAATTTTCTCAATCTTTCGTACATTTCTTTTCACTGTTGGTGGTAATTCAAAAATCAATTCTCCAAAATTCATTTTTATTTCTAGTCTGACGCGACACTTGAGCGCGTTTCGTAAAACTTATTACATTTTCAAAGACTTTAGTTTAAACATACACAACTGAATAGAACGTACACATCTCCGATTTGTTTATATCTACATTTGAGTGAGGTGGATGGGGTGAGGTGGTATTTAATAAGGTATTAATTTCATCAACACAAGACAGAACACGAAACAATGGGTATTGAATAGAAGTGATTGTAGAAAGTTGCTGGGCTGTTGATTGCCCAGCAATCAACAGCCAATTAATGCACAACTATATTCTACCCACCTCAAGACTCCGCTCCAATACAGAAGCATCAAGAAATATGGACCAATAGGCTTTCTACAATCACTTCTATTCAATACCCATTGTTTCGTGTTCTGTCTTGTGTTGATGAAATTAATACCCTATTAATACCACCTCACCCCATCCACCTCACTCAAATGTAGATATAAACAAATCGGAGACGTGTAAGTTCCAGTGAGCCAACTGCACGCTGACTTTGTCACCTTCACTCACCAGACCACTCCACAAGTGATCATTTGAATTTCATCATGGAATTCCAATTGACTTATAATCGATCCAGCAATGCTGCTCAGTGTAGGAAAAGACCATCGATAATGGATACTAGTTCCGAAAGTGACGGCGAGTGGCATCACGTGAATAAGGCCAACAGGACAAGCCACTCCATGACGACCCATCGCCCATTAATCTCTCCAGCTCTCCCAGCGCCTCAGACTAGATCTACGCTTCCAGTCTTCAAAGTGCAGCACACGGAAGGTAAGTCTTCCTACGCTACTGTAGTGGACCTGGAAAAAGAGTACCCCCAGCTCCAGGTCAGAGCAAAACCTAATCTCAAAGGAGAATACATTCTGAGGCCAAAAGACGAGTCGGCCGCTACGATTCTAAAAAATTACGCATAATGTGAGGAACTGAAACCAGAGGATAAAATAAGTAAAGTCATTGTCCTCCACTATCCCTTGCATATGGCCCTTGGCCATCTCGAAAAGCTGAACTATGTGGTGTCAGCAGAGAGATGCTAAGTACGAACAAAACAGGAAACTCGACAAGTCCTTCTCACAGTAAGAGGACGGATCCCGGAGAAACTTGACCTTGGAATCTGGGGGGTGTTCCAACACAGGCCTTACACCCCAGAACCCCTAAGATGCTTTAGATGTCAGAGATTTGGGCATCACAAAGATGGCTGCCAACGCCCAGTGAGGTGCAGAGTCTGCAGCCAGCCCCATGATACAAAAACATGTATTGATAAATTCAAGGCAAACCACCCTGTTCAGGCAAAATGCCCAAATTGTTCCAAGGCACATCATGCCTGGAACTTGAAATGCCCTGAAACGCTCAAAAGGCTTCAAACGAACCCCACCACGCCTACAGCGGAGCCGAAACCCCCACCAAAACGAATACCAGCTCCCATGCCCACTAAAACCGCGTGGGGTCTACCCATTCAGGAAAAGGGGCACACGGCCCTTCACCATCGGCCATGGTGAAGGGTGAGAAGACAGTACAGGACAAAAAGAAAGATGGAGGACACAAGAATCATGTTCAAAGTAGTCGGCCTCCCATTTCATCCAGCAAGCACACTGGGGCCAATAGGAGTAGCAATTCCAGTGCCAAAGTTACCACCGAGAAGGGTCTAAAAGCCACTAGGCCCCTAACCTGCACAACATTAAATAGTGCTCCCACTGAACTGGACGCTCTCTGGCCAATGCTCAAAACTTTGGTCACTGAGTTAATCGAAAGTCTGCTGTCTTCACATGGAATCAAGCAAACCACAGAGACTCGGAAGACAATTGAGCACAAGCTCAAGAAATTCGAAGATGTAATATCCACTCCGTCAAGACAGCAGGGCAGGAGACACCCCCATAAAAAGCAGATAGAGTCCAGCTCGTCGGAAAGCGATATTGATGAGTCAATTTCAGGTCCACTAAGAACCTATACACCAATTGCAACTTCCATGGCGTGTTCGTCAGACTCCATGGATACCACGGAATTATCAGCAAATTCCAAGAACCTAGAATTCTAAAGATCCTGCAATGGAATGTGCAAGGACTGCGCACTAAATTGCAACACTTGCAATGCATAGCAGCAACCAAGGGCATAGACATCCTGATACTACAGGAGAGCTTGCTTCGAGCCGGATTAGAACCTAAAATCTCAGGCTATCGAGGCTTCTTCCTTCCATGGATCAATGGGCAATCCAGGGGATGTGCAATCTATGTAAAATGTGACCTGATCTCCAAATCCATAACCAGCCCACCCAATTGTGGAGCAGGGACAGAGGTAATGGGAGTCACCATTGAGCTAAGACACGACAAACTTGAAGTGTTCAATGTGTACAGGTCTCCACAAGCCGAAATGGATCTCTCTGTGTTATTTGGACACGCGACAACAACAAACACAATCATTTGTGGAGATTTTAATGCCCATCATCGATTGGCACTGGGTTCGAACAAAACAAATGAAGCCGGCATTCACATTACACATCTACTGGACCAGCTTCCAGAAATACAAATCCTAAACAAGAATGAACCTACCCACATCCAAGGAAGCAGATTAGACCTAACCTTCGTTTCAGCCTCCCTAAGAGATGCAGCAACATGGTCAGTTGAGCCCACACTGACAAGCGACCACTATGGGATCCAAATTGATCTTCAGTTAGACCTACCCACCCCACCTCCGCCTCCATCTGAAGCCTGGAACTTTGCTTTAGCAAACTGGGACCGATTTCAAAACCTCATTTCAGAGTGGCAAAGAAACAATGATCTTCCCGAAGACATTAATCAGGCAGAACAAGAATTTGTCAAAGCGATTCAAAGTGCAGCCAACCACTCAATCCCACTGAAAAAACAGTCCACCGGACACCATAAAGATCATTGGTACTATTGCGAACGTGTCAAAGAACTCAACCATAGACTCAACAGAACAAGAAAGCTATACAAAAAGCAGCCAAGTGACCGCAACAGGATCTTACTTTGTGAGGTCAAGGAACATGTACATCGAGAGACCAGACAAATAAAAGAACAAAAGTGGCTGGAATGGTGTTCACACCTGAATGAACACACCTCTCTCGGAGAGATGTGGCAGCAAATTCACCGGGCTAAAAGGGAATAAAGCACCTAAAGCTCCACACTCTAAGGATCCTCAACAGGAAGCCGAAGTACTGGCAACCAGGTTTGCAGAGAGAGCAGCCAGCAATCAACTTCCACCAGATGTATTAGCAGTACAGACCGGACTAGAGGAAGAAAGGTGGCACAGAATCCTTACAGCATGTGAAGAAGTCTCTGACACTAATGCCCCCTTCACACTGGATGAGCTCAATCGGGATAAGAAAAACTCCAAGGATACATCCCCTGGAGCCGACAAAATAACCTATAAAATTATTAGAAACCTCGGCCCAGAGGGAGACGCTGCATACCTAAGGTTAATTAATTTAGCCTGGACTTCTCAAACTAGACCTTCTGCTTGGAATAGAGCATACATAGTGCCGATCCCAAAACCCAAAGATCCAGCTAATCCCAGGCCCATCTCTCTCCAAAGCTGTGCAGCCAAGACGGCTGACAGAATGGCACTCAACAGACTGGAGTGGAAAATGCCTAAACTGCACCATGATATGTATGCCTATAGAAGAGGGGTTGGCACAGTGGAATGTATTACAACTCTGTTAGCCCACTTGAATGACAGACCAGGAATTCTAATATTCCTGGACCTCGAAAAAGCCTTTGAACTGGCTAGCGCCCCAGCTATTCTCTGCTGCCTCATTGACAAAGAGGTCAGAGGCAACCTGCTCTCCTGGACCAAAAACTGTCTCATAAACAGAGAAGCAAGAGTAAAACTTCATGGCACAGTCTCTGAGTACAAAAGACATGAAGGCGATGAGTCACAATAACGTGGCTGAAGTATGTTGACCAGACCACACACTAGAAATTGAAGGGACGACGACGTTTCGGTCCGTCCTGGACCATTCTCAAGTCGATTGTCACACAATCGACTTGAGAATGGTCCAGGACGGACCGAAACGTCGTCGTCCCTTCAATTTCTAGTGTGTGGTCTGGTCAACAAAAGACATGAAAATGGTACACCGCAAGGAGGTATTCTCAGCCCTCTTCTCTTCAACTGTTTAATGGAAAGTATAATGAGGTTGAAACTCCCACATCACTGCAGGCTGCTAAACTATGCGGACGACTTTGTCATCATCATAAAAGGAAGTGATGCGGCGCGCCTTGCACCCAAATGCTTAGACTGCATCAGTAAAGAGGCAAAACAGATTGGGATCAAACTCAACCTCTCAAAGTCAAAGGCTATGTCCATAAAAATAGCGAAGCCCAACATTCAACTCACAGTACAGGTCAACCAATAGAATGGGTCGACACCTATCAGTATCTAGGAATCATCCTGGACACACACATGAATTTTAATGCTGAGGTCACTTACTTGAGAGAGCGAACTGCGGCCCGGACGGCAATTCTCAGGTCGCTAACCTCCCTTTCTGGAG
Organism: Procambarus clarkii; assembly: GCF_040958095.1. NCBI lineage: Eukaryota > Metazoa > Arthropoda > Malacostraca > Decapoda > Cambaridae > Procambarus > Procambarus clarkii. The sequence continues at coordinate 15,274,694 of NC_091194.1, forward strand.
GAGCCAATCTGCAAGTCCTTCGCACATACTATGTACAGGCAGTCAGATCAGTGATCGATTATGCCGCACCTGCACTCACAAATCTATCACACCAACAGTGGAAAAAGCTTGAAGTTGCCCAAAACAATGCTATGAGAGCTGCACTGGGAGCCCCCATGTGGACCAGGCTTGAAACTCTTAGACTGGAGACGGGTTTGCCCTCTCTACAAGAAAGAATATCACAAAGGACAGCTACAATTATCAGTAAGATAATTATTTCTTCTGATCCAATCCCAGTACGGCAGGCCTTGGTGGTTGGACTAGGCCAAAACAATGGAATCTCTTGGGTTGCAAGAGCAGGAAAAGTCCTAAACAGACTACATTTAAAAAACATGATTCTTGATAGAGAGGGTGATCATCCACACCCAAATTACACTCCTTCCGCGCCGTGGGAAGAGCCTACTTTCAAAATAGTAATAGAAAGTCTCCCAAAGAAAAAGGCTGCCTATGATCCGACAATCCTAAGGCGCATAATAGAAGAGCAAATGTATAGCATAGCAGTAGCAGGAGCCACCCACATCTTCACAGACGGATCGGTGGACACAGAATATGAGAGTGCTGGCGCTGCTCTTTGCACGACCAGCGTACAGGCATATTGGAGACTGGGAGGACTAGTATCATCAACCCAAGCTGAGCTGTTTGCCATACAACAGGCATTCGCATATGTGATTGCATAAAACACTCAAAATGCAATCATACACACAGACTCAAAAGCTGCACTTCAAATACTAGGACAAAAACAGTGGAAAGATAATGTGGAAATAATTACCACCATTTTGTATCTTGGAGCAGTCGCTAAAGGCAAAGGACTCAACATAACTTTAAACTGGATCCCATCCCATATTGGAATCCCAATAAATGAAAAAGCTGATGAAATTGCTAAATTGGCAACTCGTCATCCAGTGATACAGAAAACAATTCAACCCAGCCTAGAGAACATAAAAAACATCATCACCAAAACACACTCACATCTCAACAAAGCCGACCTGCACCAGAGAATAGCTGAAGGTTCGCCATCTGCAACATGGTATCTTCAGGCAACCAAATTAGAAAGGTTAAATATCCCAAAAGGAATCCACAGGGAAATAGCAGTTAGGCTATATAGACTACGTATAGGTTACAGATGCAACTGGGAGATTGGTGAACCCCGACAGAGAGAGTGCATCTTCTGCCAAACTGTCACAGAAAAGCCATTACTTCACTATCTTCTGGAATGTGAAGCAAGCAATGACCTTAGAAGAGCTTTCAGAGTTCCTGAATCATGCAGTGGCCACCCTGAAGCCATCAACACAGCCACTCTCCTGGTCAACAAAGGTGTCCAGCAGCTGGACACCCTCATAAAGACTGTGAAGCAGTATCCTCCCCCGCGATAACAGCTTGATGGTTAAATGCAACCTCAGAATACTGAGAGAAAAAAAAAAAAAAAAAAATTGTACCACTTACGGGCTATTCATGCCCGTGCCACCCCTTGGGTGGCTTAATCTTAATCTTTATCTTTATCTGTGTAAGTTCTATTCAGTTGTGTATGTGTAAACTAAAGTCTTTGAAAATGTAATAAGTTTTACGAAACGCGCTCAAGTGTCGCGTCAGACTAGAAATAAAAATGAATTTTGGAGAACTGATTTTTGAATTACCACCAACAGTGAAAAGAAATGTACGAAAGATTGAGAAAATTCGTGTTAGAATTATTAATCTTACTTTTTCGGTCATATTTAATAATATATGTCTACAGGAAAGACTGCTACCAAAATATACTAATATATATATATATATATATATATATATATATATATATATATATATATATATATATATATATATATATATATATATACGAAAATATATATTCAATAAATATATATATATATATATATATATATATATATATATATATATATATATATATATATATATATATATATATATGCGAACAAGCCTGAATGGTCCCCAGGACATATGCAACTGAAAACTCACACCCCAGAAGTGACTCGAACCCATACTCCCAGAAGCAACGCAACTGGTATGTACAAGACGCCTTAATCCACTTGACCATCACGACCGGACAAAATGAGGTGATAGCCGAGGCTATTTGAACCACCCCACCGCCGGCACTCGGATAGTTATCTTGGGCATAGCATTTTACCAAATCACCTCATTCTTTGGGGCAACACGTGAGGAACACAAATGCGAACAAGCCTGAATGGTCCCCAGGACATATGCAACTGAAAACTCACACCCCAGAAGTGACTCGAACCCATACTCCCAGAAGCAACTGAGTTTTCAGTTGCATATGTCCTGGGGACCATTCAGGCTTGTTCGCATTTGTGTTCCTCACGTGTTGCCCCAAAGAATGAGGTGATTTGGTAAAATGCTATGCCCAAGATAACTATCCGAGTGCCGGCGGTGGGGTGGTTCAAATAGCCTCGGCTATCACCTCATTTTGTCCGGTCGTGATGGTCAAGTGGATTAAGGCGTCTTGTACATACCAGTTGCGTTGCTTCTGGGAGTATGGGTTCGAGTCACTTCTGGGGTGTGAGTTTTCAGTTGCATATGTCCTGGGGACCATTCAGGCTTGTTCGCATTTGTGTTCCTCACGTGTTGCCCCAAAGAAGGAGGTGATTTGGTAAAATGCTATGCCCAAGATAACTATCCGAGTGCCGGCGGTGGGGTGGTTCAAATAGCCTCGGCTATCACCTCATTTTGTCCGGTCGTGATGGTCAAGTGGATTAAGGCGTCTTGTACATACCAGTTGCGTTGCTTCTGGGAGTATGGGTTCGAGTCACTTCTGGGGTGTGAGTTTTCAGTTGCATATGTCCTGGGGACCATTCAGGCTTGTTCGCATTTGTGTTCCTCACGTGTTGCCCCAAAGAATGAGGTGATTTGGTAAAATGCTATGCCCAAGATAACTATCCGAGTGCCGGCGGTGGGGTGGTTCAAATAGCCTCGGCTATCACCTCATTTTGTCCGGTCGTGATGGTCAAGTGGATTAAGGCGTCTTGTACATACCAGTTGCGTTGCTTCTGGGAGTATGGGTTCGAGTCACTTCTGGGGTGTGAGTTTTCAGTTGCATATGTCCTGGGGACCATTCAGGCTTGTTCGCATTTGTGTTCCTCAAGTGTTGCCCCAAAGAATGAGGTGATTTGGTAAAATGCTATGCCCAAGATAACTATCCGAGTGCCGGCGGTGGGGTGGTTCAAATAGCCTCGGCTATCACCTCATTTTGTCCGGTCGTGATGGTCAAGTGGATTAAGGCGTCTTGTACATACCAGTTGCGTTGCTTCTGGGAGTATGGGTTCGAGTCACTTCTGGGGTGTGAGTTTTCAGTTATATATATATATATATATATATATATATATATATATGTATATATATATTATACATTTTTACACATGGAAATGCAGCAGCAGCAGGTGAAAAGGTTTTACCTGCTGCTGCTTTTACTAAATCATAAATAGCTTAAACTACATGAAATGGCTTAATGGAAATTCCTCTGAGCCTGGGCGTGTTTCAATATTATTATTATGCGTCACTTTGAAGCTTTGTATATAATTATTCGTCAATGTAATTGTCTATTTTCGTATATTCTTGGTAAATATTTTGATCCATCACTCATTCTACATTTATTCTATCATAAAGTGCATTTAATTGCGAATCACCGCAGTAGGTTATTGTGCAAGTATTTTTTTATTGCATAGGTCTATTTAGTTTTGGTTATTGTCTTTTTACCATTCCATTTGACAGAGGCGGAGGCCGTAGTTAACGGGCCGAATGAAGTACATATTGAGGAAGGATCTGAGCTGGCACTGGAGTGCCAGGTGAGGCACGCCGTCGCTCCACCTGTCTACATCTTCTGGTACCACAACTCCACCATGGTCAACTACGGCAAACACGAACTCAAGGTTCGACTCCTCCTGTCCAGACTTATGCTTTCTCTTATGTTGTTTTGTCGCGTCCGTTCCGTAGTTCAGATGTGAGTCTGTGGGGTAATGTTTGAAATGTTTTGGGGCTTGCCTGTGTGTGTGTAGTTATTCTCTCTCTCTTTATAACTAAATCTAGTGTTAATAAGGGCTGTCAGTTGACATACCTAGTGAAACTGCAAGCACGAGCTGTTATCCTATCTCAGCTCATCTGAAACCTGCTCCTAGAGACTCATTTATTTCATGAGAATGTACTTTGAAGCTATCAAATAGGGAACTATCATATAAGGAACCTGATGAAACTGCAAGCAGGAGCTGTAATATATATTATATATATATATATATATATATATATATATATATATATATATATATATCCTCGTCTCCCAATTTTCAAATCAGAAACCTATTCAATGTAACCAAATACTTCAAAAATTAACTAATCAATACACATGTTGAATAACACATTCTTTACATATTAATTAAGCCCTAAACAGTGAGGCTATTTAAATCTCATATGGCAATTGGAACACAGTGGGAAATCCTTTATGGAGACTAGAACAAACTACGGGTTATTAGTGGTATAATAATAATTATTATATCTATAAAAAAATAATTATTTGTATATACATTTAACAGATCCTTGATAACCAGCACGTATATGGTTACCAAAAAACATTATTAACAACACGTAATAGGCATATTCGTGTTATTAATAACCAATTATTATAACACCAATAATAACCAATATATATGTACATGTAATGTATATGTAATATATATTTTATGTACCATAACTTATTTTATTAATACCACGTGATACTAACACGTGCTCTTCCCCCTCCCCCTCCCCCCCCCCCCCGTCTTCCTTCAACTGACAGGTACGCCACAAAAATTTTACGAGCAGTCTCGTGGTGACGCGCGTGCGGTTCTCTGACGCCGGCACCTACTCCTGCGAGCCACACCTGGCCACACCTGCCAACGTTACTGTACATGTGGTCACAGGTGAGTGTTGGGGGGAGGTGCGTATTCACCTAGTAAGGTAAGTACTGTGTGTGTGTGAGTGTGTGTGTGTGTGTGTACTAGGACGGTAAGTGAAGGAGTATTTACCTAGCAACATATACTTTATGTCGCAAGTTACATATGTGTTTGATATTTACCTGAGCATCAAACGTTGAATACTGTACATATATTTATTTTTGATGTATTGCAGTTAAACACATGTATTACAAGGAAAATGGAACACACTTTCAATCCATTATTAATATTATATATATATATATATATATATATATATATATATATATATATATATATACATATATATATATATATGTGTGTGTGTGTGTGTGTGTGTGTGTTGTTGTGTTGTTAAATATGACCGAAAAAGTAAGGTTAATAATTCTAACACGAATCTTCTCAATATTTCTTACGTTTTTCTTCACTGTCGAGGGTAATTGAAAAATTAACACTCCAAAATTAATTTTTTACATTTTTATTTTTAGACCATTAATAAAAATGTAAACAAAAAAAAAATTTTGTAGAGTTAATTTTTCAATTACCCTCGACATTGAAGAAAAATGTTAGAAATATTGAGTAGATTCGTGTTAGAATTATTAATCTTACCCTTTCGGTCTTATTCAACAACATATGTTTACAAGAAAGACTGCTACCAAAACATGCAACTGAAAACGCCCCACCCCAGAAGTGACTCGAACCCAGACCGCCAGGAGCACATTGCAACTGGAGTACACGGTGCCTTAAACCACTCGACCATCAGTGACCGTACAAAAAGTGGTGATAGCCGAGGCTATTTAAACCACCACCCCGACGGCACTTTGATGGTAATCTTGGGCATAGCTTTTCATCGAATCACCTCATTTTTATGGGGCCACGTGAGCAACACAAATGCGAACAAGTTTGAATGGTCCCCAACCATACATGCGAATGAAAACCAGTCGCAGTGTGATCCTGGCAGTCCGGGTTCGAATCACTTTTGGGGTGTGGAGCTTTCATTCATATATATATATATATATATATATATATATATATATATATATATATATATATATATATATATATATATATAAGAAATTAATATAAAATTTTAATTAATCTGTCCAGGTGAACTCGTTCAGGTACGTTCATAACACACTGTAATATTTGCTATACAATATTAATGCAAACTCCAATATGAAAATAAAAATCTGTCGAATGAATTTTCCTAAAAACTTATTTGTTGTTTTTGTATATTTGTAATCAACATATACGGCTAGTGCAACGCGTCCTCGACTCAAGTCCATTACATCCAGCGGTCGACCCCACAGACGCATTCATAAATTTTAACATGCTGTTCATTCAAAACGGGAATTTTCTCAAGTATAAATTATTTTTATAATATATTAGCATATTGTGCATATATAGGCATAGGATAGGTTAGGTTAGGTGTTTAGGTTCTGTTGGCGATTATTTGAAATTGTAGTACGTGGGTGAAGCATTTATAGCGTTGTGATTCGAACAAAATTCGTCAGTGAAACACTTGTTCCGGATATGTTCGAACGTCAGCAGTTGTGAGTCGTGTGTAAACCGCTTTTCATTCATAAACAGGGGGTTTGGCGGGTGCATGGAATCACTTTTGGATCTTTGTTTGGAGGACGGGCTGGGCTAGTAACTTACCATTTGTTCCGAAGCGAATACAAAACACTAAACTTTCTACCACCACCAACAAACAACTGAACCATTTATAATATCTTTTCCGTAAGCCTGAAAAATACATATAGAGTACATATATTTTTTTGAAGCTATTTGGATGTTTTAGGCAAAAGTTTATATATTAGAATATAGTCTATATGGATCTATAACAACAAAATGTCTTCAAATCAATATACTGTACAACATTACTGTACAAAGTGAGTCACCACACACCACACTACGGCTAACTGCCCCAGAAAATCACACAACACCTTAAGTTGGAAACACAAAAAATTTGTCACCTTAAGTTCAACTCACCAAAGTCTTCGAACCTAAGTTGGATAGAGAGTGGGGGGGAGAGGCTACAGTTGACAGGCAGAGTAGAGTCCCTCTTCTGGTCTGGGAAGACCAGTGAGGAGGCTGGAGCCTGGAGATCACCATCTACTCGCTCCTGGTTGATACCTGGTTGATGGGGTTCTGGGAGTTCTTCTCTCCTGCTCGATCTTCAATCCTCTCTATGTCTTATCTCCTGAATGTACAGTTCCCTGGGTATTTATGGGGAATCTGAGAGCCCCGCTTACTCAATAGAGAGCCTCAGACCGTCTATCTACCACACCTAAAAAGCGGCTTGTTTGACGGAAAGACACCACGAACCGTCTGCAATTATCAGCTTAGCAGAAAGCAAGGTCACTTCACATGACCTGATCCGAAGGCAATCTCTGACCATTAAATTTCTAGGTGTGACTTCTTAATTGCTAAGAGACAGACAACCTGGCGCCTGTCAATATCCTGTCTGGCTGTCTCATGTTGTATGTAAAATATTAAATTAAAACACCTTTATGGTGTTACAGGGATAACATCAGCAGCATGTGCCAGGTTGGTCAACATAAGAACGGCCTTTAGAAACTTGTGTAAGGAATCATTCAGAATCTTATATACCACATATGTCAGACCAATCCTGGAGTATGAAGCTCCAGCATGGAGTCCATACCTCGTCAAGCATAAGACTTAACTGGAGAAGTTTCAAATGTTTGCCACCAGACTAGTGTCCGAACAGAGGGGCATGAGCTACGGGAATTAAACCTCACGTCGCTATAAGACAGAAGAGTTTGGGGGGACATGATCACCACATACAAGTTTCTCAAGGCAATTAATACGATAGATAAAGAGAGAATATTTAACACAAGGGGCACACGTACTATGAACACAGATGGAAATTGAGTGCCCAAATGAGCCATAGAGATATTAGAATGACTATTTTTTAGTGTCAGAATAGTTGGCAAATGGAATGCTTTAGGAAGTGATGTAGTGGAAGCTGACTCCATACACAGTTTCAAGTGTAGACATGATAGAGCCCAGTAGGCTCAGGAACCTGTACGCTAGTCACAGTTGAGAGGCGGGACCAAAGAGCCAGAGCCCAACCCCGTCAAGCACAACTAGGTGAGAAGAGGAGGGCATTAATCCACTCCCCCACTTTACTACCAGACGACCTCACCCTACCATTCCCTTCCCAACAAAGAGTAAAATCCGTTTATGTTCTTCACATCAGGAAAATTCCTCCCTCAACGGCTAGGAAAATTCGTTTATCCTTTATACATGAGCACGTCCCAGGGGCGGGTCGCCAGCACAATGACCCCCCCCCTCTCTCTCTCTCTCTCTCTCTCTCTCTCTCTCTCTCTCTCTCTCTCTCCCTTCCTCCCCCTGCCCTCCCTTCCCCCTCCCCCCCTATCTCTCTTTTCCTGCCAAACATTATTCACACAACACAAATAACATCATTCACAAACACACACACAAATAACATCATACACAGATATACTGAAACACATACTCACACACCCGCTTATACACTCACACACACGCGCGTTTATACACTCACACACACATACATAAGGAGCCTGGTGGCTGAGTGGACAGAACTCGGGATTCGTAATCCTTGGGTCCAGGGATCGATCCCCGGCGATGATGCCCCGGTTGGTAATCTTGGGCATGGTATTTTATCAAATCACCTCATTCTTTGGGGCACACGTGAGGAACACAAATGCGAACATGCCTGAATGGTCCTCAGGACCATGGGGACCATTATATATGGAAAATATAAATAAATATACATAGAAAATACCATGCCCAAGATTACCAACCGAGTGGCGGCGGGGGGATGGAAATAGCCTCGGCTACCATCCTCTTTTGTCCGGTCGTGTTGGTTGAGCGGTTAAGGGATCCTGTACGCCAGCAGAGTGCTCCTGGCAGTATGGGTTCGAGGCACTTTTGGTGTGTGAATTTTCAGTTTATATATATATATATATATATATATATATATATATATATATATATATATATATATATATATTCTGAAAGAACAAAGCAAAACACCTATATAACCTGATGATACACAGACAATAACTAAGAGATATGTGACGTGCTAAATGGTAGAGTGCAAGAAATCAATTGAGTAAAGAACTCCCAATGAACAGGAAAAAGCGGAATTTATCTAAAAAAAAGAATCTGAGTCAACTAGAAAGGAGCCAAGAGGAGGCAGGGATGGTACTGGAGGCGTTGGGTCACACAAGAGGAGGCAGGGATGGTACTGGAGGCGTTGGGTCACACAAGAGGAGGCAGGGATGGTACTGGAGGCGTTGGGTCACACAAGAGGAGGCAGGGATGGTACTGGAGGCGTTGGGTCACACAAGAGGAGGCAGGGATGGTACTGGAGGCGTTGGGTCACACAAGAGGAGGCAGGGATGGTACTGGAGGCGTTGGGTCACACAAGAGGAGGCAGGGATGGTACTGGAGGCGTTGGGTTACACAAGAGGAGGCAGGGATCGTACTGGAGGCGTTGGGTCACACAAGAGGAGGCAGGGATGGTACTGGAGGCGTTGGGTTACACAAGAGGAGGCAGGGATGGTACTGGAGGCGTTGGGTCACACAAGAGGAGGCAGGGATGGTACTGGAGGCGTTGGGTCACACAAGAGGAGGCAGGGATGGTACTGGAGGCGTTGGGTCACACAAGAGGAGGCAGGGATGGTACTGGAGGCGTTGGGTCACACAAGAGGAGGCAGGGATGGTACTGGAGGCGTTGGGTCACACAAGAGGAGGCAGGGATGGTACTGGAGGCGTTGGGTCACACAAGAGGAGGCAGGGATGGTACTGGAGGCGTTGGGTTACATAAAAGCTGCACAACCAGAATGAATCTAGCCATGGAGTTGGGAAGTGGCAGCTGGCTCATTGAGTCGACCTATTGTTGCATTCCTCAACTGCAAGAGAGTGAACTGCCAGTGTGGAAAATTGCTAATGTATGCAAGAAAGGAAGGAATAAAATACCCGCTGAATGCGTGTGTGTGTGTGTGTGTGTGTGTGTGTGTGTGTGTGTGTGTGTGTGTGTGTGTGTGTGTGTGTGTGTGTGTGCGTGTATGTATTTACCCAGTTGTGCTTGCAGGGGTTGAGCTCTGCTCTTTCGGCCCGCCTCTCAATTGTCAATCAACTGTTACTAACTACTAACAAATTCCCCCCCCCCCCTACACACACGCACAAAGGAAGCAGCCCGTAACAGATGTCTAACTCCCAGGTACCTATTTACTGCTAGGTAACAGGGACATCAGGGTGAAAGAAACTTTGCCCATTTGTTTGTGCCTGGTCCGGGAATCAAACCCGGGCCACAGGATTAAGAGTCCGCGCGCTGTCCACTCGGGCTACCAGACCACCACCTGTACTCACCTAAGTGTATTCACCTAATTGTGCTTGCAAGGGATGAGCTCTGGCTCTTTGGTCCCGCCTCTCAACTGTTAATCAACTGATGTACAGATTCCTGAGCCTACTGGGCTCTATCATATCTACATTTAAAACTGTAAATGGAGTCAGCCTCCGCCACACCACTGCCTAATGCATTCCTGTGTGTACTCACCTATTTGTGAGTACACACATTGTACTCATTGATCGAGCATTGACTCTTGGATCCCGCCTTTCTAGCCATCAGTTGTTTACAGCAATGACTCCTGTCCCATTTCCCTATCATATCTAGTCTTAAAATTATGAATAAAGTTTGCTTTCACAACCTGTTCCTTAAGTGCATTCCATTTTCCCACTACTCTCACGCTAAAAGAAAACTTCCTCACGTCTCTGTGACTCATCTGAGTTTCCAGCTTCCACCCATGGCCCCTCGTTCTGTTACTATTGCGTGTGAACATTTCATCTATCTCCACTTTGTCAATTCCCATGAGTATTTTATATGTTCGTATCATATCTCCCTTCTCCCTTCTTTTTTCCTAGTGTCGTAAGGTTCAGTTCTTTCAGGCGCTCTTCATACCCCCATCCCTCGTAACTCTGGGACAAGCCTCGTCGCAAACTTCTGAACCTTTTCCAGTTTCCTTATGTGTTTCTTCAGGTGGGGATTCCATGACGGTGCGGCATACTCTAAGACTGGTCTCACGTAGGCAGTGTACAGTGCCCTAAAAGCCTCCTTACTTAGGTTTCTGAATGAAGTTCTAATTTTCGCCAGTGTAGAGTACACTAATGTCGTTATCCTATTTATATGTGCCTCAGGAGTTAGGTTAGGTGTTACGTCCACTCCCAGGTCTCTTCCTCGAATCGTTACAGGTAAGCAGTTCCCATTCATTGTGTACTGTCTCTTTGGCCGCCTATCACCTGATCCAATTTCCATAACTCTACATTTACTCGTGTTGAACTCCAGTAGCCATTTCTCTGACCATCTCTGCAACCTGTCCAGATCCTCTTGGAGAATCCTACAATCCTCATCTGTCACAACTCTTATTAATTTTGCGTCATCTGCAAACACTGACATGTAGGATTCCACTTCTGTAAACATATCATTTACATAAATAAGAAAGAGGATTGGTCCCAGCACCGATCCTTGAGGTACTCCACTCGTTACTGTTCGCCAGTCCGACTTCTCGACCATTACCATTACTCTCTGGCTCCTTCCTGTTAGGTAATTCCTCATCCATGCTAGGGCCTTTCCGCTTACTGCCTCTCAAGTTTGTATAGCAGTCTCATGTGCGGTACTGTGTCAAAGGCTTTCTGGCAGTCTAGAAATATGCAGTCTGCCCAGCCTTCTCTGTCCTGCCTTATCCTTGTTATTTTATCATAGACTTCCACAAGGTTTGTTAGGCATGATTTCCCTGTGCAGAACCCATGTTGGCGTTTGTTTACAAACCTAATGCTCTTCAGGTGTGCAACAAGTCTCAGCCTAATTAATCTTTCAAGTATTTTGCAGGGGGATGCTTGTCATTGATACGGGTCTGTAATTGAGTGCCTCCTCCCTATCTCCTTTCTTGAAAATCAGTACAACATTTGCCTTCTTCCAGCAAGTGGGTAATTCTCCCGACATAAGTGATTCATTAAAGATTATTGCCAGAGGCACGCTGAGGGCCTGCACTGCCTCTTTTAGTATCCACGGTGATACTTTGTCTGGTCCAACCGCTTTAGCTGCATCCAGTGTTGTCAGCTGTTTCATGACCTTCTCTGCTGTCACCTCTATATCTGATAGTCTTCTGACTAGGGTAAGCCCTTCTAACAATGAGAGCTGCTCAGGCTCGGTTGTGAACACTCCATGGAAACTTGCACTCAGTGCCTCGCAGATTTCCTTGTCACTTTCTGTATATGCCCCTTCTGTTTTCCCCAGTCTTGTCACTTGGTCATTTACCGACATCTTCCTTCTTATATGGCTATGTAGTAGTTTAGGTTGCTTTTTTCGCTTTGATTGCAATATCATTCTCGTAATTTCTTTCCGATTCTCGTCTTATGTTAATGTAATCATTCCTAGCTCTGTTACATCTAATCCTGTTGTCCTCTGTCCTTTGTCTTCTGTACTTCCTCCACTCCCTCCTGCTTGTGTGTGTGTGTGTGTGTGTGTGTGTGTGTGTGTGTGTGTGTGTGTGTGTGTGTGTGTGTGTGTACTTCAATCATGTGTGTACACTTGTACATAACTCTTGGGCTGGACGGTCTCGCTTCATGCAGGTCGGCGTTCAATCCCCGAACATCCAAGTGGTTGGGCCCCATTCCTTCCCCCCCCCTCCTCCCATCCCAAATCCTTATCCTAACCCCTTCCAATTGCTGCATAATCATAATGGCTTGGAGCTTTCCCTTGATAGTTCCCTTCCTATCCAGCTCATCAACTCCCCTGTTCCTGTTCTCTCCATACCTCTGTGATTCACTTATCCTTCCTGTTCCTCTGTGGCTCATTTCACTCATCCATTATGTACTCTACTGCACACACCTGCCTTCATCCTCCACTACTCAAGGTACACTTCACACCCTCCACACTCATCTGTTTCCCTCACTATACTCTCCCTGTCAATCCACACCCGTATATGTATGTGTATAGAGTATATATGGAAGCTGATCAGAATTACATTTCACCTTTGTAAATGCACATTAATGACACTATGTAAAAGACACATCGAACACTTTATGTAGGGCATACGTAAATCTGTGTATCTATTTATTTACGTATGTAGGTTAGCTTAGCATTTTAAAAGCACCGAATCACCTTCTGTGGTTGAGTGTTCAATAAACCCTTGAACTATATGTTTAACACATCTCTAACCCTGTCCATGGAGGACAGAAGAAAATGTATATATGCTGGTTAGCATTGTAAATGCCTGGCCACGTCTGTGGTAGAAAAAATAAATCTACACCAACCGGTCACGCCATCTACACCTCTCACTCTACATTCCCGTCTCGCACCACTCTCCCACCTCCAGACATTTCCTGCTTACAGTGATGAATCGAGTCACAAACGCGACCCCGCAGGACGGTCGCAGCTGGAGCTGCTCACTCAGGGAGGCTGAGATTCTTCACAAAACCTTCCCACATTTGCCATAGTCCGACCTCTCTCTCCACAGGAAAACCCGCTTGCGCATTTGTCTTCTATTCTGTTCTGCTTCTGAATGGAATGAGCAGGGGAATAAATAAATAAATATATATATATATATATATATATATATATATATATATATATATATATATATATATATATATATATATGCGAACAAGCCTGAATGGTCCCCAGGACAATATGCAACTGAAAACTCACACCCCAGAAGTGACTCGAACCCATACTCCCAGGAGCAACGCAACTGGTATGTACAAGACGCCTTAATCCACTTGACCATCACGACCGGACATAATGAGGTGATAGCCGAGGCTATTTGAACCACCCCACCGCCGGCACTCGGATAGTAATCTTGGGCATAGCATTTTACCAAATCACCTCATTCTTTGGGGCACACGTGAGGAACACAAATGCGAACAAGCCTGAATGGTCCCCAGGACAATATGCAACTGAAAACTCACACCCCAGAAGTGACTCGAACCCATACTCCCAGGAGCAACGCAACTGGTATGTACAAGACGCCTTAATCCACTTGACCATCATGACCGGACATAATGAGGTGATAGCCGAGGCAATTTGAACCACCCCACCGCCGGCACTCGGATAGTAATCTTGGGCATAGCATTTTACCAAATCACCTCATTCTTTGGGGCACACGTGAGGAACACAATTGCGAACAAGCCTGAATGGTCCCCAGGACAATATGCAACTGAAAACTCACACCCCAGAAGTGACTCGAACCCATACTCCCAGGAGCAACGCAACTGGTATGTACAAGACGCCTTAATCCACTTGACCATCACGACCGGCCATAATGAATTGATAGCCGAGGCTATTTGAACCACCCCACCGCCGGCACTCGGATAGTAATCTTGGGCATAGCATTTTACCAAATCACCTCATTCTTTGGGGCACACGTGAGGAACACAAATGCGAACAAGCCTGAATGGTCCCCAGGACAATATGCAACTGAAAACTCGCACCCCAGAAGTGACTCGAACCCATACTCCCAGGAGCAACGCAACTGGTATGTACAAGACGCCTTAATCCACTTGACCATCACGACCGGACAAAATGAGGTGATAGCCGAGGCTATTTGAACCACCCCACCGCCGGCACTCGGATAGTAATCTTGGGCATAGCATTTTACCAAATCACCTCATTCTTTGGGGCACACGTGAGGAACACAAATGCGAACAAGCCTGAAAATAGCCTCGGCTATCACCTCATTATGTCCGGTCGTGATGGTCAAGTGGATTAAGGCGTCTTGTACATACCAGTTGCGTTGCTCCTGGGAGTATGGGTTCGAGTCACTTCTGGGGTGTGAGTTTTCAGTTATATATATATATATATATATATATATATATATATATATATATATATATATATATATATATATATATATATATATATATATATACTGAATATGCAAGGACAAATCTTGACATTTGCAGGCGATGAGTCACAATAACGTGGCTGAAGTATGTTGAAATATGCATGATTGGTCTACAATCTAGACATTTATAAGTGGGTACACCTGATACGACAATAACCACACACACCGACGATCATAGGAGGCTTCGTACACTTGAGGAGCATTCAGGAGCTGACACCAGTAATCAACATGCAGATGAATTCGACCTCGACCCTACAGCTGTTCGATGGTCCTCCACTGACCCAGAGGGAAGATGTAAGACCTGGCGGACAGCTACAAGCCGGAGTCAGGCAACAATCATCTCACCCTATTCTTCACGGCTCCCTACGATTAAGGGGGTTAGGTGAATCGAAGAGTGAATATATACATATTATATATATATATATATATATATATATATATATATATATATATATATATATATATATATATATATATATATGGCTTATTAAGCAAATCAGGCCTTGCATAGTAGGCTGGGAAGTGCGTTCTGGCTACTAGGTACGACATATATATATATATATATATATATATATATATATATATATATATATATACACACACACGATTCAGGAAGGCGCTCAACCTAGATTTAGATGACAGTCAGTGGGACCAAGCAACACTGCCAGTGAGACTTTGGGGGATAGGCATACGAAAGGCAACTGAGGAAGCACTTCCAGCATTCTTATCCTCATGTACAGCAGCCAACGAATTAGTAGAGCAGATCCTACCAGAGCGTATGAGAGAGACGGCGGGAACTCATGATCAAACGTTCATCGAAGCAGCCAGTCAATGGGAAAATATATCACACCCTCTACCCCGACCACAAGCCCCAAAAGACCACAAGCAGGCCCATGGGGCAGCCCCATAATGGAACAGACTGTCACAACATTGCTTGAAAATGCAGATGCTGAAAACAAAGCCCGCCTCCTAGCGGTAACAGCACCCCACGCCGGGGACTTTTTATTTGCTGTGCCCAATGCAGCCCTGGGAACTCGCCTCAGTCATGACACTCTTCCGCATTGCCTTGCCGAACATAAGTGCATCTGCGGAACTGTGATGGCAGACCAATATGGTCGTCATGGTCTGGTATGTGGTAAATCACAGGGTAAGATTGCAAGGCATGATGAAGTCAACGACATCATCAAGAGGAGCCTCGCCACAGCCCGCTGCCCGGCACAAAGAGAACCACATTTATTCAGACCTAACGACCCTCAGAAGCGCCCAGATGGGGTCACCTTGCTTCCCTGGAAGGATGGTAAGCAACTGGTGTGGGACTACACGTGCGCTGCCACACTGGCCAGGACCTACCTCCACTACAGCACACGTGAGAGCGGTGGCGCTGCTTCTTTCAGGGAATCGCAAAAAATTATCAAATACAGAGGTCTGGCACACTGCTACAGCTTTGTTCCGGATCGACTCGGAGACCCTTGGTTCGTGGGGAAAATGTGCATTGAAATTCCTTAAGGAATTGGGGGACAAATTGATCTGTGCTACAAAAGACCAGAGAGCAAAAAGTTTCTTGCTCCAGCGCCTCAGTGTTGCGATTCAGAGGGGAAATGCCAGTTGCGTCTTGGGCACTAGTCCAACTTCAGAGGAATTCAAAGAAGTGTTTGACTTGCAACAATGATCCAACATGTCTGTGACATTTATCAGTGTTTCCCATTGTCGTGTTTTTCAAGAGATCCATAACCTTTAAGCACTTTTTGTACCAACCAATGTTGTATATCTTGTAACCATATTATATATATATATATATAACTTTAGAACACTTTCCCACCAGGAGACTCGAACCCTAGCCAGCACAGAAGCCTTCCAGCAACTGGCATAACAGGTACGCCTTAACCCTCTGCACCACCGCTCAGACCCTTAAAAGAGATGGTAATTTCGGAGTATTTAAATACCCCAAAGATCAACACCTCCCAAGAGCACCAGAGCAAGTGAGGGGTCATTTAGACGTTAATTTCATCAAGTCCCTGTTAATATGGGAAGACACAGTGTCTCTGCTTAAGGCACAAAACCTTAAGCAGTGTGCCTTAAGCAGAGCCACTGTGTCTTCCCATATTAACAGGGACTTGATGAAATTAACGTCTAAATGACCCCTCACTTGCTCTGGTGCTCTTGGGAGGTGTTGATCTTTGGGGTATTTAAATACTCCGAAATTACCATCTCTTTTAAGGGTCTGAGCGGTGGTACAGAGGGTTAAGGCGTACCTGTTATGCCAGTTGCTGGAAGGCTTCTGTGCTGGCTAGGGTTCGAGTCTCCTGGTGGGAAAGTGTTCTAAAGTTGTATACTTAACTCTCGTGTTTAGGAGAGTTGTGCCTTATATATATATATATATATATATATATATATATATATATATATATATATATATATATATATATGTCGTACCTAGTAGCCAGAACGCACTTCTCGGCCTACTATGCAAGGCCCGATTTGCCTAATAAGCCAAGTTTTCCTGAATTATTATATTTTCTCATGAGATGATAAAGCTACTCATTTCATTATGTATGAGGTCAATATTTTTTTATTGGAGTTAAAATTAACGTAGATATATGACCAAGCCTAACCAACCCTACCTAACCTAACCTAACCTATCTTTTTAGGTTAGGTTAGGTTAGGTAGCCGAAAAAGTTAGGTTAGGTTTGGTTAGGTAGGTTAGGTAGTCGAAAAACAATTAATTCATGAAAACTTGGCTTATTAGGCAAATCGGGCCTTGCATAGTAGGCAGAGAAGTGCGTTCTGGCTATTAGGTACGACATTATATATATATATATATATATATATATATATATATATATATATATATATATATATATATATATATATATATATATATATATATATATATATATACACACACATATACACAGTTGAAAGTTTGGAATATCTTCTTAGCGTTCTTTTGTGAATTTACAAGTCTACAAAGTACACACGATACCTTTGTAGCTTAACGAAATAAAAAAACTGGGACGCACCGTACTTTTAGTTACAAAATTCGTCATGAGCTCCAGTTAATAGCGCCTTTGACTAGACTACTGCAGGCAGGCATCATAAGCCAGCGCGAGTGAAATACATTTTCAATTGGAATAAAGTACATTGAACATCCAAACTGCTGGTTATATATATACATATATATATATATATATATATATATATATATATATATATATATATATATATATATATATATATATATATATATATATATATATCACAACAGTGTGATGTATCAATGAAAATTATTTTGAGGCAATGGAATGATTTGTAATCACTCCATTGCCTCAAAACTAAACTTTGCTTAAATTAGAAAATGTAGTGACCTTAGTACCAGGCACTAAAGTAATTCATTAGATAATACAAATTTTACACTTAAACTCTACAGTTACATTTGATTCTAACAAGTTAAAGTAACGTGTCTACTTATACACATTCCCCAGCAACAGGAACACACATCAGTAAAAGAAACATGCTTTATTGGAACACTTTCAGTTACTTTGAAGCCATTGGATATATTATATAATACCAACAATATACACAAACGCAATACGCTACTAGCCATAGACATAACACATTATATATATGTGGCCTATCCACTAACAACATACAAAAATATGCTAACATACACAGATGTCTGTATAATATACCTTTCAACTCCTTGCTTCAAACAAGTCCTTCTAACCAAAGCCAAAAATGGGGCAAGGAGCAGCTCAGGGCTGCTTATGCAACCTGTCCTCTTAAAAAGGACGTCGCTTTTGGCCGTTTGCCCGTATGGCCGAATTTAAACGTAATTTGAAAATGAAAAAAAATGAAAATAAATTCTGATTTTTTTTTTCAACAACAGTAAGTTAAGGGTCCTCTGATAGGTTAGGTGGGCAGGAAATTCTCATAAAGTTTCAAAACGTTATGAAAAACGTTAATTTAAAGTGTCCTCTCATAACCTCTGCGCGTAAGCCGGACGACTCAAATAGAAAACGGGGACAGTACGCCACTTTTGTGAGTCGATTTCATTTCAAATTACGTCCAAATTTGGCAATAGCGCGCATACCAGCCAAAAGTGACGTTATTTTTAAGAGGACAGGTTGCATAAGCAGCCCTGAGCTGCTCCTTGCCCCATTTTCCACTGCTTACTGACAAGATTTCACTAACAATGAATGTTCTCCTTCCACACCCCAGGAAAGACGCCAGCCGCCATGCAGCACGGGAGGAACCAGGTAGGAGGAGGAAGTCAACCATGCCCCCCAAGCCTGACTTCAATGGTGGTCTCGTTATCCCTCACCTGTCTTTTGACCTTCCTTCCGACGCTTCGACCCCCGTCTCCCATAAGGCGAGAGTTCAACTGACCCGCACTGACCTCTCCTAGCGGCGGATGGACTTAGGTCGGCTCTCGTACCCTCTGGAGTCATCTCCAGATCAACTGATTGGACCTTTTGGGGAAGGTTGAATGGTACCTGAATCAACACATTGTTGGGTGTTTAATTTCAATATCTTCCAAGGTTAACCTCAACCTAGACTAACAAAACTAGGTCAGCGTCTTCAAGGTTGTGTGTGTCTCAAGGTATAACTCCAACTTGCTATTAATCAACTTTCTGAAACAGCTCAGTATCTAAAGGCTCTCCAAAAGTAAAAAATAAAAAAAATAAAAGGAAAAAAAGTCACATTCTTTTTCCTTAAATGTTGTCAAAGATAAATATGTATGGAGCATTTACCTGAAGCTTTTGTATATATGAAAGTAAAGCTCCTACTCCAACCCGGCTGAGGTTCATTACTCGAGTGAGGGCGAACTTACGTGTAAAAAAAACAATAATAAATAAAGGTAATCTTTTGCCTAAAATGTTTACCACTGAAAATATTTCTGGAGTTTCGAATTTTTCGTTAGTTTGCACAGCAGTTAATATTTGTACATTAACATAAACGTGATAAACGAGCCTTATAAGTTGTGCATTAACATGATAATTGTTTCACACGTTTCAGTGCATATATTCGCGCAATTTTGTACACGCAAATACAGTGCAGTAATTTTTCACTTGGCAAAACTAGCCGAAAATATTGCAGTTTGAACTAATTTTCACAAAACAGCGTAAACTTTCATAACGCATTGCCTCGTATTCAAAACCGTTTTCATAAAGTATATTAATTTTCCTAACTGAAAGATTATAAGACTAAAGCGCTTAATATACTCATCAGTACTAAAGAAAAAAATTGACATTACTAATTGGCAGTTTTTAATAATTTCGCCCGGCATAATCGCTTAAACAGAATTATCAGCATTACTCATTGGTATTTCATCACTTGAATGTTTGATTGATTTACTTACCCTGTTGCAATTTAAAGTATATTTTTATAATGAGGAATCATGATCAGTGGAATCTTACCTCATGTCAGGAGGAAAATAACATAATTTTGTAAATTGGCTTATAATGTCATCAAAGAGAGAGAGCAAGTTGATCAGAGCTTTGAAATGGAAAAAAAGACGAGAAAATTTTGTACATACGTATATATCCATTGTAAATATATTCACATTGAAAGAGCCGAAAGCATATATATATATATATATATATATATATATATATATATATATATATATATATATATATATATATATATATATATATAATTGCAATTCAAGAGAATGTTTTTTTGTAAATACTTGTTAGCTCAATTCTAGTCTCGAGCTAGCAAACATTTCAGTTTCTCAGCTCCTGCAAAGACTAAATACTAAGGTGAAGTGGATCATTCGATCCTCTTAAACCTCTGTGGTTCAAGTCAAGATACTGAGAAGGAGGTGAGAGTTCTCCCTCTTGTCTTAGGAACGGCTGAGCTCGTTCGTATGAGAGAGAGAGAGAGAGAGAGAGAGAGAGAGAGAGAGAGAGAGAGAGAGAGAGAGAGAGAGAGAGAGAGAGAGAGACGTCTCGTTGCCTCTGTTGTCGAAAATTGAGATATTTATGGCTGCTGCCAGGAAGGAAATGATTCCCATTTGTTGTTGACAATAGGAACAATATTAAAAGAAAATTTGTAATTTTGTGATTCAGAGAAAGTTTCGTCTGTGTTGCCTCATAAAGAAGAATAAGCCTTTCAATGCAGCAGTTTGTTGTGAAGGAGAGAACCGTAACGAACAAGAAAAACATAAATAATATGAGAATAAAGTGTAAAATAAAGGGAGTGAAACAATAGATAATGATAAGAACAAGAATCAGTGACAAGGAAAGAAAGTGATAAAAACAAAGTTCCAAAACACAGAGAATGGAGATTGAAATTTAATCCATTATTCCATTAGTAAATAGATGTCTGCTGTTTTGTGCCCTTCGTGAGAAAGACTGACGATGATGTGACCAGAGCGATTACGTAGAAAACCGTCAACAAAAACTCTAAGACCACTACAGACACTACAAAAAAGTGAGAGACTGAAGTAAAGATATTTCCTTACATCTTTTATGTCATTGAAATTCTTCCTTACAAACTACAAAAACAAACAGGGATGTAAGTTCTATCCCACTATACGGCCTCAGTATTTTCCCAATAACAGAAAGATTCACTGTCATATGAGTATTGTCTTGAAGAAGTTTTATTTAGGAAAAATGAATCCATTGTTACTAACCTTCTATGGAATTGTTCTTGACTCACTCACTCACTCTCTCTCTCAACATATTTTAATTTGTAATATATTTCTCCCTCTCAATTTTGGTCAAAGTTAAGTGTTCTGCACCTCTAACTTAAGGTCATACATGTACATCAAAAATTGCAGGCATTCCCTAGGCAACTCGGTTTAGCTTAAGAGCATCAGACACGATATTAATATATGTTTGAGATTCCTGAACTATTCCTTTTTTTTCCACTGACCTTGCACCTAGATTGACAGCTAATATTAAACCATCTTTGACTACCTATTCTATTCCTATTCCACCAGCTGGACGGGTGGAAGCGACTGTTTAGGAATATGAACAGTTTAAAACAAAATATCAATTGCCATATTGGCTCGTTAATTTGACTACTCTCTGTAAAATATACTCACCAGTTCTAACTACGAGTGAACCCTATTTCAATGCCTTTTTTTTTAATCAATATTTTATGGTGGTCTGAAATCTGGATCACTATTTTATAATGGGGTGTATATTTTCAGTGGTGATGAGGGGTGAATGGTGAAGCTTATTGTATAGAGAGTATTCAACACCGTGTATAGTGATCGAGGTATACACCACAACATGTGCCATACACACTGTAAGTTGCTTGGGAGTATACCCACTGTCTGTATTATAATACGCTCTGTCAATTCCCTAGAGTTATATATCGTGGACAGGCACTATATGCTTAATACCTCTAGTGAACCCAGAGCATGAGTATGCTCCATAAGCCCCCGGAGCGGTCCTATTTACAGCATGTATTACATGCTCAGTGTGTGTGATCTATTCAGAGCATGAATCCTATGCTCTGCAAAATGGGGAGGTGTAACTGGAGCTTGTCTCATATGCTCTAGGGGACACCGGCACTAACCTCTATAGGAACTGTAACTTGCTGCCAGCTTGCTCTAGCCAGTCCTAATTCAGTTACCCATGAATCCACAATACTAATCCATATATCCACACTTACCTTCTCGACTCACAATCGGGAATCCCGGGATCCATCTCCAGGCGGGACTGATGTGGTTGGGCACATTTCCTCTCCCCTAATGCCTCTCTGTTCATCAAGCAGTTATTAGGCACTCCATGAGTTAGGAAATATAACTGGGCAGTTACGTCCCCGGGGATGATCGGTAGACCAATGGGAGGCCAGGATGTAAAGCTAGGAAGGTAACCAGGATTTAGGCAACTGTTGTGGGTTGTATAATGGAGAATGCCAGTAGTTCGACCGAACGAGGACCTCGATACAAACCTAAATACAAGGCTTCCTGTCCCCAACAACGGGGATTTATATGCCCTTAAAAATATTCGAACGAGTTCAGCACCGTTAAGGGTGGAGAGAACTTACATAAAATTGAAATTGAAATAAGTTTATTGTGGTAAAATACACACAAAGGGATGAGGTAGCTCAAGCTATTCTCACCCCGTTCAGTACAACGTGTTAATATATACATAGACACACATCACAAATAAACATATTTTTTACATAAAAAGGCGACTAAAAACATATTTCTTCCCAGATGAAATTATTTTTATATTGCTTAGTTGCAATATTGTGGCGGAATTATTGTCAATTTTCTTTCGATAATGATATGTAGTCACACTAATGCACCATTTATTATATTTTCTTGATCAAAGCCTAGAATAATTGATGACATTTTTTAAAACATGTGTTTATGACTTAGGGAACGAAGGTCACTACAGTGTAAGGTCGCAGGTGTCTGACTCACCAGATCAATATGAAGCGTAGTTGTTATATGAGAAGGTCACACTTATAACAAATGTCACTCAAGTATGAGTGTTCACGCTCAAATGAAAGGTCATGTAATTATGAATGTTCATGCTCGTGTGAAAGGTCACACTCGTATGATAGATCAGATACAACATGGTGTAGCTCCTGTGCCATAAATCAAATCATTTTGACATTCCTGACACGGATGACAGGTCGCATTTGCGTCATACGTCAAAACCCGCCTCATATATCCATGACGAGGGAGGCCTCGTAGCCTGGTGGATAGCGCGCAGGATTCGTAATTCTGTGGCGCGGGTTCGATTCCCGCACGAGGCAGAAACAAATGGGCAAAGTTTCTTTCACCCTGAATGCCCCTGTTACCTAGCAGTAAATAGGTACCTGGGAGTTAGTCAGCTGTCACGGGCTGCTTCCTGGGGGTGGAGGCCTGGTCGAGGACCGGGCCGCGGGGACACTAAAGCCCCGAAATCATCTCAAGATAACCTCAAGATAACCAAGATATCTTTCCCGAATGACAGATTAAACACAACAGAGAGTGCGATCAACATGCATGTATCCGATAAATGAAAAGTTTCTCAAAGAGCAGGATTTTAAAGATAATTATCAGGAGAAAGCATTAAATCGGTATGGATATTTAGGATTAGGAAAGGCTGTGAGGGCAGGATAGAAGCTGGGATGTGAGAACGGAGGAAAGGAACGGTACAAAACCATTAGGACCAACCTATCGGGGGATCGAGCGTTGACCTGCTTTAGGCGAGGGCGTTGCTGAACCGATCAGCCTAAGTGGGCCGACGGCAAGATGTGTTAGGTGTTCATTCCAAAAAAAATTAATATATAACCACAAACCGGTTGTACTAAGTCCCAGACAGTGAGACACGCTATCAGTGTGTGTTTATCTAATCAGCACGAGATATGAACCTCTCTCAGATGAGCGACTCATCTACGGGTGAGATGAGAGACACTCTCTCTCACCTGAAGCATAAACACCAGAATAGCCCAAGGCTGGAGCAGCTTTACGGGCTCACCATAGCCCGTGCTACATGGACATTTTTTTTTTTTTTTTTTTTTTTTTTTTTTTTTTTGAGATATATACAAGAGTTGTTACATTCTTGTACAGCCACTAGTACGCGTAGCGTTTCGGGCAAGTCCTTAATCCTATGGTCCCTGGAATACGATCCCCGCCGCGAAGAATCGTTGTTACAACCAAGTACACATTTTACTGTTGCGTTAAACAGAGGCTACAGTTAAGGAATTGCGCCCAGTAAATCCTCCCCGGCCAGGATACGAACCCATGACATAGCGCAATGACATAGATTTTCGAAAATCGAGAGATTTTTGAGATTTCGTTCTTAGCTAAATCTAAAAACAAGAAAACAAAAGGCTGGAGCCAGCTGGCATGCGCTACTTTTTGTTGTGTAAATTTAAGACAATTGTATAGTGCATGCTCACACCCTTAGGTGTTTTGTGTTGATGGACCGGTGTAGGGGTCCGTTATCCCACCAACTTCATTGGCCCAGTCGGTCCACTGGTTTGGTTAGTCCACTGGCCCAGCTGGGCCAAACGAATTACTACTCCAGTCTGCAGACTAGGCCAATCAGGCGGGGCTGTATATATAAACGTTGTTTGTGTACATTATACAAACACAACCGCCTCCTTGTCTACTAATATATATATATATATATATATATATATATATATATATATATATATATATATATATATATATATATATATATATATATATTCTTACAAGCCTACATCGTACACAAATGCTTAAGGCAATGTATATAGTACACTTGTAAAAAAAAAAAAAAGACTTATTTAAATAGTAAGTGTACTCCTATATGAAATTACTTTAATCGTGATTGGTATATAATTTTTTGTACCTAGTGCCCAACTTCTGCTGTATTTACGTTTATTTTGCTGATGTATGATACATGCGCGCATATATATATATATATATATATATATATATATATATATATATATATATATATATATATATATATATATATATATATATATATTTTATATGGTGGATTAATGATTTATGATGAGGTTGGCCAGGTTATGGGCATTTAATAGAACTTAAGATACTCGCAAGGGCTGAGACAGAAACTAGAACTGTAAGTTTACGTCGAGAAGTGAGAATGAAAGCTGAAGACTGACAGATGTTTTGGGACCCCCCGACCGCAGACTAAGATGAGTAGTATAACAAGAACAGACGTAATGTAACGGCAACAGACTAACAGACGTATTGTAACTACAACAGACCAACAGACGTAGCAAAACAAGACTTCAACAGACGTAGCATACTGCAACAGGAGACCAACAGACGTAGCATAATGCAACAGGAAACCAACAGACGTAGCATACTGCAACAGAAGACCAACAGACGTAGCATACTGCAACAGAAGACCAACAGACGTAGCATACTGCAACAGAAGACCAACAGACGTAGCATACTGCAACAGAAGACCAACAGACGTAGCATACTGCAACAGGAAACCAACAGACGTAGCATACTGCAACAGGAGACCAACAGACGTAGCATTCTGCAACAGAAGACCAACAGACGTAGCATTCTGCAACAGAAGACCAACAGACGTAGCATACTGCAACAGAAGACCAACAGACGTAGCATACAGCAACAGGAAACCAACAGACGTAGCATACAGCAACAGGAAACCAACAGACGTAGCATACTGCAACAGGAGACCAACAGACGTAGCATACTGCAACAGGAGACCAACACACGTAGCATACTGCAACAGAAGACCAACACACGAAGCATACTGCAACAGAAGACCAACAGACGCAGCATACTGCAACAGGAGACCAACAAACGTAGCATACTGCAACAGGAGATCAACAGACGTAGCATACTGCAACAGGAGACCAACAGACATACTTTGACATTAACAGGAGACCAGTAGACATAATGTGACATTAACAGGAGACCAACAGACATACTGAGACATCAACAGGAGACCAACATAAATACTGTAACATCAACAGAAGACCAACAGACGTCCTGTGACATCCCCAGGAGACCAACAGACATACTGTGACATCCCCAGGAGACCAGCAGACATACTGAGACATCAACAGAAGACCAACAGACGTCCTGTGACATCCCCAGGAGACCAGCAGACATACTGTGACATCCCCAGGAGACCAGCAGACATACTGAGACATCAACAGAAGACCAACAGACGTCCTGTGACATCAACAGGAGACCAACAACAGTACATGGAGGCTTCATCTGGTCCACTCATCAGTTCTAGATCACCAAAATTTATTTCTCCTGCACAGACTATTTAGGGCCAGACTCTTAACATACCCATTACACTAATATCTCTGTGTTCCACGTGAAGTGTCATATATTTATATGTATTTTGACAATAAAACATGAAAAATGAACGTGAAATGTGTTTATATTTTCCCTAGAATAGTGATAGAAAATTTAATCTAAAAAAAACTGTTTTAGAATATTAATTATATTAAATTAAGTGATACAATATTAAATAAAAATTCATTTGAATATTAATGCCACATTTATGTTATATTTAAACAAAAAAATGCATGGGTCAAGACTATGATTAGAGTGGGTTGACCAGACCACACACTAGAAATTGAAGGGACGACGACGTTTCGGTCCGTCCTGGATCATTCTCAAGTCACAATCGACTTGAGAATGGTCCAGGACGGACCGAAACGTCGTCGTCCCTTCAATTTCTAGTGTGTGGTCTGGTCAACATACTTCAGCCACGTTATTGTGACTCATTGCCTGCATATGATTAGAGTGGCTTAGAAAACATAGAGCAATGGCTATTTAGAAGGAATTCAGAGGGAATTATTTTATGATACAAGGAATCTCTATTTTACATAGCAAGGATGAAGCTCCCATTACAAAAAAAATATATGAAGATGAGTATATTAAGAATATATGACAAGGAGATTATTGGTACTGATGCTACTACCATTACCACTACTACTATTAATACCATTACTATTAGTATCACTACCACTAATATTACTACAACTACAACATTACTAAGGCTGGGACTCAATGAGAATATTGCAATAGTCATGCATCACTCAAAGCACTCAAACTACACACCTGTGGAAGAAGAATCTGTGAGTGTTTACCCCAAGAGGGGAGATGAAGTATTGATGAGACGCCTATCTTGTTCCCACTTGAGGAAGTCATTCAGGAAACTATTCACTTTCTCTTAAGAAACAGAGGCACTGCAACTCTCTGTTCAGCTGATTGGTAGAGAGCGGCACTGTAACTCTTTGCCTAGCTGATTGGTAAAGAGCAGCCCGTGACAGCTGACTAACTCCCAGGTACCTATTTACTGCTAGGTAACAGGGGGCACAGGATGAAAGAAACTCTCCCCATCGTTTTCCGCCGGCGCCCGGGATTGAACCCGGGGACCACAGGATCACGTGCCAGCGTGCTGTCCGCTCGGCCGGCCGGCCGGGGGTCAGGATAAGGATTTGGGATGGGACGGGGGAAGAGGATTGGTGCCCAATCTTTCCACGCAGGAGTGAGGAATGGACAGGCGGTCATCCAATCGTGTGAACTACTGGGTAATCTTGTCCTACATTAGTCGCCTGGGGCAGTAATTGTGGTGTAAACTGGTAGTTCTCACTTGGCCCTTACAGATACCACCCTAGAGCAAACATGCTGTTGATAATGTATTCCTGGAAACACAAACCCAAACTGTCTCTATTTTCCGCTTGTCACAACTTGTAATAAAGTTGTTACATCTTGGCTTAACGTGTTTATGACGTATTAGAACGTTGTTACAACTTGCTATATTGGTTGTTATAACTGGTTAGGAAGTGTTAAAACTTGTTCGAACGTTGTACCAACGTCGTAGTTTCGGTGTGTGTTTGGCGGGTTGTGTTTGATATGAAGTGCTTCAGCTATGTCTTACGTCCTATTATCGCCGTATCTGTCAATTATTTCCATGTTGTGTAGTCAGGATATCTGACCCTGACTAACAGGATATCTGTGATCGTCGATAAAGCCGCAAAAAATGAAATATATTTGTCGTTCCTAAGTATTGAGACTGTTGAATCCCGACAGTCCAGAAATGGGTTAGAGGATTCAAGCGGATAATTAACAGTTGTTTAGTTTAATTATGCCTCTTCTAGATAGCTCTGAATGTTAGAATACTCAGATCATGTTTATATCTAACGTAGTTTCTGGTAATTCAATGAAATTTTCTGTGTAAGTTTGTATCTGTTCATCTGTGAAAGCTAAACAGACAGAGAGAGAGAAGAGAGAGTTCACAAAGATAGATACAGAGAGAGAGAGAGAGAGAGAGAGAGAGAGAGAGAGAGAGAGAGAGAGAGAGAGAGAGAGAGAGAGAGAGAGAGAGAGAGAAGAGAGAGTTCACAAAGATAGATACAGAGAGAGAGAGAGACGGAGATCACAAAGATAGATACAGAGAGAGAGAGAAGAAGGATGCCACAAAGATAGATACAGAGAGAGAGAGAGACGGAGATCACAAAGATAGATACAGAGAGAGAGAGAAGAAGGATGCCACAAAGATAGACACAGAGAGAAGGATGCCACAAAGATAGATACAGAGAGAGAGAAGAAGGATGCCACAAAGATAGACACAGAGAGAGAAGGATGCTACAAAGATACAGAGAGAGAGAAGAAGGATGCTACAAAGATACAGAGAGAGAGAAGAAGGATGCTACAAAGATACAGAGAGAGAGAAGAAGGATGCTACAAAGATAGATACAGAGAGAGAGACAAGATAGATACACCCGAGACGAAGCGAGAGCAATAGGGGCATATCATTCAATCCCCACTAGTGTCAAATTAGAGCCCGTTAACACGCACACAGCAGCAGTGGTTGCGGATTGCTCCGAAATTCAATTTCCGCAATATGCATGTTAAGGAGGTCGTCTGTAGCAAGGAGACCAGCGGCACGAGACCCAAGGAACCATTCCACCAGTTCCCTAGACCTAAACACGGAACACTTGATGGTGTGTTCCGTAGGACCTAAACAAGGAACACTTCATGGTTTGTTCCGTGTGATCTAAACAAGGAACACTAGATGGTTTGTTCCGTAGGACCTAAACAAGGAACACTTCATGGTTTGTTCCGTGTGATCTAAACAAGGAACACTAGATGGTTTGTTCCGTAGGACCTAAACAAGGAACACTTCATGGTTTGTTCCGTGTGATCTAAACAAGGAACACTAGATGGTGTGTTCCGTAGGACCTAAACAAGGAACACTTGGTGGTTGTTTCGTAGGACCTAAACAAGGAACACTAGATGGTGTGTTCCGTAGGACCTAAACAAGGAACACTTCATGGTTTGTTCCGTGTGATCTAAACAAGGAACACTAGATGGTGTGTTCCGTAGGACCTAAACACGGAACACTTCATGGTTTGTTCCGTGTGATCTAAACAAGGAACACTAGATGGTGTGTTCCGTAGGACCTAAACACGGAACACTTCATGGTGTGTTCCGTGTGATCTAAACAAGGAACACTTGATGGTGTGTTCCGTAGGACCTAAACACGGAACACTTCATGGTTTGTTCCGTGTGACTTAAACAAGGAACATTTATTGTTTTGTTCCGTGTGAACTAAACAAGGAACACTTGATGGTGTGTTCCGTAGGACCTAAACAAGGAACACTTAATGGTAACGTTCCACATGTCCTAAACACGAAACAATTAATACATATTTTAAAATGTTTTACAGGACAAATATGGGAAAAAACATGACTTTTTGCTTCGAAAGGCGGGGGGGGGGGGGGGGCTTGGGAGCTGGCGCCCGACCCAGCAAGAACACACAGGAGAGCCCAAGCACTCACACCCTCAAGCTAATGCGGAAATCAGTTAGGCAGGTCACGGCTGAGGTACAGTGTCGAGCATTAGTGAGGTAACGACCTGAAACGACCTGAGACGACCTGTTGATGGTCATTACGTCCCAATTACGACCTTTTGCCGGTCGCTGTATTTATGGCACTTGTCCTTGTTGACCGTTATATGGAGGTGACGCGTGTATTGGTCGCTATATGAAGGCGGTATATATGTCAGCTGGCGGGAGATATGTTCAAATGGTATGTTCAGGAGCTGCCTGTTATGCTGAACATATCTTCGGGAATATGCTCGAGGTGATTATAGCTCCTACCTCACCACTGATGACTTGCATGGTCCTAAGGCCCTTACCATGGCCCTACGGCCCTCACCATGGCCCTACGTCCCTCACCATGGCCCTACGTCCCTCACCATGGCCCTACGTCCCTCACCATGGCCCTACGGCCCTTACCATGGCCCTACGGCCCTTACCATGGCCCTACGGCCCTTACCATGGCCCTACGTCCTTTACCATGGCCCTACGGCCCTTACCATGGCCCTACGGCCCTTACCATGGCCCTACGGCCCTCACCATGGCCCTACGTCCCTCACCATGGCCCTACGTCGCTCACCATGGCCCTACGTCCCTCACCATGGCCCTACGTCCCTCACCATGGCCCTACGTCCCTCACCATGGCCCTACGTCGCTCACCATGGCCCTACGTCCCTTATCATGGCCCTACGTCCCTCACCATGGCCCTACGTCGCTCACCATGGCCCTACGTCCCTCACCATGGCCCTACGTCCCTCACCATGGCCCTACGTCCCTCACCATGGCCCTACGTCGCTCACCATGGCCCTACGTCCCTTATCATGGCCCTACGTCCCTCACCATGGCCCTACGTCGCTCACCATGGCCCTACGTCCCTCACCATGGCCCTACGTCCCTCATTATGGCCCTACGTCGCTCACCATGGCCCTACGTCCCTCACCATGGCCCTTCGTCCCTCACCATGGCCCTACGTCCCTCACCATGGCCCTACGGCCCTTATCATGGCCCTACGTCCCTCACCATGGCCCTACGGCCCTTATCATGGCCCTACGTCCCTCACCATGGCCCTACGTCCCTCACCATGGCCCTACGGCCCTTATCATGGCCCTACGGCCCTTATCATGGCCCCACGCCTCTCACCATGGCCCTACGTCCCTCACCATGGCCCTACGGCCCTTATCATGGCCCTACGCCTCTCACCATGGCCCTACGTCCCTCACCATGGCCCTACGGCCCTCACCATGGTCCTACGGCCCTTACCATGGCCCTACGGCCCTTACCATGGCCCTACGGCCCTTACCATGGCCCTACGGCCCTTACCATGGCCCTACGGCCCTTACCATGGCCTTACGGCCCTTACCATGGCCCTACGGCCCTTACCATGGCCCTACGGCCCTCACCATGGCCCTACGGCCCTCACCATGGCCCTACGTCCCTTACCATGGCCCTACGTTCTTTACCATGGCCTTACGTCCCGTACAATATCTTGAGATCTTGAGATGATTTCGGGGCTTTAGTGTCCCCGCGGCCCGGTCCTCGACCAGGCCTCCACCCCCAAGAAGCAGCCCGTGACAGCTGACTAACACCCAGGTATCTATTTTACTGCTAGGTAACAGAGGCATAGGGTGAAAGAAACTCTGCCCATTGTTTCTCGCCGGCGCCCGGGATCGAACCCGGGACCACAAGATCACAGTCCAGCGTGCTGTCCGCTCGGCCGACCGGCTCCCCGGTCCATGGCCCTACGGCCCTCACTATGGCCCTACGTCCCGTACCATGGCCCTACGGCCCTCACCATGGCCCTACGTCCCGTACCATGGCCCTACGGCCCTCACCATGGCCCTACGGCCCTCACCATGGCCCTACGGCCCTCACCATGGCCCTACGGCCCTCTCCATGGCCCTACGTCCCGTACCATGGCCCTACGGCCCTCACCATGGCCCTACGTCCCTCACCATGGCCCTACGTCCCGTACCATGGCCCTACGGCCTTCACCATGGCCCTACGTCCCTCACCATGGCCCTACGTCCCGTACCATGGCCCTACGTCCCTCACCATGGCCCTACGTCCCTCACCATGGCCCTACGTCCCTCACCATGGCCCTACGTCCCGTACCATGGCCCTACGGCCCTCACCATGGCCCTACGTCCCGTACCATGGCCCTACGGCCCATTACCATAGCTCCAGCGTGCCCACCATGATGGGGACATCCCTGCTCCCCCACACCACGCCCAGTCCTGCCTCGTGAGGGAGAGACGTCCCTCGTCCTCACTAATGAACCTGTCTCTCTTCCTTCTCCTCCTCCTCCTCAGCTTTTAAGATATTCCTTCTAAATGACACGTCCCTAAATTTGCTGAGTCTCTCTATCTTGCTCTCTCTCTCTGTCTTTCGTTCTTCATTATCTCCCTCTCTCTCTTTCTCTCTCCCTCTTTCTCTCTCTCTCTCTCTCTCTCTCTCTCTCTCTCTCTCTCTCTCTCTCTCTCTCTCTCTCTCTTTCTTTATCTTGCTCTCTGTCTCTCGTTCTTCATATATTCTCTCTCTCTCGCTCTCTCTCTCTCTCTCTCTCTCTCTCTCTCTCTCTCTCTCTTTCTTTCTTTATCTTGCTCTCTGTCTCTCATTCTTCATATATTCTCTCTCGCTCTCTCTCTCTCTCTCTCTCGCTCTCTCGCTCTCTCTCTAATACTAGGATTCAATAAGAATAGTGATGATATTTCTAACCCAACAACAAGCTAAGATAGCTAAGATAACTAATTATTGTTAGTGATTTGTTCATTAGGAATAAACTTCAATGTAAGTTACCATCATGGTAAGTAACCGTCGCAGTTCGAGCCTACTCCCTGGAAACACGAACCGTAACTGTCTCTATTTTCCGCTTGTTACAACTTGTAATAACGTTGTTACATCTTGACTTAACGTGTTTATGACGTATCAGAACGTTGTTACAACTTGCTATATTGGTTGTTAGAACTGGTTAGGTGTTAAAACTTGTTCGAACGTTGTACCAACGTCGTAGTTTCGGTGCGTGTGTTTGGCGGGCTGTGTGCCAGAGCCTTCATATGGTCGGGAGGACATACGAGAACACGGAACAAGAGTATTCCATCCGTGAGAGAGAATTCAATAGTCTTCCCCTCATCGTAGATGGTGCATGTATACTATCAAGCCTTCTCAGTTAGCGTTCACTCTGCCTCTGACGATGTTGAACAGTTCTTCAGCGTAACGCGTCCTTTAGCGATACTGATCTATGGAAATTGTGAAATGAACTTTTTTGGCAGGGCAACTTCTTTCCCGAGAGAAGAATGTAATATTATATATATATATATATATATATATATATATATATATATATATATATATATATATATATATATATATATATATAGTCGTACCTAGTAGCCAGAACGCACTTCTCAGCCTACTATGCAGGGCCCGATTTGCCTAATAAGCCAAGTTTTCATGAATTATTTGTTTTTCGACTACCTAACCTACCTAACCTAACCTAACCTAACTTTTTCGGCTACCTAACCCAACCTAACCTATAAAGATAGGTTAGGTTAGGTTAGGTTAGGTAGGGTTGGTTAGGTTCGGTCATATATCTACGTTAATTTTAACTCCAATAAAAAAAAGTTGACCTCATACATAATGAAATGGGTAGCTTTATCATTTCATAAGAAAAAAATTAGAGAAAATATATTAATTCAGGAAAACTTGGCTTATTAGGCAAATCGGGCCTTGCATAGTAGGCTGAGAAGTGCGTTCTGGCTACTAGGTACGACATATATATATATATATATATATATATATATATATATATATATATATATATATATATATATATATATATGCGGAAAATCCACAGAGAAATGGGAAAGAGAGATGAACGTTTCTGCCGATCTGGGCCTTTGTCAACACCTGACTGAAAGAAATCACAAAGAGAGAGTGGAGGCTGACACTAGATCCTGACCACCATCTCCTTGGGGAAGGAATTGACCAGAAAAAGGTATAAATTAGCTTAGAGTGGTCAGAAGGATTTAAGCGGTAAGAATAAAAGCTTAAAGAAACAACCTCATTGAACCTACATAAAATATTAAAATAATATTATGAGACAATATAACTATCATAGTTTTTTTCTTAAACTGTTGTGCAATATTGTAACTTAAACCAGGGTCAAGTTTGTACATACCAGTACTAACATTGAGAAGATTTGGACATTGACTAATTAGCGCAGACTCAAATAAATTCCGTTCCACAAAGCCATTGCAATTGGCAATGCTTTTCGCCCCATCCCAATTAATAGTGTGATCACACAAACTTGTGTGTAGATACAAAGCATTAGACGTTTGGGCAGTTCTTATACTATAAGCATGTTGGGACATACGTAATTGTAAGGATTTTCCTGTTTGTCCAAGGTACACAGACTCACAATCATTGCTGGGAATCGAATACACACAACCTGCTGTACCAGGGGAGTTTTTTATTAAATTAGACTTGATCGTATTATTACTTAACACCAAATTGATATTAAGGTTCTTAAAAACTGGGGAAAGTTTCTCAAATCCCATCGCATAAGGTACCACTAATGAGTTTCTAATTTCTGGTTTCGCTTTGGAGACATTATTATAAAACGTACGTTTAGCTTTCCCAAACGAACAATCCAAAAATATCATAGAGTACTGTAAACTCTTTCCAATTTCATATATTTTAGCTATCTCTTCATCAAAAAACTCAGGGCTGCATACCCTCAAAGCTCGAAGAAACATTCCTGAAAATACTGCCTGTTTAACTTTACTATGATGATTTGAATAATAATGAACAAACTACCCCACGTTGGTAGGTTTTCTATACACATTAAATTTGAACCTTCTATTGACTATGAATCAAAATGTCCAAAAACGGAAGAGTACCGTTCTCCTCATTTTCACATGTGAATTTTATTGAAGGTACCAAAGAATTAAGTTCATTAAGAAAAACAATTTGGTCTTGGTCACTCGGCCATAAGCACACAATATCATCGACATACCTAAACCAGACTACAGTAGAGGGGATAATTCTGGATAAGATCTTTGTTTCGAAGAACTCCATATTCAAATTGCTCAAAACTGGGGACAGGGGATTGCCCATTGCCATTCCAAATGTTTGTTTGAAAATTTTTCCATTGAAACTGAAATAATTGTCTTTTATACATAATTTGATAAGTTGCAACACATTATTGGTCTGCAAGTTTAAATTATATTTAGGCAGTTCCTCACGTAGGCAATTCTAACAAATCATCAACAGGTACTTTAGTAAATAAAAGTCACGTCAAAACTTACTAGTTTAAAATCAAAATTCAAATTTTGTGTGGATAGCTTATTAATTAAGTCAACATTGTTAGTTAAGTGCGAGTTAGAAATAGTACCAACGATAGGGGACAAAACTTTGACCAACCACTTAGAAAGTTTATAAGCCGCCGAACCAACTGAACTAATAATCGGCCAAACTGGATTATAAGGTTTATGGGTTTTTATAAGACCATACATGTAAGGTAGAGAGGGAGATCGACTTGTTAGCCTAGAAATCAACTCTTTATCGCCTTTACACAAAGTTTTGAGAGTTTTGTTAAAATGTGCGATCACTTTTTCAGTAGGATCTCTGTTAACCGATAGGTAGGTATCCTTATCTTCCAAGAGTAACTCCATTTTTCGAACACAGTCATCCTTATTCATAATAACTACTGCATTTGACTTACCCGCCTTGGTAATATATAATGAATTATCTTTTTT
Organism: Procambarus clarkii; assembly: GCF_040958095.1. Classification (NCBI taxonomy): domain Eukaryota; kingdom Metazoa; phylum Arthropoda; class Malacostraca; order Decapoda; family Cambaridae; genus Procambarus; species Procambarus clarkii. The sequence goes on from NC_091194.1 coordinate 15,310,636, forward strand.
GAGATTTTTGAACGCATGAATAAATCGACTTGGACAATTAGATACAGAATTGTTAAGTAAAACACCATACATCGCCCGAGAGACAAAGGCCCAGAAAATGAGTTTTGGAGAACTCCTATTTCAGCTAAGCCCTGATGCTAAGAAAATAGTTAGAGGGATAGAAGCCCTAAACCAGAAAATAGTAAATACAGAATATGCGGTCATATTCAATGAAACATGTTTGAAAGAAAACCTGCTGCCAGTATACACCAAAATATATATATATATATATATATATATATATATATATATATATATATATATATATATATATATATATATATATATATATATGTCGTACCTAGTAGCCAGAACGCACTTGTCAGCCTACTATCCAAGGCCCGATTTGCCTAATAAGCCAAGTTTTCATGAATTAATTGTTTTTCGACTACCTAACCTACCTAACCTAACCTAACCTAACTTTTTCGGCTACCTAACCTAACCTATAAAAATAGGTTAGGTTAGGTTAGGTAGGGTTGGTTAGGTTCGGTCATATATCTACGTTAATTTTAACTCCAATAAAAAAAAATTGACCTCATACATAATGAAATGGGTAGCTTTATCATTTCATAAGAAAAAAATTAGAGATAATATATTAATTCATGAAAACTTGACTTATTAGGCAAATCGGGCCTTGCATAGTAGGCAGAGAAGTGCGTTCTGGCTACTAGGTACGACATATATATATATATATATATATATAGATATAGATATATATATATATATATATATATATATATATATATATATATATATATATATATATATGTCGTACCTAGTAGCCAGAACTCACTTCTCAGCCTACTATGCAAGGCCCGATTTGCCTAATAAGCCAAGTTTTACTAAATTAATATATTTTTTCATTTTTTTTTCTTATGAAATGATAAAGCTACCCATTTCAATATGTATGAGGTCAATTTTTTTTTATTGGAGTTAAAATTAACGTAGATATATGACCGAACCTAACCAACACTACCTAACCTAACCTATCTTTATAGGTTAGGTTAGGTTAGGTAGCCGAATACGTTAGGTTAGGTTAGGTAGGTTAGGTAGTCGAAAAAACATTAATTCATGAAAACTAGGCTTATTAGGCAAATCGGGCCTTGCATAGTAGGCTGAGAAGTGAGTTCTGGCTACTAGGTACGACATATATATATATATATATATATATATATATATATATATATATATATATATATATATATATATATATATATATTGAGAACTGGTGGCTCGGGTGGTGCTCGAAACGGATTTAGATTGTTATGTATTTAATTTCAACACGTACCATTCGAGTTCACTTAATTTCACAGTACACCTGCGCTCTTCAAAACAATTAATACGGTTAAAAAAAAAAACAAAGTCGGGCCTGAAAGCACTCGAGCAGAGAGATTCAATCAGTTTCAAGAGAGAGAGATTCAAGATTTTTACAGTACGACTTGCAGATAACGTGAGACCTAATGGTTCCTAACCATCTTATCTATTCTATTTTGATTTTCGCAGTATCTTCAGTCGAGAATAACAAGTTATAAACAGATTGTGATGAACAACATGTTCTGAAAGATTTATATTTAAGCTCCTTTAGTTGCATCCTCTTAGGGTCTCTGAATTCCAGATCTTCGGTCTTGTATCTCTTCCAAGTGCTGTATAGCCATACTAGCTTAGAAAGCGTGGGGCAGGGCGGCCGAGCAGACAGCACGCTGGGCACGTGGTCCTGTGGTCGATCCCGGGCGCCGGCGAGAAACGATGGGCAGAGTTTCTTTCACCCTATGCCCCTGTTACCTAGCAATAAATAGGTACCTGGGAGTTGGTCAGCTGTCACGGGCTGCTTCCTGGGGGTGGAGGCCTGGTCGAGGGCCGGACCGCGGGGACACTAAAAAGCCCCGAAATCATCTCAAGATAACCTCAAGATAACCTCAAGATAGTCTGTCATCATCCCAGTTCCAAATCTTACCAGCTTAACGCTTTCTCCTTATAATTACCTTACCTTTTGGAATCCTTAAAGAATAAGCCTGACGTTCCTGAAGCTTTTCCTCAAGGCGTTTATTCGTCGAGTGTAAACTTTTTCGTCCTTCTATTTCGTTTATCTACTTCGTCCTCCTGTAATCTACTATCCATTTCTTGTGATTATTTTCCAGATAAGATCAGTTCTCGCCTGGAGACGTAAGCTCTGGAGGCACTCAGACACGACCCGACAAAGCCCCATCCATAATTCAACTGGACCATCCGTGAGAGTTGAAGAAAGTGACTGAGGAAGTTAAGTGAAAAAGTTAAGTTTGAAGGAACACGTTCACAACCGGACCTCGTGGTACTGATTTATAGTGCCAGCAAAGAGGTCTATTTCTTTCATCAGTATTGACTTTAGGAACTGGTTAAATTTCATTAGGAATAAAACTTCAATGTAAGTTACCATCATGGTAGGTAACCGTCGCAGTTCGAGCCTACTCCCTGGAAACACTAACCGTAACTGTCTCTATTTTCCGCTTGTTACAACTTGCAATAAATTTGTTACATCTTGGCTTAACGTTAATCATTAGTTTCGAGTGTTAACAGATATAGTAAACAAGGCAACAGTTTAGCCTGAGTAAGGTTAGGTATGTGTCATCCAAATCAGCTTTCTTTTTCGTTTAAATTCTCTTCAGGTCACTGAGTATATGCATGGGATAACTCAATGGCTTGAGGCAATAAGTGGTCAGTAAACCAATATGTTTAATCCTGATAGAGAAGTGTTAAGTAACTGATTCATTGAATTAAATGATTTCATCCTTGAAAGGTTGAAGACAAGACCCATAATTACTCCTTGATGCGCCAGCTGCAGCTCCACACCAGAGGAATGTCGTCTCCACCTTGCAAGGGTGAGAACGAGGCTCACGGCCACTCCTTACCTGGAGATTCTCACCTAAAGTTCTTCTGAACTTGTCCAAGTTTAATCACCCAGAAGTCAGATGATAATCTCGTCTGAATACTATCGAGATGTTCCTAAAACTGCAAAGGACTATGGGACAAGGCCTGACGCGCATTGAAGAGCCATTTCAAACTCAAATGTCGAATGCCTGTAGTAACTTAGTGAAACAAAAGGGATTAGGCAAGTACTTTCCTTTAAGCCATGTTGAAAGCATTATAAAACCAAAGTTGAATTCTATTTTATTTGCGAGATGACTGGCGTAAGTATAGGCTTCGTGGATTGCTGTTTCGGGGCCTTGAGGCACATCAAAGTCTGGGTAATATGCTTGAAGTATAATTTATTTCTCAGTCAAAGGCTTTCTGACAAACCAAAAATGGTGAAATCTTCGTGAGTCGTCTCATTCCTGTCGCTCGGTCATAGAATTCCATTGAATTTGCGAAACAAGATTTTCCATCACTGAACATGAGCTGATGGCGTGGTACAAAGTGCCGCCTTCAAAACGTGCTACTTTAGAGAGAACTTAACAGTTATGCCACCAAGTTCTTCTTGCCATCTCAATCACCTTGAATGGCATGTAAATTAGGGTCACCGGCCTGTAGCTCAGTGCCCCCTGGGCGTCGCCATTCTTGTATACTGAGACAACATTAGCTGTCTTTCAAACTTTCCTTGTGTATACATTTGTGTATATTCACCTATCTGTGCCTGCAGGGTCGAATGTTTAGCTCTTGGACCCCGCCTTGCAAACCTCCGCTTGTCTCAACGTAATGAACTATTTTCTTTCATATATATATATATATATATATATATATATATATATATATATATATATATATATATATATATATATATTATCATTTCTTTTCTTTTCTTTCATCAGCTACTGCCCTTACTCAGATGAAACGTACACCAGCTGTCTAACTCCTATGTACTTATTTAATGCCGGGTGGACAGAGGGACCAGGAGAAAGGAAAAGGTGCTTAAACGCTTCCGTCCTGACGTGGGAATGGAACCCGCATTCCTCGGTCGTAACCCGACGACGAAGCCCACTGCCTCCATATGTGTACGGGTGTACTCACCTAATTGTGCTTGCGGGGGTTGAGCTCGGCTCTTTGGTCCAGCCTCTCAACCTTAAATGAACTGGTGTACAGGTTCCTAAGCCTTCTGGGTTCAGTAGGCTCAAATCTTCTGGGACCAAATCTACATTTGAAACTGTGTATGGAGTCTGCCTCCACCACATCACTGCCTAATGCATTCCATTTGTTAACTACCCCTGGCACTGTGTATGTGTGTGTGTATCTATGAGTGCGAGAGTGTGCGTACCTCAATATGCATGTTTGTGTACATTCATACACAGTGTGTGTCTGTGTGAGAGAGAGAGAGAGAGAGAGAGAGAGAGAGAGAGAGAGAGAGAGAGAGAGAGAGAGAGAGAGAGAGAGAGAGAGAGAGAGAGAGAGAGAGAGAGAGAGCAGTTGTATATGTAGATATAAACACACACCTGTATTTAATACTATATATTTACTGAAAACTTTACGACTATGGATTAAAAGCCAATTTTGGTAAAGGCAGTTTCCAGTGCTTATCTTCGCCCTCCACCGACCGTGTAATTTAATGTCAAAACACAAATTCTCTCAGAAATACTCCAGGTTATTCTCTCCTCCAATGTACACTGGCCATTTACTCACCCCCATTCATTGTATCTACCAAAATTGAATGTATTTATTCAATATTCCACCTGAATAGTGTATAATGCTGTGAGAGTCCATAAGAGGCTTGCATATACGCAAACTTTAACGTCTTTCTACAATAATGGAGACTCAGTTTCAATTAAACAATTCACGAGGTCCGAAACGCTGCGTACGCACACATTGCGTCCTAAAGAGAGACCAACGCAAGCCCACAGCTGCAAATTTCGGAGGAGGAGACAAGGCAAGTCTCCGGTTCGATGCAATCTGCAGTGAACGTGAGGATTTGTTTCCGTTGGCAGAGACAAGGAGGACAAGAGGAAGACCGCTGGGCGACATACGAGGGGAAAGATGGTGACAAATGCCGACAATTTAATAAGGAAAGGAAATCCGTAGGAGACTTGGCGACGGAGAGGGACAAGGTAATGACCAGAGGATACTCGTGGTGTCGGGCCGACCACGATGCCTGCACATATCAACACTGTGGAAAATGACGAACTGAACATTGGAACATTATCTAACACAATGTAGTCACAAACCCAGCAGACCAGTGCCACCAACAGTGCCTCGTAGAGGAAGTACAATGTACAGTAATGCCACTATCACTGCCTCGTAGACATTACATCCAAATTGCATTCTTCCTGCACTTTAATTTAAGCTGGACTTAAGAGAGTCTGTGTGAATGTTATTATTGTTTATAAGATGAGGAATGTCTCGAGGTTCCCTAAATCCTTCTCTTATCTCACCTAATATGTCGTATTCTTACAGTATCAATGGATATTGCGTCCCACTGGGTATTGTGTCACACTGGGTATTGTGTCCCACTGGGTATTGTGTCCCACTGGGTATTGTGTCACACTGGATATTGCGTCCCACTGGATATTGTGTCCCACTGGATATTGTGTCCCACTGGGTATTGTGTCCCACTGGATATTGTGTCCCACTGGATATTGTGTCCCACTGGATATTGTGTCCCACTGGGTATTGTGTCACACTGGATATTGTGTCCCACTGGATATTGTGTCCCACTGGATATTGTGTTCCACTGGATATTGTGTTCCACTGGATATTGTGTTCCACTGGATATTGTGTCCCACTGGATATTGTGTCACACTGGATATTGTGTTCCACTGGATATTGTGTTCCACTGGATATTGTGTTCCACTGGGTATTGTGTCCCACTGGATATTGTGTCCCACTGGATATTGTCCCCACTGGATATTGTCTCCCACTGGATATTGTGTCACACTGGATATTGTGTCACACTGGATATTGTGTCCCACTGGATATTGTGTCCCACTGGATATTGTGTCCCACTGGATATTGTGTCCCACTGGATATTGTGTCTACTGGGTATTGTGTCCCACTGGATATTGTGTCCCACTGGATATTGTGTTCCACTGGATATTGTGTTCCACTGGATATTGTGTTCCACTGGATATTGTGTCACACTGGATATTGTGTCCCACTGGATATTGTGTTCCACTGGATATTGTGTTCCACTGGATATTGTGTCCCACTGGATATTGTGTCCCACTGGATATTGTGTTCCACTGGATATTGTGTTCCACTGGATATTGTGTCCCACTGGATATTGTCCCCACTGGATATTGTCTCCCGCTGGATATTGTCCCCACTGGATATTGTCCCCACTGGATATTGTCTCCCACTGGATATTGTGTCCCACTGGATATTGTCCCCACTGGATATTGTCTCCCGCTGGATATTGTCCCCACTGGATATTGTCCCCACTGGATATTGTCCCCACTGGATATTGTCTCCCGCTGGATATTGTCCCCACTGGATATTGTCCCCACTGGATATTGTCCCCACTGGATATTGTCTCCCGCTGGATATTGTCCCCACTGGATATTGTCCCCACTGGATATTGTCTCCCGCTGGATATTGCGTCCCACTGGATATTGTCCCCACTGGATATTGTATTTCAGTGTTGCCTGTTAAGATGTCTCCGGTGATGGTCCGAATGTGTGAGAAGATTATATGCTCCTTGATGGAGCGTGAAACAATGACAATAGAAGATTAGACATCAGAGAAGCGCTGCATATCAAGTCATCTAGACCAGCCATCAATAACCAGCTACTACACAGTTACACTCTACCCACTTCAAGACCCCGGACCAGTGCTGAAACTGGACCCAATGACCCTGCAACAGGAACGGCAGCAACCACATGAACATAAGCTGCCAACATGTCCTACTGTATGTTGATACATTTAATACCTAATTAATATACCCCCATGTAATGTCATTCATCCATGTCACCTGCCACCTCACCATACGAGGATATAACCAGGTGCTAACACTGTAGAATTAGAAGGCCGACGACACCGCTCCTGTGCTAGGTAAGTCCACTACGGGCTCACCATAGCCCGTGGTATTTGCCCCGCTCCTGTGCCAGGTAAGTTACGGGCTCACCATAGCTCGTGCTACTTGGAACTTCTTCCGAGTAGCTGAATCTATAACAACAATAACAGTAGAATTATTTGTGATCGCTTGTAACATCACATCACAAGTTTCAGCCCCGCTCCTGTGCCAGGTAAGTCCACTACGGGCTCACCATAGCCCGTGCTACTTGCAACTTTTTGTTCCAAATAGCAAATCTTAAAACAACAACAATAGAATTTGTCTTTGAGAATGTGAGGTGAGACCTTACTAAACGCATCAATAGGCGTCAGACCCAAATGAAAAGTAAAAATGAACTTTGGAGAGTTAATTTTTAATCTTCCTGCTTCAGTGAAGAAAAACAATGGAATATTGAGAAGATTCGCGCCAGAATCATAAATCTAAAACTTTTTGTCGTTTTCAAGGAAATGTGTTTAAAACAAAAAAAAAACAAATTATATATATATATATATATATATATATATATATATATATATATATATATATATATATATATATATATATATTAGTTTCACCTGCCGTAAGTAGAAGGGGACATATTACCAGACATGAAGCAGCCAATGACATCATCAAGAGAAGTTTGGCTACAGCTGGGTGTCCAGCACAAAGGAAACCCCAGTTGTGCAGACCTGACAACAGCCAAAAACGCCCAGATGGAGTCACCCTGCAGCCGTGGAGGGAAGGTAAGCAGGTCGTGTGGGACTACACATGTGCGTCTACATTGGCTGATACCCATCTACCTAACAGCACAGCGGAGGGAGGCAGGGCGGCCACCTTCAGAGAGACCCAGAAAACTAGTAGGTACAGAGACCTATGAACAAATCCACAAGGGCCGTGACGAGGATTCGAACCTACGTCCGAGAGCATCCCAGACGCTGCCTTAATCGACTGAGCTTCGACATGGTAAAAGAGTTGAATCCTCGTCACGGCCCTTGTGGATTAGTTCATTTGATGCTTTGAGACATTGGGTGCCTGGGGTAAATATGCACTTAAAATCCTAAAGGAGGTGGGTGAGGAACGCATCAGACAAACTAGAGACGCAAGAGAGGCCAGTTTCCTGTTCCAGCGCCTCAGTGTCGCGATCCAGAGAGGAAATGCTTGCTGTATCTTGGGCAGTCCACATCCGAAGAGCTGGAATAATGACGTACCTTATTAACTTTAAATAATTTGTACTAGCCTTTTGAGATATAAGGTAATTATCAGGTGAAATCACCACCCCTACTATGAATATATACGACTAGGAATGGATGTGAGACAGACTAAGAACTCTGATAAGAGGACGCAAGGAAAAAACGACGCCGAACCACTTGGACCATCGGGGATTGAGCGCCGATCCCAGAAAGAAGCAATGCCGTCGCTCTACCGACCTGTTCAAGCGTTGTAAACATTTAATAGAACAGCTGGCGCCTAACACAATAGCCAGTGTAGCCGAGGGCGCGGCGTTCGAGGCTCCGTGTTGAACGCGTAGCTGTCTTGGATATGAGAGAAAAGTCAACAGAGACCAGGTTATTGCACACCAGCAAACAGAATGAGACGATTTAACCAGCTGATGGAGCATCTTCAGCTTCCCACCCCAGCCGCTAGCTGAAGGGGTGGAGATAATATCTCTCTCTGTCTCCCTCTGCCTCTCTGTCTCTCTCTGCCTCACTTTCTCTTTACTACCCCTTGAGAAAGTAAACCCCGTTGTGCTACACTTAAGGTGGAAGTATTAGGAGAGAGAGAGAGAGAGAGAGAGAGAGAGAGAGAGAGAGAGAGAGAGAGAGAGAGAGAGAGAGAGAGAGAGAGAGAGAGAGAGAGAATACAACAATTCCCTAGTAATTTAATATTTCAGAGTGAATGTAATTTCCAAGCGATGTACAAATTCGCTTGAGTGCAGCTGTGTGATGTACAATCATGCTAAAGTGGAGTGATGTAGTTGCTATACAGTAAAAGGACGTGCACACTCTAGCTGCAGTACTGTGCAGTGTTGCACAGTCCCTCCGCAGTATTGTGCAGGCTTGCACAACATAGGCTGAGGACGAGTTGGTTACACAGATGGGAAATGATGCAACACGAATCGATAAAAGATGTGAAATAAATCACCGAATCAAAACAATCATTGCTCAAAACAGCAGTATCACACACACACACACACACACACACACACACACACACACACACACACACACACACACACACACACACACACGCACACGCACACGCACACACACACACGCACACGCACGCACACGCACACACGCGCACACACACACGCACACACGCACACACGCACGCGCGCACACACACACACACACACACACACACACACACACACACACACACACACACACACACACACACAGCCAGTAAATTGCAGCTTTAAAAACATTAAAAATGCAGGCAGAAGCTGAAGCTTGGATGCCATTACATGCACTGACGAATTTATATTTTTCTTCTGAATATTTCAGTAACTGGCAGGGAACATTTGTCAACATGGAGAGCATAAGCTGAGCTCCTGTGAGGGTAGGCGTGGATGGGGGGCTCGGGTGGTGAGGGGGGGAAAAGGGTGCTGGGGGGAGGGTGGAGGATAGACTACCCGGGAGAGGATGGTGGGACAGGATGGGAGAGGGAAGGAGGTATATGGATGACGGTGAAATGGTCTCTAAGTTATATAAATACAAATGATTTAATGCAATTACATATATTTGTTACATTTCTAAACCACGAGTAATTTCAAATTTACAAAATATGAACAATTTTCTAATGAACACGAAGGAACGAGTGTGTTATACTGCCTCAAGGATAATAAAGGGGCAAAAATACTGCCTCAAGGATAATAAAGTCACGGAATACTGCCTCAAGGATAATAAAGGGGCAGAATACTGCCTCAAGGATAATAAAGGGGCAGAATACTGCCTCAAGGATAATAAAGGGACGGGATACTGCCTTAAGGATAATAAAGGGATGGGATACTGCCTCAAGGATAATAAAGGGCAAGGATACTGAATCCAAGGATAATAAAGAGGCAAGAATGCTGCCTCAAGGATAATAAAGGGACGGGATACTGCCTCAAGGATAATAAAGGGACGGGATACTGCCTCAAGGATAATAAAGGGACGGGATACTGCCTTAAGGATAATAAAGGGATGGGATACTGCCTCAAGGATAATAAAGGGCAAGGATACTGAATCCAAGGATAATAAAGAGGCAAGAATGCTGCCTCAAGGATAATAAAGGAGCAAGAATGCTGCCTCAAGGATAATAAAGGGGCAAGAATGCTGCCTCAAGGATAATAAAGGGGCAAGAATACTGCCTCAAGGATAATAAAGGAGCAAGAATGCTGCCTCAAGGATAATAAAGGGGTAAGAATACTGCCTCAAGGATAATAAAGGGGCAAAAATACTGCCTCAAGGATAATAAAGTACCCCCCTTACCTTAAGGAAGGGGGGGTACTGTCTCCTCAATAAAACAAAACTTCGTATATGGTTTCATCAGTATTACAGGAAACGTTACTTTTCTAGATGAGACACAGAGAAATAAAGATAAAATGAGATATGAGAAATGGATATTAATTAACCAAGACCATATATCATACACTTTACCAAACTAATCAAAAGAAAACTTATTTTTATTTAAATATGTAAATTACTACGTAACCCGTTAATCCTCTCTCTCTATAATCCAATGGAATATAAAAATTTATAGCAATTATTTACAAGTATAGACAAAAATAAAAGAGGGAGTCGAGGTCACTGAACATCAACAAGGCGATTGCACGGAGTTTGGCCAGTAACGAGGCTCAGGAAATAATTTTCAAGGCGGAAACTCAGAAAAATAATTTGTGTGTGTGGACCGTCAGAGTGGTCCAGTTCCCTCCTTTATTTATAGAGTTCCCTGCACACACACACGTGCGCGCATACACGCACCCACGCACACACACACACACACACACACACACACACACACAAACACACTATCAGCTGTCATAACGCAGCTCTCGTTTCAATTCTTTGTGTCTAACTCCCACTCTTTCTCTCTGGTTCTTTAAATGAATATATTTCCTCAGTGAAATATATTCATATATTTGTCTAGCTTCACTAGACAAATATTGTAATTGAGATTTAAAAACAACAAACATGCAATAAGTCTTTCGGCTAAATGATATTGCAAATTGCAGAAATACAATAAGTCTTTCGCCTCTCAACCTTCTCAGTATATAGAAGGTTGAGTGGCGAGGGAGGTAGTTGTCAGGGGAAAGCGCCAAGCCAGTACCACCATATAGAAGGGTTCAGGATAATGATTTAGGATGGGACGGGGGTAAAGGAATGGTGCCCAACCACTTCGACGGTCGGGGGATTAAACGCCCCATCTGCACGAAGCGAGACCTGGCAACTAAGTGGACAGCGTTTCGGATTCGTAGTCCTGAGGTTCAGGGTTCGATCCCCAGTAGAGGCGGAAACAAATGAGCAGAGTTTCTTTCACCCTGACGCCCCTGTTACCTAGCAGTAAATAGGTACCTGGGAGTTAGACAATTGCTAAGGGCTGCTTCCTGGAAGGGAGAAGGCGGTTGTAATAAAAAGGAATCCTGGTCGAGGACCGGGCCACGGGGACGCTAAACCCCGAAATCATCTCAAGATAACCTCAAGATTTCAAGGAAACCGTCGCTCTACCGTCCAGCCCATGTGCTTGGCCGGTTGAGAGGCGAGACCCAAGAAACGAAGCACAACACACACACACACACACACACACAGGCTCAGGAATCTGTACACCAGTTGATTGACAGTTGAGAGGCGGGACCAAAGAGCCAAAGCTCAACCCCCGCAAGCACAATTAGGTGAGTACAATTAGGTGAGTACACACACACACACACACACACACACACACACACACACACACACACACACACACACAAAACACATATATCGCACGGAGTTCAGACTCCGGGCACCACCATCAGTGGCAGCATTATCGGTTCCCCTGAACGATATCGGAGAGTTTTGCTGGTGCTGCGATTTTTGAAGCATAAAGGTCACAGTGTTAGTTGTTTTACGGCGCCGCCCGACAAGAACGCCAGATATTCTAAATTTCAGATTCGGAAGGTTAATATTTGTGTTTTTTTTAATATTAAGAACATAAGGATAAAGCAGGCGATGAGTCACAAAAACGTGGCTGAAGTATGTTGACCAGACCACACACTAGAAGTTGAAGGGACGACGACGTTTCGGTCCGTCCTGGACCGAAACGTAGTCACCTAGTTAGGTGAGTACACAAAGTTACACCTAGGTGACTACACCTAGTTAGGTGTAGTCACCTAGTTAGGTGAGTACACAAAGGATGACAGATAGAGAGAGAGAGAGAGACCTATTGGCCCCATACAGAGAGAGAGAGAGAGAGAGAGAGAGAGAGAGAGAGAGAGAGAGAGAGAGAGAGAGAGAGAGAGAGAGAGAGAGAGAGAGAGAGAGACAGAGAGACAGAGAGACCTATTGGCCCCATACGGAGAGAGAGAGAGAGAGAGAGAGAGAGAGAGAGAGAGAGAGAGAGAGAGAGAGAGAGAGAGAGAGAGAGAGAGAGAGAGAGAGAGAGACAGAGAGAGAGAGAGACCTATTGGCCCCATACAGAGAGAGAGAGAGAGAGAGAGAGAGAGAGAGAGAGAGAGAGAGAGAGAGAGAGAGAGAGAGAGAGAGAGAGAGAGAGAGAGAGAGAGAGAGTGTGTGTGTGTGTGTGTGTATTTTGACGAACGAGATGAGCTGGTTCATGTACCGAACGTGAGTGATAACACAACGAACTTGAGTGATAACATAACGAACGTGAGGGATAACATAACGAACGTGAGTGATAACACAACGAACGTGAGTGATAACATAACTAACGTGAGTGATAACATAACTAACGAGGACCAAAATGTCCCCCTACGATACCATCCGTTAATGAATGCATTACAGAGATGCCTTAACGTGCAGCAAATTCGTTTTAGCAAATTCATTAAGATGCCTTTACGAATTCCGATTAAGTCTAACAGCTAACCCTTGTAACGAACGAATAAAAAGCAAACAATGTATGCTTAGAGGAAGCAATTAACAAACTAGAGAGAAAAAAACATCGTTCAACGAGTAAAGAAACGTTCGTTGAACCACAGATGAAAGGTCATAGCAGACAAGTTCGCAAACGAAGAGAAAGTCAGTCAGTCAGTCTGTTCGAGGTTCTGGGACAAACGCATGCGGCTAGCCTCACTAAACGTTGCAGCGGGTGACTAGTCTTAATCTATAGATGGTCACAGGCGGGTCGGGGATCGATCCCCCATGCCTCCCTCTATGTATGAAATGATATCTTACACTCATTTCCAACTGCACTAAACTAGAAAATGGATAATGGGTCTTTCCGTTACTTCAATAATATTCATTTGGAATATTATTTGTACGTGATTAAATTTTTTAGTTTCTTTTACGTAGCTTATTTACTGGTGTTTAGTGAAAAGGGGAATAGAAATGAGGGGAAAGGTGATGATGGGTAGGGAAGGTGGTGAAGGAGAGGGGGGAAAAATAGTAGTGTGAAGTAGGGAAGGGGGTAGTGAAAGGGATAGGGAAGGTGGTGAATGGTAGGTGGTGAGGTGTAGGAAAGGTTAGGTTAGGTTAGACGGGTAAAAGGCATATAGAAGATAGGCGAAGGAGAGGGTAGTTGATGGTGATGATGGTGGTGGCTGTAGACAGTGTTCCCGACGGTGCTCGGGTAGTGATGATTAGTTACAGTGATTTTTTTGTAGTTTGTATAGTTACAGTGACAGTATGCAGTGAAAAGACGCTTGCAGTGACGAAGGTAAACCCTGTAGTGAATATATATGGTTTCCGGCGCCCGGGCAACGCCGGGTACCCGCTCTTGTATTAAATAACGTTGTAGACGCTGATTGTTCACTCTACATGCTACAGAGACTCTACGTAAGACAGCTCAGAGCGACCACATAAGAAAACAAAGAGTTGCTCTAACATCTCAAAAGTATTTCATTTCCATTCTTATTCATTTGTAGAAAGTAGTTTTTTAGCGTTTTAATCAACGTCAGTTAAAAAAAATATTAAAAGTTCAATTACCATAAACCCGCCAAACACACACCGAAACTACGACGTTGGTACAACGTTCGAACAAGTTTTAACACTTCCTAACCAGTTATAACAACCAATATAGCAAGTTGTAACAACGTTCTAATACGTCATAAACACGTTAAGCCAAGATGTAACAACTTTATTACAAGTTGTAACAAGCGGAAAATAGAGACAGTTACGGTTTGTGTTTCCAGGGAATACTATTTATAGAGAGGACAAATATTAATTATAGCTAAGAGAAATATTACTTATGCCAAGGATAAATACAGATTATAGCTTGGTCAAATAATAATTATAGCTTATAGTTCTAATATAGTCCTAATTATAAAAATTATAGTCCTGGTCGAGGACCGGGCCGCGGGGACACTAAAAAAAAAAAAGCCCCGAAATCATCTCAAAATAACCTCAAGATAGCTAGGATAAATGTTAATTATAGTTAGGATAACTATTAATTACAACTAGGACAATTAATTAAGCTGTTAATCAGGGTTAAAATAAAATGTAATTTAAAGAATTCCTTCAGTTTTGCAAGTGTTTTTAACACAAGTTTTCATGTTCATAAAATCTTAAATAACCAACAAGATACTCAAAATTATTGACTTTATTCCTCTCGGCTATTGTAATATTATTTTCCTCCCAGCCATCGTAATAATATTTTCCTCCCAGACAATGTAATATTTTCTCATGATCATAGAAAATTGTGAACACCTATCTTGAGATGATTTCGGGGCTTTAGTGTCCCCGCGGCCCGGTCCTCGACCAGGCCTCCACCCCCAGGAAGCAGCCCGTGACAGCTGACTAACACCCAGGTACCTATTTTATTGCTAGGTAACAGGGGCATAGGGTGAAAGAAACTCTGCCCATTGTTTCTCGCCGGCGCCCGGGATCGAACCCGGGACCACAGGATCACAAGTCCAGTGTGCTGTCCGCTCGGCCGACCGGCTCCCAATTCTCCTATCGCTAAGAATTGCACAGACAAATTCTTTCCCTGAGAATGTGTCTTGATTTAAGAAATACTTCATTTAATATCCTCATTTTTCTCAGAATTTTCATAAGTGTAAGTACAAAGAAGTGATAATTTTTTTTCATTTAGTAGATAATTTTCATAAAATATTATTATTTTAAATGGAAGAATTTTTTTCTACAAATTTATAACTTTTGCAAATATAAGATTAAATGCAAAAAGAAGATTTTTTAGCAAATAGATTAATTTTTTGCAAATCTTCCGAGACGTGTAAGATTAAATAGAGCAGACATGTCGTAGGAAGCACAGGAGAAGGATGTGTGATCAAATAGTAATTTTTTAAAAGTATATTTGTGTTTCCAACTCGAGAAGTTTTACCTTAATTAAACTGTCTCTCAAGCAGCTTGCATGAGATCCGAGAGAAAAAATATGAAACTTCACATCTGACTTATGAGTAAAAGTTATTGTAAAAAAGTAGCCCAACTGTAATTCTCATAACAGACTGGAGTATCACACACACACACACATACACACACACACATAAACACACACACCTGTGTGTGAATGTTTGGGCGCCTAGTGGCTGAATGGACAGTACTTAGGACTCTTAATCCTGAGGACAGGGGTTCGATCACCGGCGATGACGGAAAACAAATGGGCAGTTTCTTTCACCCTGATACACTATGAAAATCAAACGAAAATTCCGAACGTTTTCGTGTTTTAACACATTATCAAGGAAATACATTATCCCGAGAGTAGAGAATCTCGGCCTCGAAGAAGACGATATGCAGCATCCGGGGAAGCCCTGTGTGGCACCTTCGTACACTCACATATTTTCTTCTCCTACCACCCCATTGCTACGGGCTCACCATAGCCCGTGCTACTTGGAACTTTTTGTTCCAAGTAGCAAATCTTAAACAACAACATAATACCACTCCATATATATATTGTGTATTTTGATATTTTATTTAATTTAAAACTACATTATACAAAAAGGGTTACAACATTGGTTACATGCAGGGTACAAGTCTACTTGTCACAAGTTGTAGAGTTCCTCCAGCTCCTCAGATGGAGGGCAGGAACCATGGATGCAGTGAGCATTACCTCTCTGTATCGCCACACTAAGGCGCCGAAAGAGGAAACTGGCGGCTCTAGGGTCTCTAGTTGTTTCAGTTAATTTAGAACCCAACTCCTTCAACAACCTAGCCGCACTTTTACCCCAGGCACCAAGTCTCTAAAGCAATTGGGTCTATAGTACAACCTTGCGGGGAACCTCTATACAAGTCTAAAGTGTATATAATCTCTATACAAGTCTATATATATATATATATATATATATATATATATATATATATATATTTATATCAGGCTTCCTGTCCCCGACAAAACTAATTATTGTTATATATTTCATATGTGTGAGTTTGGTTATATATTTTCACCCACATTGTAGTGAAGTATTCAGTGTGCATATATGTGTACATTTGTGAGTACATGTGTATATTTGTGTGTACATGTATATATATGAGTATATATAATATATTTCTATGCACATCTATATATCTGAGTGCAAAACATGAGTCAATAAGTAACGATCGGTATAAGCCGGATGATCAGAGGGCCTGTAATTGCTGGCTTACGTTAAGGTAAGCCAACAATTACCAAGGTAAGGTAAACAAGTAAGGTAAGGTAAACCAATGAACGTGCGTTTGAAGTCCAAGTGACCAATCACGGTTTGATCTCGCTAATGATTGGCAGCAATACGGGTCCAGGAACTGTGAAGGAGCAAGAGCATTTACTCAAACTGCCTTGTTCGTGTACCCTAACAGCCTCCTGACCTGCTGCACTAATGCTGTCCATCCAAATTAAAAATAATCATTTTGACATCCAAATTTTACAGCTGATTAAAAAATAAATGTCTTTTTATTAGGATTATTTTGTAATCCTAGTCAGGATAAAAATGATCACGTCATAGTGACGTCAGGCATTGTGCGTATCTCACACACCCACACACACACACCTACACACACACTACACACACACACATACCCGCGCACACACCCACGCACACACCCACACACACACACCTACACACACACTACACACACACACACACAATATATATTATATATATATATATATATATATATATATATATATATATATATATATATATATATATATATATATATATATATATATATATATATGTCGTACCTAGTAGCCAGAACGCACTTCTCAGCCTATTATGCAAGGCCCGATTTGCCTAATAGGCCAAGTTTTCACGAATTAATTGTTTTTCGACCATCTAAATGAGTAGCTTTATCATTTCATAAGAAAAAAATTAGAGAAAATATATTAATTCAGGAAAACTTGGCTTATTAGGCAAATCGGGCCTGGCATAGTAGGTCGAGAAGTGCGTTCTGGCTACTAGGTACGACATATATATATATATATATATATATATAGCTGACTAACACCCAGGTACCTATTTTACTACTAGGTAACAGGGGTATAGGGTGGAAAAACTCTGCCCATTGTTCTCTCGCCGGCGCCCGGGATCGAACCCAGGACCACAGGATCACAAGTCAAGCGTGCTGTCCGCTCGGCCGAAAGGCTCCGTAAATCAGTTTCAAACACAGTAAATCAGTTTCAAACACAGCAAATCAATTTCAAACACAGCAATCAGGATATACGGAAAAAATAATTATAATAAACGCCTATTCTCTATATATAACCATTCTAGGCGGATACCGAATACTCCCAAGACAAACAGATATCCAATCACGACTTACGATTGGATATCTCTTCCAATCACTCTCCAATCTAACCTCTCTTTCCCCATTAGCCAGGGCCAAGTTATTGTTGTTTTTAATTATAAATATATACCCTGAGTAGGAATCAGATTGCAAGCACCATTTTAGGAACATTAAATGACTTCCGACCCTAATGGAACCGTGCATAAAGACGGGATTAGGAATGACCATTTTCATTTAATTGCTGTGAATGGATGGGCGAGAGATGATAGTTTAAGTTCTCGTAAAACTCTCTCGTTAAATTCTTCATTAACCGCTCTCGTTAAATGGATTTAAGGAGATGACGAATATCTTTTTTTTAATTTAATTTGATGGGGTAAGGTGTGTACAGGGGGTGTCCCTGGTGTGTACAGGGGTGTGTCCCTGGTGTGTACAGGGGGTGTCCCTGGTGTGTACAGGGGTGTGTCCCTGGTGTGTACAGGGGGTGTCCCTGGTGTGTACAGAGGTGTGTCCCCTGGTGTGTACAGGGGGTGTCCCTGGTGTGTACAGGGGTGTGTCCCTGGTGTGTACAGGGGGTGTCCCTGGTGTGTACAGGGGTGTGTCCCTGGTGTGTACAGGGGGTGTCCCTGGTGTGTACAGGGGGTGTCCCCTGGTGTGTACAGGGGGTGTCCCTGGTGTGTACAAGGGTGTCACCTGGTGTGTACAAGGGTGTCCCTAGTGTGTACAAGGGTGTCCCTGGTGTGTACAGGTGTGTCCCTGGTGTGTACAGGGGGTGTCCCCTGGTGTGTACAGGGGGTGTCCCCTGGTGTGTACAGGGGGTGTCCCCTGGTGTGTACAGGGGGTGTCCCCTGGTGTGTACAGGGGGTGTCCCTAGTGTGTACAGGGGGTGTCCCTGGTGTGTACAGGGGGTGTCCCTGGTGTGTACAGGGGGTGTCCCCTGGTGTGTACAGGGGGTGTCCCCTGGTGTGTACAGGGGGTGTGTCCCCTGGTGTGTACAGGGGGTGTGTCCCCTGGTGTGTACAGGGGGTGTCCCCTGGTGTGTACAGGGGTGTGTCCCTGGTGTGTACAGGGGGTGTCCCTAGTGTGTACAGGGGGTGTTCCCTGGTGTGTACAGGGGGTGTGTCCCTGGTGTGTACAGGGGGTGTTCCCTGGTGTGTACAGGGGGTGTCCCCTGGTGTGTACAGGGGTGTGTCCCTGGTGTGTACAGGGGGTGTTCCCTGGTGTGTACAGGGGGTGTCCCTGGTGTGTACAGGGGGTGTCCCTAGTGTGTACAGGGGGTGTTCCCTGGTGTGTACAGGGGGTGTCCCTGGTGTGTACAGGGGGTGTCCCTGGTGTGTACAGGGGTGTGTCCCTGGTGTGTACAGGGGGTGTCCCTAGTGTGTACAGGGGGTGTTCCCTGGTGTGTACAGGGGGTGTGTCCCTGGTGTGTACAGGGGGTGTTCCCTGGTGTGTACAGGGGGTGTCCCCAGGTGTGTACAGGGGTGTGTCCCTGGTGTGTACAGGGGGTGTTCCCTGGTGTGTACAGGGGGTGTCCCTGGTGTGTACAGGGGGTGTCCCTAGTGTGTACAGGGGGTGTTCCCTGGTGTGTATAGGGGGTGTCCCTGGTGTGTACAGGGGGTGTCCCCTGGTGTGTACAGGGGTGTGTCCCCTGGTGTGTACAGGTGTGTCCCTGGTGTGTACAGGGGGTGTCCCCTGGTGTGTACAGGGGGTGTCCCCTGGTGTGTACAGGGGGTGTCCCCTGGTGTGTACAGGGGGTGTCCCCTGGTGTGTACAGGGGGTGTCCCCTGGTGTGTACAGGGGGTGTCCCTGGTGTGTACAGGGGGTGTCCCCTGGTGTGTACAGGGGTGTGTCCCTAGTGTGTACAGGGGGTGTCCCTGGTGTGTACAGGGGGTGTCCCCTGGTGTGTACAGGGGGTGTCCCCTGGTGTGTACAGGGGGTGTCCCCTGGTGTGTACAGGGGGTGTCCCCTGGTGTGTACAGGGGGTGTCCCTGGTGTGTACAGGGGTGTGTCCCTGGTGTGTACAGGGGGTGTCCCCTGGTGTGTACAGGGGTGTGTCCCTGGTGTGTACAGGGGGTGTCCCTGGTGTGTACAGGGGGTGTGTACAGGGGGTGTCCCCTGGTGTGTACAGGTGTGTCCCTTGGTGTGTACAGGGGGTGTCCCCTGGTGTGTACAGGGGGTGTCCCCTGGTGTGTACAGGGGGTGTCCCCTGGTGTGTACAGGGGGTGTCCCCTGGTGTGTACAGGGGGTGTCCCCTGGTGTGTACAGGGGTGTGTCCCTGGTGTGTACAGGGGGTGTCCCTGGTGTGTACAGGGGGTGTCCCCTGGTGTGTACAGGGGTGTGTCCCTGGTGTGTACAGGGGGTGTCCCTGGTGTGTACAGGGGGTGTCCCCTGGTGTGTACAGGGGTGTGTCCCTGGTGTGTACAGGGGGTGTCCCTGGTGTGTACAGGGGGTGTCCCCTGGTGTGTACAGGGGGTGTCCCCTGGTGTGTACAGGGGGTGTCCCCTGGTGTGTACAGGGGGTGTCCCCTGGTGTGTACAGGGGGTGTCCCCTGGTGTGTACAGGGGGTGTCCCCTGGTGTGTACAGGGGGTGTCCCCTGGTGTGTACAGGGGTGTGTCCCTGGTGTGTACAGGGGGTGTCCCTGGTGTGTACAGGGGGTGTCCCTTGGTGTGTACAGGTGTGTCCCTGGTGTGTACAGGGGGTGTCCCCTGGTGTGTACAGGGGGTGTGTCCCCTGGTGTGTACAGGGGGTGTCCCTAGTGTGTACAGGGGGTGTTCCCTGGTGTGTACAGGGGGTGTCCCCTGGTGTGTACAGGGGTGTGTCCCTGGTGTGTACAGGGGGTGTCCCTAGTGTGTACAGGGGGTGTTCCCTGGTGTGTACAGGGGGTGTCCCCTGGTGTGTACAGGGGTGTGTCCCTGGTGTGTACAGGGGGTGTCCCCTGGTGTGTACAGGGGTGTGTCCCTAGTGTGTACAGGGGGTGTTCCCTGGTGTGTACAGGGGGTGTCCCCTGGTGTGTACAGGGGGTGTGTCCCCTGGTGTGTACAGGGGGTGTCCCTAGTGTGTACAGGGGGTGTTCCCTGGTGTGTACAGGGGGTGTCCCCTGGTGTGTACAGGGGTGTGTCCCTGGTGTGTACAGGGGGTGTCCCCTGGTGTGTACAGGGGTGTGTCCCTAGTGTGTACAGGGGGTGTTCCCTGGTGTGTACAGGGGGTGTCCCCTGGTGTGTACAGGTGTGTCCCTGGTGTGTACAGGGGGTGTCCCCTGGTGTGTACAGGGGGTGTGTCCCCTGGTGTACAGGGGGTGTCCCTAGTGTGTACAGGGGGTGTTCCCTGGTGTGTACAGGGGGTGTCCCCTGGTGTGTACAGGGGGAGTCCCCTGGTGTGTACAGGGGTGTGTCCCTGGTGTGTACAGGGGGTGTCCCTGGTGTGTACAGGGGGTGTCCCCTGGTGTGTACAGGGGGTGTCCCTGGTGTGTACAGGGGTGTGTCCCTGGTGTGTACAGGGGGTGTCCCTGGTGTGTACAGGGGTGTGTCCCTGGTGTGTACAGGGGGTGTCCCCTGGTGTGTACAGGGGGTGTCCCCTGGTGTGTACAGGGGGTGTCCCTGGTGTGTACAGGGGGTGTCCCTGGTGTGTACAGGGGGTGTTCCCTGGTGTGTACAGGGGGTGTCCCCTGGTGTGTACAGGGGGTGTCCCCTGGTGTGTACAGGGGGTGTCCCTGGTGTGTACAGGGGGTGTCCCCTGGTGTGTACAGGGGGTGTCCCTGGTGTGTACAGGGGGTGTCCCCTGGTGTGTACAGGGGGTGTCCCTGGTGTGTACAGGGGGTGTCCCTGGTGTGTACAGGGGGTGTTCCCTGGTGTGTACAGGGGGTGTCCCCTGGTGTGTACAGGGGGTGTCCCCTGGTGTGTACAGGAGTGTGTTCCCTGGTGTGTACAGGGGGTGTCCCTAGTGTGTACAGGGGGTGTCCCTGGTGTGTACAGGGGTGTGTCCCTGGTGTGTACAGGGGGTGTCCCCTGGTGTGTACAGGGGGTGTCCCCTGGTGTGTACAGGGGTGTGTCCCTGGTGTGTACAGGGGTGTGTCCCTGGTGTGTACAGGGGGTGTCCCCTGGTGTGTACAGGGGTGTGTCCCTGGTGTGTACAGGGGGGTGTCCCCTGGTGTGTACAGGGGGGTGTCCCTGGTGTGTACAGGGGGGTGTCCCTGGTGTGTACAGGGGGTGTCCCCTGGTGTGTACAGGGGGTGTCCCTGGTGTGTACAGGGGGTGTCCCTGGTGTGTACAGGGGGTGTCCCCTGGTGTGTACAGGGGGTGTCCCTGGTGTGTACAGGGGGTGTCCCTGGTGTGTACAGGGGGTGTTCCCTGGTGTGTACAGGGGGTGTCCCCTGGTGTGTACAGGGGGTGTCCCCTGGTGTGTACAGGAGTGTGTTCCCTGGTGGGTACAGGGGGTGTCCCTAGTGTGTACAGGGGGTGTCCCTGGTGTGTACAGGGGGTGTCCCCTGGTGTGTACAAGGGTGTCCCTGGTGTGTACAAGGGTGTCCCTGGTGTGTACAAGGGTGTCCCCTGGTGTGTACAAGGGTATCCCTGGTGTGTACAAGGGTGTCCCTGGTGTGTACAGGGGGGTGTCCCTGGTGTGTACAGGGGGGTGTCCCTGGTGTGTACAAGGGTGTCCCTGGTGTGTACAAGGGTGTCCCTGGTGTGTACAAGGGTGTCCCTGGTGTGTACAGGGGGGTGTCCCTGGTGTGTACAGGGGGGTGTCCCTGGTGTGTACAAGGGTGTCCCTGGTGTGTACAAGGGTGTCCCTGGTGTGTACAAGGGTGTCCCTGGTGTGTACAGGGTGTTCCCTGGTGTGTACAAGGGTGTCCCTGGTGTGTACAAGGGTGTCCCTGGTGTGTACAAGGGTGTCCCTAGTGTGTACAAAGGTGTCCCTGGTGTGTACAAGGGTGTCACCTGGTGTGTACAAGGGTGTCCCTGGTGTGTACAAGGGTGTCCCTGGTGTGTACAAGGGTGTCCCTGGTGTGTACAAGGGTGTCCCTGGTGTGTACAAGGGTGTCCCTAGTGTGTACAAGGGTGTCACCTGGTGTGTACAAGGGTGTCACCTGGTGTGTACAAGGGTGTCCCTGGTGTACAAGGGTGTCCCTGGTGTGTACAAGGGTGTCACCTGGTGTGTACAAGGGTGTCCCTAGTGTGTACAGGGGTGTCCCTGGTGTGTACAAGGGTGTCCCCTGGTGTGTACAAGGGTGTCACCTGGTGTGTACAAGGGTGTCCCTGCTGTGTACAAGGGTGTCACCTGGTGTGTACAAGGGTGTCCCTAGTGTGTACAAGGGTGTCACCTGGTGTGTACAAGGGTGTCCCTAGTGTGTACAAGGGTGTCACCTGGTGTGTACAAGGGTGTCCCTAGTGTGTACAAGGGTGTCCCTGGTGTGTACAAGGGTGTCCCTAGTGTGTACAAGGGTGTCCCTAGTGTGTACAAGGGTGTCCCTGCTGTGTACAAGGGTGTCCCTGGTGTGTACAAGGGTGTCCCTGGTGTGTACAAGGGTGTCCCTAGTGTGTACAAGGGTGTCACCTGGTGTGTACAAGGGTGTCCCTGGTGTGTACAAGGGTGTCCCTAGTGTGTACAAGGGTGTCACCTGGTGTGTACAAGGGTGTCACCTGGTGTGTACAAGGGTGTCCTAAGGTGCTGTAACGATCATATTTTATACCGTCAATTATTTTAACTCTCAGAAGCGCGCTAACGACTTGCTGTCTGCCATTTTATTTTATATAACCCATTTACTGGCATGTAAAACTGCTTTAACACACACACACACACACACACACACACACACACACACACACACACACACTGGTGGCTGAGTGGACAGGACGCTGCATTAATAATCCTGTGGACCGGGGTTCGATTCCCGGCGCCGGCGGAAACAAAAATGAGCAGAGTTTCTTTCAACCTGATGCCCCTATAGTAAATAGGTAGTAAATATTTACCTGGGAGTTAGACAGCTGTTACGGGCTGCTTCGTGTGTGTGTATGTGTGTGTGTGTACTCACCTAATTGTGCTTGCGGGGGTTGAGCTCTGGCTCTTTGGTCCCGCCTCTCAACCGTCAATCAACTGATGTACAGATTCCTGAGCCTACTGGGCTCTATCATATCTACATTTGAAACTGTATTCTCTCTCTCACTCTCTCATTGGATAAAAGAAGCAGACCCATAACCAAGTAGAGAACAATTATTAACCACGTTCCTGCAACAGAGAACCGTAAAGACCCCGGCAATGACGCAACTCAATATCCACTGCTAGTCACAAAATACACTCCAAGGTATACACTCCAGGTATCTCCTGTGTGTATGTATACCAAAATAGAGTATTTTCATCAGTTAAATACCAATGATTTCGCAATAGACATACCCGAGGGAGGGGGGGGGGGGAAGGGGGGTGGTCTCCCCTGGCACTCCAATGAGAAAGGAAAATAAACAGTAATACACTTCATTGTCCAGAGCGCTTGTGTGTAGCGCTCTCAGTCAGGACTTGACGGTGATTCATCGTTGTTACTCATTCAGTAGTAGGTCAATAATAACCCATTCAACTACGAATTAAATTATGCTCTCATTCACGTGCGCAGTTATGTGGGTAAAGTGCGTTAAAGCACTTATTCCAGTGCTCAGTCCCACACTCTCAGTCAAATGCTCAGTCTCTCACTCTCAGTCAAATGCTCAGTCTCTCACTCTCAGTCAAATGCTCAGTCTCTCACTCTCAGTCAAATGCTCAGTCTCTCACTCTCAGTCAAATGCTCAGTCTCTCACTCTCAGTCAAATGCTCAGTCTCTCACTCTCAGTCAAATGCTCAGTCTCTCACTCTCAGTCAAATGCTCAGTCTCTCACTCTCAGTCAAATGCTCAGTCTCTCACTCTCAGTCAAATGCTCAGTCTCTCACTCTCAGTCAAATGCTCAGTCTCTCACTCTCAGTCAAATGCTCAGTCTCTCACTCTCAGTCAAATGCTCAGTCTCTCACTCTCAGTCAAATGCTCAGTCTCTCACTCTCAGTCAAATGCTCAGTCTCTCACTCTCAGTCAAATGCTCAGTCTCTCACTCTCAGTCAAATGCTCAGTCTCTCACTCTCAGTCAAATGCTCAGTCTCTCACTCTCAGTCAAATGCTCAGTTTCACGTTCAAATATTAATCTGATCTTAAATACTTGACAGAAAAATATATTTAGATATTTCGCTGAAAAGATACATATGCATTTTAATTTGTTTAAAAAATGACTTGTATATATATATATTTTTTTATTTACTGGGAATATGCAGATATAACTTGTATTCAATATACAATTTTTAGAAAACCTTTTTTTCTTCATTGGTACAGTGACGAGTGTGGTGAAAGCTCAGTGTACATGTACACTTTCACTGTAATACTGCTTTGCACAGTCACTGTTTGTTTAGAGCGGTTGCACTGTACAGGAGTGTAGTGAAGACACTGTACAAGAGTGTAGTGAAGACACTGTACAAGAGTGTAGTGAGGACACTGTACAGGAGTGTAGTGAGGACACTGTACAGGAGTGTAGTGAGGACACTGTACAGGAGTGTAGTGAAGACACTGTACAAGAGGGTAGTGAAGACACTGTACAAGAGGGTAGTGAAGACACTGTACAAGTGTAGTGAAAGACACTGTACACGAGTATAGTGAAGACGCTGTACAAGAGGGTAGTGAAGACACTGTACAAGAGGGTAGTGAAGACACTGTACAGGAGTGTAGTGAAGACACTGCACAGGAGTGTAGTGAAGACGCTGTACAGGAGTGTAGTGAAGACACTGTACAAGAGGGTAGTGAAGACACTGTACAAGAGTGTAGTGAAGACACTGTACAAGAGTGTAGTGAAGACACTGTACAAGAGTGTAGTGAAGACACTGTACAAGAGTGTAGTGAAGACACTGTACAAGAGTGTAGTGAAGACACTGTACAAGAGTGTAGTGAAGACACTGTACAAGAGTGTAGTGAAGACACTGTACAAGAGTGTAGTGAAGACACTGTACAAGAGTGTAGTGAAGACACTGTACAAGAGTGTAGTGAAGACACTGTACAAGAGTGTAGTGAAGACACTGTACAAGAGTGTAGTGAAGACACTGTACAAGAGTGTAGTGAAGACACTGTACAAGAGTGTAGTGAAGACACTGTACAAGAGGGTAGTGAAGACACTGTACAGGAGTGTAATGAAGACACTGTACACGAGGTGGGGCCTCGTAGCCTGGTGGATAGCGCGCAGGACTCGTAGTTCTGTGGCGCGGGTTCGATTCCCGCACGAGGCAGAAACAAATGGGCAAAGTTTCTTTCATCCTGAATGCCCCTGTTACCTAGCAGTAAATAGGTACCTGGGAGTTAGTCAGCTGTCACGGGCTGCTTCCTGGGGGTGGAGGCCTGGTCGAGGACCGGGCCGCGGGGACACTAAAAGCCCCGAAATCATCTCAAGATAACCTCAAGATAACGAGTGTAGTGAAGACACTGTACACGAGTGTAGTGAAGACACTGTACAGGAGAGTAGTGAAGACACTGTACAGGAGTGTAGTGAAGACACTGTACAAGAGGGTAGTGAAGACACTGTACAAGAGTGCAGTGAAGACACTGTACAAGAGTGCAGTGAAGACACTGTACAAGAGGGTAGTGAAGACACTGTACAAGAGGGGTAGTGAAGACACTGTACAGGAGTGTAGTGAAGACACTGTACAGGAGTGCAGTGAAGACACTGTACAAGAGGTACAAGAGTGCAGTGAAGACACTGTACAAGAGTGCAGTGAAGACACTGCACAAGAGTGCAGTGAAGACACTGCACAAGAGTGTAGCGAAGACACTGTACAAGAGTCTAGTGAAGACACTGTACAATAGTGTACCGAAGACACTACAAGAGTGTACCGAAGACACTGTACAAGAGTGTACCGAAGACACTGTACAAGTGTGTACCGAAGACACTGTACAAGTGTGTACCGAAGACACTGTACAGGAGTGTACCGAAGACACTGTACAGGAGTGTCCCGAAGACACTGTACAAGTGTGTACCGAAGACACTGTACAGGAGTGTACCGAAGACACTGTACAAGAGTGTACCGAAGACACTGTACAAGAGTGTACCGAAGACACTGCACAAGAGGGTAGTGAAGACACTGCACAAGAGTGTACCGAAGACACTGTACAAAAGTGTACCGAAGACACTGCACAAGAGGGTAGTGAAGACACTGCACAAGAGGGTAGTGAAGACACTGTACAAGAGTGTACCGAAGACACTGTACAAAAGTGTACCGAAGACACTGCACAAGAGTGCACCGAAGACACTGTACAAGAGTGTACCGAAGACACTGTACAAGAGTGTACCGAAGACACTGTACAAGAGTGTAGCGAAGACACTGTACAAGAGTGCACCGAAGACACTGTACAAGAGTGTACCGAAGACACTGTACAAGAGTGTACCGAAGACACTGTACAAGAGTGTAGCGAAGACACTGTACAAGAGTGTACCGAAGACACTGTACAGGAGTGTAGCGAAGACACTGTACAAGAGTGTACCGAAGACGCTGTACATGAGTGTAGTGAAGACACTGTACAAGAGTATAGTGAAGACACTGCACAAGAGTGTAGCGAAGACACTGTACATGAGTGTACCGAAGACACTGTACAGGAGTGTAGTGAAGACAGTACAGGAGTGTAGCGAAGACACTGTACAGGAGTGTACCGAAGACACTGTACAGGAGTGTAGCGAAGACACTGTACAGGAGTGTAGTGAAGACACTGTACAGGAGTGTACCGAAGACACTGTACAGGAGTGTAGTGAAGACACTGTACAAGAGTGTACCGAAGACGCTGTACAAGGCTCCATGCATAATATACACGAGGCAATATTTACAATGCTGCAACAGGAGGTGTACTGTACTCCCACAGCTGCAAGAGGAGGTGTACTGTACTCCCACAGCTGCAACAGGAGGTGTACTGTACTCCCACAGCTGCAACAGGAGGTGTACTGTACTCCCACAGCTGCAACAGGAGGTGTACTGTACTCCCTCAGCTGCAACAGGAGGTGTACTGTACTCCCACAGCTGCAACAGGAGGTGTACTGTAGCCCCACAGCTGCAACAGGAGGTGTACTGTACTCCCACAGCTGCAACAGGTGGTGTACTGTACTCCCACAGCTGCAACACGGCAGAACACTGCAGGCTCAGTGTATAATACTACCCTCATAGTACAAGAACATTTCAGACACAATATACATAAGCACGGCAATGCACGATGCATACACATTGCAGGCACGGTATACCTAAACACAGCAGGCACGGTATACATAAACATTGCAGGCTTGGTATACATAAACACAGCAGGCACGGTATACATAAACACAGCAGGCACGGTATACATAAACACAGCAGGCACGGTATACATAAACACAGCAGGCAAGGTATACATAAACACAGCAGGCACGGTATTCATAAACACAGCAGGCACGGTATACATAAACATTGCAGGCTTGGTATACATAAACACAGCAGGCACGGTATACATAAACACAGCAGGCACGGTATACATAAACACAGCAGGCACGGTATACATAAACACAGCAGGCAAGGTATACATAAACACAGCAGGCACGGTATACATAAACACAGCAGGCACGGTATACATAAACACAGCAGGCACGGTATACATAAACACAGCAGGCACGGTATACATAAACACAGCAGGCACGGTATACATAAACACAGCAGGCACGGTATACATA
Organism: Procambarus clarkii; assembly: GCF_040958095.1. NCBI lineage: Eukaryota > Metazoa > Arthropoda > Malacostraca > Decapoda > Cambaridae > Procambarus > Procambarus clarkii. The sequence goes on from NC_091194.1 coordinate 15,339,211, forward strand.
AACACAGCAGGCACGGTATACATAAACACAGCAGGCACGGTATACATAAACACAGCAGGCTCGGTATACATAAACACTGCAGGCACGGTATACATAAACATTGCAGGCACGGTATACATAAACATTGCAGGCACGGTATACATAAACATTGCAAGCACGGTATACATAAACACAGCAGGCACGGTATACATAAACACAGCAGGCACGGTATACATAAACACAGCAGGCACGGTATACATAAACACAGCAGGCTCGGTATACATAAACACAGCAGGCACGGTATACATAAACATTGCAGGCACGGTATACATAAACACAGCAGGCACGGTATACATAAACACAGCAGGCACGGTATACATAAACATTGCAGGCAAGGTATACATAAACACTGCAGGCACGGTATACATAAACACAGCAGGCACGGTATACATAAACACAGCAGGCACGGTATACATAAACATTGCAGGCAAGGTATACATAAACACTGCAGGCACGGTATACATAAACACAGCAGGCACGGTATACATAAACATTGCAGGCAAGGTATACATAAACACTGCAGGCACGGTATACATAAACACAGCAGGCAAGGTATACATAAACACAGCAGGCACGGTATACATAAACACTGCAGGCACGGTATACATAAACACAGCAGGCAAGGTATACATAAACACAGCAGGCACGGTATACATAAACACAGCAGGCAAGGTATACATAAACACAGCAGGCACGGTATACATAAACACAGCAGGCAAGGTATACATAAACACAGCAGGCACGGTATACATAAACATTGCAAGCCGTGCATAAGTTAAGTTATACAAGGTTAAGACCTCCCCCGCGCCAGCTACCTGGGGCTAGATTCACGAAAGCACTTACGCAAGAACTTACGAACGTGTATATCTTTCCTCAATCTTTGACGGCTTTGTTTACGTTTATTAAACAGTTTACAAGCATGAAAACTTGTCAATCAGCTGTTGTTATTGTTATAAACAGCCTCCTGGTGCTTCGGAGCTCATTAACTGTTTAATAATTGGAAACAAAGCCGCCAAAGATTGAGAAAAGATGTACACGTTCGTAAGTGCTTGCGTAAGTGCTTTCGTGAATCTGGCCCCTGGAAGACCTCTCAAACATTGTTGCTTGAAACTTCATAAACTGAGGAACCATTTTCAGAAAGCATGTTGTCCCCTAGGCAGCTCCTATTGGCCCATTTAGTTGGGCTGGATGGTAGAGCGACGGTCTCGCTTCATGCAGGTCGGCGTTCAATTCCCGATCTTCGAGGTGATTTGGTACCATTCCTTTCCCCCGTCCCATCCCAAATTCTTATCCCGACTCCTTCCCAGTGCTATATAGGTGTAATGGCTTGGCACTTTCCCCGTGATAATCTCCTCCCCCTCCTATTGACCCATACGGACCCATACAAAGCAGCTCCTATTGGACAATTAATACGAGGTAGCTCCTGTTGGACAATACGAGACAGCTCCTATTGGACAATACGAGGCAGCTCCTATTGGACAATACGAGGCAGCTCCTATTAGACAATACGAGGCAGCTCCTATTAGACAATACGAGGCAGCTCCTATTGGACAATACTAGGCAGCTCCTACTGGACAATACTAGGCAGCTCCTACTGGACAATACTAGGCAGCTCCTACTGGACAATACTAGGCAGCTCCTACTGGACAATACTAGGCAGCTCCTACTGGACAATACCAGGCAGCTCCTGTTGGACAATACCAGGCAGCTCCTGTTGGACAATACCAGGCAGCTCCTACTGGACAATACTAGGCAGCTCCTTTTGGACAATACCAGGCAGCTCCTACTGGACAATACCAGGCAGCTCCTACTGGACAATACGAGGCAGCTCCTACTGGACAATACCAGGCAGCTCCTTTTGGACAATACCAGGCAGCTCCAACTGGACAATACCAGGCAGCTCCTGTTGGACAATACCAGGCAGCTCCTACTGGACAATACCAGGCAGCTCCTGTTGGACAATACCAGGCAGCTCCTACTGGACAATACCAGGCAGCTCCTACTGGACAATACGAGGCAGCTCCTACTGGACAATACGAGGCAGTTCCTATTGGCTCCTTGTTTCGTTTAATCCCACATTAACGCGGCCTACACGTTGGATTGTAAATATCACATCACAATCCCTTTGGTGAGGAATTATTTGTACAATCAGTCTCTGACACATGCGTGTATCATTCACCTGTGTCATTATGACACATAAGGTTGGCAAGTATCCGGAGAAAGCGTATACAGCACTTGAAAGGGATGTGAGAATAAGGATTTAGGGCAGGATTGAGCGAAGGAATGGTGCCCCAACCACTTGGACGGTCGGGGATTGAACGCCGACCTGCATGAAGCGAGGCCGTCGCTCTACCGTCCAGCCCAAGTGGTTGGGTGTGCGAGACAGGTATCAGACCCACATACCTAAAAGGTCAAGAAAGAAAAAAGCTTTGTTCTGGACCATTATTAAGACGTATATATCATGTGTGAAGTTGTAACTCCTGGCGTCTTGGAGTGACAGATATGTAGTTGTATCTCGCTCTACCCTGGTGTGTCACATGTGGTACACACACACACACACACACACACACACACACACACACACACACACACACACACACACACACAGTCACTCCAGGAGGAAAACAACAGTGAAGGAACAGGGTAATAAAACTTAGAACGGGTGCAGGTACACAGAGAATGACAGAGAGGTGTGTGAGGGAACTCAACAAGAGGTTCCAGGAGGTCTTCACAACAGAACAAGGTGAGGTCCCGGCACTAGGAGAGGTGGCAGTGAACCAGTCAGACTTGGAAGGGTTCGAAATTACCAGAGATGAGATAAAGAGACACCTGTTGGATCTGGACGTGAGAAAGGCTGTTGGTCCAGACGGATCTCACCATGGGTATTGAAAGAGTGTGCAGAAGCACTTTGCTTGCCACTCTCCATAGTGTATAGTTCGCAGAGGTTGAGCTCTAGCTCAACCTCCGCAAGCACAAATACACACACACACACACACACACACACACACACACACACACACACACACACACACACACACACGCAAACATGCTTGCCTCTCTCCATAGTGTATAGTAAGTCACTGGAAATGGGAGACCTACCAGAAATGTGGAAGACGGCGAATGTAGTCCCAATATTCAAAAAGGGCGACAGACAAGAGGCACTGAACTACAGGCCAGTGTCCTTAACTTGTATACCATGCAAGGTGATGGAGAAGATCGTGAGAAAAAACCTAGTAACACATCTGGAGAGAAGAGACTTCGTGACAACCCATCAACATGGGTTCAGGGAGGGTAAATCTTGCCTTACAGGATTAATAGAATTCTACGATCAGGTGACAATGATTAAGCAAGAAAGAGAAGGGTGGGTGGACTGCATTTTTTTGGACTGTCGGAAAGCCTTTGACACAGTACCCCATAAAAAGCTGATGCATTAAGCTGGAGAGACAGGCAGGAGTAACTGATAGGGTGCTCCAGTGGATAAGGGAGTACCTAAACAATAGGAAGCAGAGAGTTACAGTGAGGGGTGAGACCTCAGATTGGCGTGAAGTCACCAGTGGAGTCCCACAGGGCTCTGTACTCCGACCTATCCTGTTTCTGATATACGTAAATGATCTCCCAGAGGGTATAGACTCATTCCTCTCAATGTTTGCTGACGACGCCAAAATTATGAGAAGGATTAAGACAGAGGAGGACAGCTTGAGAAGACCTGGACAAGCTGCAGGAATGGTCGAACAAATGGTTGTTAGAGTTTAACCCAAGCAAATGTAATGTAATGAAGATAGGTGTAGGGAGCAGGAGACCAGATACAAGGTATCATTTGGGAGATGAAATCCTTCAAGAGTCAGAGAGAAACAAAAACCTGGGGTTGATATCATGCTAGACCTGTCCCCCGAAGCTAATATCAAGAGGATAACATCAGCGGCATATGCCAGGTTGGCTAACATAAGAACGGTTTTTAGAAACTTGTGTAAGGAATCTTTCAGAACTTTGTATACAACATATGTCAGACCAATCCTGGAACATGCGTCTCCAGCATGGAGTACATATCTAGTCAAGCATAAGACTAAACTGAAAAAGGTTAATAGGTTTGCCACCAGACTAGTACCCGAACTGAGGGGGTATGAGCTACGAGAAGAGACTACGGGAATTAAACCTCACGTCACTGGGAGACAGAAGAGTTAGAGGGGACATGATCACCACATACAAGATTTTCAGAGGAATTGATAGGGTAGATAAAGACAGACTATTTAACACAAGAGGCACACTCACTAGGGGACATACGTGGAAATTGAGTGCCCAAATGAACCACAGAGACGTTAGAAATAATTTTTTCAGTGTCAGTGTAGTAGACAAATGGAATGCATTAGAACGTGATGTGGTGGAGGCTGACTCCATACACAGCTTCAAGTGTAGATATTATAGAGCCCAATAGGCTCAGGAACCTGTACATTAGTTGAATGACAGTTGAGAGGCGGGACCAAAGAGCCTGAGCTCAACCCCCGCAAGCACAACTAGGTGAGTACACACTCATAAGCAAGCGAGGAAGAGGGCGGACACGAGCTATAGGATTAAATACACTGTAGAATAAATGTCTATAGAATTTAATGGCTTTGTGTGCATACCATGGATGTCAGGTGCCTGGCTCTCTCTGGCCCAGCTGTGACCATGGATGTCAGGTGCCTGGCTCTCTCTGGCCCAGCTGTGACCATGGATGTCAGGTGCCTGGCTCTCTCTGGCCCAGCTGTGACCATGGTTGTCAGGTACCTGGCTCAGCTGTGTCCATGGTTGTCAGGTACCTGGCTCAGCTGTGACCATGGTTGTCAGGTACCTGGCTCAGCTGTGACCATGGTTGTCAGGTGCCTGGCTCAGCTGTGACCATGGTTGTCAGGTACCTGGCTCAGCTGTGACCATGGTTGTCAGGTGCCTGGCTCAGCTGTGACCATGGTTGTCAGGTGCCTGGCTCAGCTGTGACCATGGTTGTCAGGTACCTGGCTCAGCTGTGACCATGGTTGTCAGGTGCCTGGCTCAGCTGTGACCATGGTTGTCAGGTGCCTGGCTCAGGGCTAGGTGAGCGAGCCAGGTCTGTTAAAGTGGGAAAGGTCTAGCAAACAAGTGCTGAGCAAATATTGCCGTGTACCAGTCCGCTCTTTATCTTGCCAGAGTCACCCGAGTCTAGGATACATACTTATATCTGCAACCTTTGCATCAGCAGACTCATGCAGAGAAGAGCAGTGCAACGAATGTTCCTCCAACTTAATTTTCTCATTAATTCATTCCTATCCGTCTCTCTCTCTTCCTCCCACCCTCTCTCTCTCTCTTTCTCCCTCTCTGTCTACCTCCATATCCCTTCATTTTTCTCTCTGTCTCTCTCTTTTCTCCGTTCACCTTCTGTCATTCTTCATGCTTTAGCCAAATTGAATGTTCGAATCTGATAACATTGTGAATTGTTATCTATGTCACTATAATTCACTGTGTGAATTGTCACTATGGAAGGATCCCCAGCAACAATACCTGCCAGTAGGTGTCGACTGTCTGCCTGTCAGTCAAACCCAAAACTTTGATTCTCTTCAGTCATTCGTCTCCGGTGAATCCACGTTAATAGCATCATTAAAGATGCATATAACCGAGATACAGAGACCGAAGACATCACTTAACAAGGGCGAATTCAACAGAAAACAGTTAAGTCCAATATCGGTTTTCTTGCAACACGCATACAGGCGCGGGCTCGCGCGCACACACAGACAGACAGACAGACACAGACAGACAGACAGACACACACACACACACACACACACACACACACACACACACACTTACAGTTGAGAGGCGGGACCAAAGAGCCAAAGCTCAACCCCCGCAAGCACAAATAGGTGAGCACACACACACACACACACACACACACATACACACACACACACACACACACCTAGTGTAAGTGGGGGGGGTGCGTCCTGGTGGCTGAGTGCACAGTGCTCGGGATTCGTAATCCTAGGGTCTAGGGATCGATCCCCGGCCATTGTAGAAACAAATGGGCAGAGTTTCTTTCACTCTAATGTGCCTGTTCAGCTAGCAGTAAACAGGTACATGGGAGTTAGACAGCTGTTACGGGCTGCTTCCTGAGTGTGTGTGTGTGTGTGTGTGTGTGTGTGTGTGTGTGTGTGTGTGTGTGTGTGTGTGTGTGTGTGTGTGTGTGTGTGTGTGTGTGTGTGTGTGAAAAAGTTGAGTGATTGACACTTGAGAGGCGGGCTGAAAGAGCCAGAGCTCAACCCCCGCAAGCACAACTAGGTAAATACAACTAGGATGAATTCACACACTTTTCCTCCGCAAGGCGGAGAGGAAACGAGGGGAGCAAAGTTAGTAGATTTTATATACAGGAATTTCCTAACACAACATGTGAAGGAAGACACAAGGGAAAGAGGAGGGGATACACCGAGCCTATTTGACCTAATTTTCACTCGGAACGTAGAAGACATCGAGAATTTGGAACATGAAATACCACTAGGGGCCAGCGACCATTGTGTCCTAGTCTTTGACTACATGATGGAACTTAAAATTGTGACTAAGGGACAAGCGGTCTGGGAAAGGAGAGTTGACTACAGGAAAGGGGATTACAAAAGGATAAGGGAATATCTGAGATATAAGTGCAGTGGGAGGAAGAAATTAGAGGAAAAATAGTCTACGATATGATGGACCTGGTCATACGGAAATGCCAGGAGGCTGAAAAGAGATTTATACCAAAAGTAAAGGAAAAAAAATAGAAGGGAATATAATAACCCATGGATTAATAGACAGTGTCAGGAAGCAAAAATGAGAAGCAGGCGGGAGTGGAGGAAGTACAGAAGACATAGGACAAGACAACAGGATCAGATGCAAGAGAGCTAGGAATGAATACATTAATATAAGAAGAGTACCAGAAATTTTGATAACGATATTGTGAACAAAGCGAAAACGCAACCTAAATTATTACATAATCATACAAGAAGGAAAATGTCGATGAACGACCAAGTGACAAGACTATGGAAACCAGAGGGGTCATACACGGAAAGTGACAAGGAAATCTGCGAGGCACTAGATGCCAGTTTCCATGGAGTGTTCACAACCGAGCCTGAGCAGCTCCTATTGTCAGAAGAGGAGATGACCCAAGATGAGAGACTATCAGATATAGAAGTGACAGCAGGCGAGGTAATGAAACAGCTTACAACACTGAATACAAATAAAGCAGTTGGACCAGACAAAGTATCACCGTGGATACTAAAAGAGGCAGCGCAGGCCCTCAGCATGCCTCTGGCAAAGAGCTTTAATGAGTCATTTATGCTGGAAAAATGCCAATGTGGTACTAATTTTCAAGAAAGGGGATATAAAGGATGCACATAACTTCAGACCTGTATCCCTGACAAGCATCCCCTGCAAAATCAAAATACTTGAAAGAATAATCAGGCTAAGACTTGTTGCACACCTTGAGAGCATTAGGTTTGTAAAAAACACTAACATGGGTTCAGGGAAGGGAAATCATGCCTAACAAACCTTCTGGAATTCTATTAGAAAATAACAAGAATAAGGCAGGAGATGGAAGGAAGGACAGACTGCATATTTCTGGACTGCCAAAAAGCCTTTGATACAGTACTGCTAAGGAAACTGCTCGTCAAACTTGAGAGGCAGGCAGGAGTAAGCGGAAAGGCCCTAGCATGGATAAAGAACTACCTAACGGGAAGGAGCCAGAGAGTAACGGTAAGGGGCGAGAAGTCGGACTGGCGAACAGTAACGAGTGGAGTACCTCCAGGATCTGTGCTGCGACCAGTTCTATTTCTAATATACGTAAATGACATGTTTACAGGAGTAGAGTCCTATATGTGGATGTTCTCGGATGACGAAAAATTAATGAAAAGAGTTGTGACAGATGAGGATTGTAGTATCCTCCAAGAGGACTTGAACAGGTTGCAGAGATGGTCAAATAAATGGCTACTAGAGTTCAAACACAAGTAAATGTAAAGTTATGGAAATGGGCCTAGATGATAGGAGACCAAAGGGACAATAAACAATGAAGGGACGTAACACTTAATCAAACTCCTTAGGCACATATAAATAGGATAACGACAGCAGCGTACTCTACACTGGCGAAAGTTAGAACATCATTCAGAAACTTACGTGAGGAGGCTTTTAGGGCGCTTTACACTGTCTACCTGAGACCAGTCTTAGAGTATGCCGCGCCATCATGGAGTCCCCACCTGAAGAAACACATAAGGAAACTGGAAAATGTTCAGAGGTTTGCAATAAGGCTCGTCCCAGAGTTACGAGGGATGAGGTATGAAGAGCGCCTGAAGGAACTGAACATTACGACACTAGAAAAAATAAGATTGAGGGAGAGAACATGATAGGAACGCATAAAATACTCAGTGGGATTGACAGAGTGGAAATAGACGAAATGTTCACACAGAATATAAACAGAACAAGGGGGACATTGATGGAAGCTGGAAACTCAGATGAGTCACAGAGACGTTAGGAAGTTTTCTTTTAGCGTGAGAGTAGTGGGACAATGCAATGAATTTAAGGAGCAGGTTGTGGAAGCAAACTCTATTCATAATTTCAAAACTAGATGTGATAGGTGAATAGGACAGGAGTCATTACTATAAACAATCGGTGGCTGGAAAGGCGGGATCCAAGAGTCAATGCTCGATCCTGCAGGTACAAATAGTCGAGTACACAGTAGTGAGTAGTTTCAAAGTGTTATACGACAAAGAGTACTGGGAAGACGGGACACCACGAGAGTAGTTCTTATCCTGTATGATGCTTTTCTTCAACTAGCAGTAAATAAGTACCTGCTATGGGCTGCAACTTGAGGATGCGTGTGTCAGAGAGAAATATATGTAGTCATTATGATAACTGTCAGTTAGAAAGGCGAGGTCCAAGAGCTAAATTAACAGCTCGATACTAAATTAATAATATATTGTTATATTAACAATATATTACAAAAACAAGATTACCAACCTATTCATGAAGAACTCTCCAGACACCAGATAGAACGTCTTAAAACAGACCAACGTCGTCTATGCCTTCACATGCCCTCTTGAGGACCGTCAGCATAATGCCAAGCCCCCAAAGTCTCTCTCTAGATTAACTATGCACAAACAATAGGTCTCCATCAAGGAGCATATAATCTCCTCACACAACCAGACCATCACCAGAGACATCTTAACAAGCAACACTGAAATAATCGACAGGTACAACGACAACAGAAGACTCGACATCAGTGAGACGCTACACATAAAAAAAGTCAAGACCAGCAATTAACAACCTGTTAACACGTAATTATATTCTACCCACTTCAAGACCCCGAGCCAACGCAGAGACAGGATCACCAAGAACATAAGCTGCTTATGTTGAAGCATGTACTACCGTATTAATATCCTTCATGTTATGCCACTCATCCACTTGTTCACCTCACTCAAGTTCTGTACCACCTTACCTAAAGAGAATATAAGCCTTTGCAAAAGCAGGGTAAATCACCATTTGGTGCGGGAGACATCTCCCGTCACGCAGGGTGCAGATGCACCTCCACAGATCTCCAGTATCAGCTCTTGATATTGGTAATGGCTCAAAAGGGCCACCACTTACGGGCTATTCATGCCCGTGCCACCTTTTGGGTGGCTTAATCTTCATCAATCATCAATCAGGGTAAATATAAAAATTACGGGCTCACCATAGCCCGTGCTACATGGACATTTCGTTTTGAGTAGCTAAATCTAAAAACAACAACACGAGCATGGTAAATTCCTTGCAACGCGAGCAGCTGGCGCGGACGGACCTGCACCTCTCCTCTCTCTCTCTCCCACCACTCTACTCTCGGCAAAGACGCATTACCAGAGGAGGTCGGTCCCACTATCCTCCCGAGTACACTCGGGAGTAGACGGAGGGCCTCCTTATGTAAAGAGCATTGCCAGGTGGAGCACCAGAGAGCCTGAAACCCTCCCACAAAACATCCACTGCCACTGCGACCCGTACAGGCGCACAGAGGACACAGTGCGACCCAAACGTGTAAAAGTTAGGGGAACCCCCCCTAAACGGTAGGGAAGGGGGGTAGCTTTTGGAAAAAGCGACATTCTAAAGATCCTGAAGGACGGGGCCGGCACCACACTCAGTGACATTAGTCAGGAAGGTGAGGATATCGCGGTCTTCTTCACAAGTGCGGAGGACCTAGAAAAAATCCTGGACTACGATTTCCCACCTCGCAAGGAGCACCACCTCTATCTCAACCATCCACGTTAATTCCTATGTGAAAGATAATTTTTTATCAGCAGGACCTGCCCATGGATAACTGACCGCACAGAAAGTGAGATCAGTACGAATATTGAGTACGAAAACCCGAACACGGGCGTGTTCGCCATTGTGTTCTGCAGTGGCGATAGAGCAACACTGAAGATAATGTTCACCTCAGCAGCTATGGCCACTCAGGCTGCCACACAAGGCTTCTACTGCTCCGGCATCAAGATACCGCCCCACCAAATGAAGAAGGGACGACATCACGAGCTCCAGCAGTGCTTCAAGTGCTACGAGCTCTCCCACCCCACCAACAAGCGTCAGCACCCCGTCCAGAAGTGCAGCCTCTGCATCACTACTCCATCTGTAAATCAACAGCCCATCGCTGCCTGCTCTGCAACGCCGATCACCCTGCAATTTCACACCGCTGTCCCTGCAAACAGGAAAGAAATAAAGACCCAGGTTGAAGTCAGGAAAGCCCTCCTATCCCCGCCACCAGAGCCCCTGACGCTATACCCACCACCTCAGCTCCCTCCAACCAACCAGAAGACTTCCCAGTCTTACTAAACAGTGGTTCATCCCACCAGTCGACCCAACCTTCACACTGGGGACCCAAGGCGCACCCTCACGGCCCCTTGCAACACGTGTCGGCATTATCCCTAATCTTATGCGACTAACGGAAGGGCTTGCCGGACCAGACAATCACTGATTCAGAGAATTCGTCAGACAACTGAATGTGCTGTACCTAGCCAAAGGCCTGGACCCCATCACAGCCCTTGACCTAAGTCTCACTACCTCCCCTACCACACATGGGACTCCTAAAAGGTCGACCACTAGGTCAATATCAACTCAGAATTCAGCTCCGCTAAAGACCCGGGCTGCACAAACAGCAGCAGCCTCCAGTCCGGCCCCAAAAGCTCCCACCATCACCGTCTCAGCAGAGGCGCTCGCAGACGTGCTCTCTCCGACCACCAACACCACCACCAACGTGACCAAACCAGCTCCTACCACAACTCATCGACTCAAGTCAACCTCAATCTGAGGCTGTGAAACCAACACCATCAACAACGGACTACGCCACGGACTCCTCAGACGAAGAAATCTCAGTAAGCGCTCCATCGCCACGACACTTCCCCTACTGTGTACAAGATCTCCTCATGGAGGACACATCACCCAACTCCAATGTCATCACAACCATGTCAACTCGCAGCAAGACTCAGACTAAGAAACAACGGAAGACCTAAAGGCCTTCACTAACTCACCAGCTCTATAGTTGGTATAGATTGCCCTCCGAGACAGCCCTAATCCCTTCCCCTCCCCCCCCCACTCCCCCCCAAAAAACACACATCCAGCCACAAATGTAAATCGACTTGAGAATGTTCCAGGACGGACCGAAACGTCGTCGTCCCTTCACCTTCTAGTGTGTGGTCTGGCCAACATATGGACAACAGTGTTAAAAAATTCAGGTACTTTAGTGAAATTAATACACCGAAATATTAACGACTAATGAAATCTTTACAACTTTGGAATCTCGGTCAGCCTTTTATATCTTGTAATTCCTATGGAAAACTACGAGGAATTGAGAGTTTATAAACAGTAAAGATAATTCCCAATAAAGTCATCTTTAACTGTGTACTGTACATCTTTTATTCCTTTTATTTATTACGTGGAATTGTTACGAGGCGAGAGAATATTATCCACAATCAAGTGACCATAACTACAACAGGGAAAATATACAAGTTAACAACTTGCAAATTACAAGGAAATTGGATGTGGAAACTAAAAAAACACATCGCTACCATGTGCACATCACAACCCTGTATACATCGCTACCATGTGCACATCACAACCCTGTATACATCGCTACCATGTGCACATCACAACCCTGTATACATCGCTACCATGTGCACATCACAACCCTGTATACATCACAACCATGTGCACATCACAACCCTGTATACATCACTACCATGTGCACATCACAACCCTGTATACATCGCTACCATGTGCACATCACCACCCTGTATACATCGCTACCATGTGCACATCACAACCCTGTATACATCGCTACCATGTGCACATCACCACCCTGTATACATCGCTACCATGTGCACATCACAACCCTGTATACATCACTACCATGTGCACATCACAACCCTGTATACATCACTACCATGTGCACATCACAACCCTGTATACATCGCTACCATGTGCACATCACAACCCTGTATACATCGCTACCATGTGCACATCACAACCCTGTATACATCACTACCATGTGCACATCACAACCCTGTATACATCACTACCATGTGCACATCACAACCCTGTATACATCGCTACCATGTGCACATCACAACCCTGTATACATCGCTACCATGTGTACATCACAACCCTGTATACATCACTACCATGTGCACATCACAACCCTGTATACATCGCTACCATGTGCACATCACAACCCTGTATACATCACTACCATGTGCACATCACAACCCTGTATACATCGCTACCATGTGCACATCACAACCCTGTATACATCGCTACCATGTGCACATCACAACCCTGTATACATCGCTACCATGTGCACATCACAACCCTGTATACATCGCTACCATGTGCACATCACAACCCTGTATACATCGCTACCATGTGCACATCACAACCCTGTATACATCGCTACCATGTGCACATCACAACCCTGTATACATCGCTACCATGTGCACATCACAACCCTGTATACATCGCTACCATGTGCACATCACAACCCTGTATACATCGCTACCATGTGCACATCACAACCCTGTATACATCACTACCATGTGCACATCACAACCCTGTATACATCGCTACCATGTGCACATCACAACCCTGTATACATCGCTACCATGTGCACATCACAACCCTGTATACATCGCTACCATGTGCACATCACAACCCTGTATACATCACTACCATGTGCACATCACAACCCTGTATACATCACTACCATGTGCACATCACAACCCTGTATACATCGCTACCATGTGCACATCACAACCCTGTATACATCGCTACCATGTGCACATCACAACCCTGTATACAACACTACCATGTGCACATCACAACCCTGTATACATCACTACCATGTGCACATCACAACCCTGTATACATCGCTACCATGTGCACATCACAACCCTGTATACATCACTACCATGTGCACATCACAACCCTGTATACATCGCTACCATGTGCACATCACAACCCTGTATACATCACTACCATGTGCACATCACAACCCTGTATACATCGTTTCCATGTGCACATCACAACCCTGTATACATCACTACCATGTGCACATCACAACCCTGTATACATCGCTACCATGTGCACATCACAACCCTGTATACATCACTACCATGTGCACATCACCACCCTGTATACATCACTACCATGTGCACATCACAACCCTGTATACATCGTTTCCATGTGCACATCACAACCCTGTATACATCACTACCATGTGCACATCACAACCCTGTATACATCGCTACCATGTGCACATCACAACCCTGTATACATCACTACCATGTGCACATCACCACCCTGTATACATCGCTACCATGTGCACATCACAACCCTGTATACATCGCTTCCATGTGCACATCACAACCCTGTATACATCACTACCATGTGCACATCACAACCCTGTATACATCGTTTCCATGTGCACATCACAACCCTGTATACATCACTACCATGTGCACATCACAACCCTGTATACATCGCTACCATGTGCACATCACAACCCTGTATACATCACTACCATGTGCACATCACAACCCTGTATACATCACTACCATGTGCACATCACAACCCTGTATATATCGCTTCCATTTGCACATCACAACCCTGTATACATCGCTACCATGTGCACATCACAACCCTGTATACATCGCTTCCATGTGCCCATATGAAGGAGTTTCTATGTATACCCAGCCAAACACACACACACCTCACCATTTGATTGACAGTTAAGAGGCGGGACCAAAGAGACAGAGCTCAACCCCCGCAAACAGAACTAGGTGAGTACACACACACACACACACACACACACACACACACACACACACACACACACACACACACACACACACACACACACACACACACACACACATGGAAGCTCAATCTAAACTTGAAACAATCCATAGATCCTACAGCTCACTTCCTTCTTTCCATTTAAGTACCCGGGTCTTTTCTTAATAAAAAAAAAGATTTAATTTTTTGTGCTAATAAATTTTACATCTTGTTCCTAACCTCTTAATTATACCCTTTCATCCATTTAATTATACTTCAGTCATGTCACTCCTATTTAAAGACTCTTTGCCTTTTTAGAGATTGTAAATAAAGTTTTTTTAATTTGTTTTCAGAATGGCGGGTTCTAATTCCTGGGATTAACTCTGACAGCTTTGTCTGTACAAGTCCAAGTGAATATATTACAGACCAAGAGAATGAGGACTCAAAATTCAAGTACATAAAGTAAAAGGGGATCTAACATGAGCAAGATATAGCTGAAGAATAACACTGGATTATCTATCTCTTTGCTAACACTTCTAGATAAAAATATATGTTTTCTATTTGACATTTCGAACTTTTATACAATGATCTTTTGTCTTAAGAGCGCTGCTAATACTCGATCCCAGATTTTTTTTCACATTTGAATTTGGCAATGTCAACATATCTCAGCTGATAATGAGTTGTTATCGTACTTAGTTGTTATACTTAGGGCCAGAACACTTCATATGTCAGTATTAAACTTCAAATGCAATTTTGCAAATAATGCTCTACAAACCTGTGTTTAGCTCTATGATAAACTACAAAGATCACAGGATGGACCCCTGTGGCACTCCCCTTGAACACTTTCCCGCTCAGACTTGCCTACAATGACTCTAATCATCTGTTTCCTTTGAAATAACCAAACACCTCTTCAAGAACCACCCCCCCTACCTATCCCTCTTTAAGAACCCCCTCTACCCCTTCGCTACACCTCTTTAAGAACCTCTACCCCTTCGCTACCCCTCTTTAAGAACCCCCCTACCTCCTTCACTAAATTTTGTCAAGCACGAGCAGTTTTTAGTTAAACCAAGTTGTAAATCATACATTCGAATCAAAGTTTTCCGATGTGTACACCAACAGCTTTAGTGATCATCGACTCTAGTAGGCTTCGTACAACAGACAAAGTTACAGTTCGACACAAGTGATCTATCCCGCCTTCTTAAAAGTCAACACAACGTTGGCAACCCTCCATGACTCCTCCGATAGCGACACTAAACTTATAATAAATATACAAGACATATCTCATATACTCATTTAGGACTCACTAAACTCTTTATATTCTTTAGAAACCTGGAAAAAACTTCATTAAGGGTTATTGGACTTAATCTGTTGTATTGTTTAATAACTTCCTCCTTGGTAAGAATTAAACTAGTCAACTACATCAATCTGCTCATCTGCAGGTAAAATATCTTCTTCTCCAATAAATAAGGAGATACGTTAGTTATTTAGAATATTCAATTCTTTATCATTATCAGTTATCTAACCAGTCTGTTTCCCAAGACCCAGTCTTTGACTTCCCTATACTTCCCTCCTTGTAATTCCTGTTGCCTTTTCTCGTTTATTTCTTAACTGTTCTTGTTCATTTGATAAAAAATATTGCTTTAGATAAACTTCCAAATTCTTGATTAATTTGTACACATCTTTCTATTTAATCCCATCTGGAGCTTGCATGCTGTTGCTCTGCAAGGATAACATTTTATGGATATCTGAGACTAGGAATTTTGCTGTGCCATATATTACAGCCTGTGGTAGACAGGACGCGCCTCCAGCATCTCAGAGAGAGCATCTCCTGTGATGGAACACATTATTCCATCCCATGGCAGAAGACAAATGTCCTTCCCGACACAAGACTGGTCCACGGCAAGGAAGTGGTTTGGCTATATAGGCGGGTGGATGTTGATGTGAGGGTGTGTGGATGCTGCTGTTAGGTGTGTGGGTGGTGCTGGGTGTGTGGGTGGTGCTGGGTGTGTGGGTGGTGCTGGGTGTGTGGGTGCTGCTGGGTGTGTGGGTGCTGCTGGGTGTGTGGGTGCTGCTGGGTGTGTGGGTGGTGCTGGGTGTGTGGGTGCTGCTGTTTGGTGTGTGGGTGCTGCTGTTAGGTGTGTGGGTGCTGCTGTTAGGTGTGTGGGTGCTGCTGTTAGGTGTGTGGGTGGTGCTGGGTGTGTGGGTGGTGCTGGGTGTGTGGGTGGTACTGGGTATGTGGGTGGTGCTGGGTGTGTGGGTGCTGCTGGGTGTGTGGGTGGTGCTGGGTGTGTGGGTGGTGCTGGGTGTGTGGATGCTGCTGTTAGGTGTGTGGGTGGTGCTGGGTGTGTGGGTGGTGCTGGGTGTGTGGGTGGTGGTGGGTGTGTGGGTGGTGGTAGGTGTGTGGATGGTGCTGGGTGTGTGGATGCTGCTGTGAGGTGTGTGGATGACGAGCATATGGATGATAAACCTCATCATTCTGATAGTTGAACAACATTATCTCCATCTCCTCACAACATCACAGTCTCTCAACCCGAATTATTCCCTAACATACGATGCCTCTCCAACGCCCGGCCCGACGTTTCTCAACGTTAAAACATTTCTTGCCACACACATTAAACTCCCTAGTCACCCCAGAGTCACCCACCACCACCACTAAACATCACTCACCCTCCACAACATCACAGATCCTCCAACATCTCGGCCCACCAACATGTTCTAAGACCCATCCGTCAACGCCGACCTGCTGGTAAGACAATCAATACGGCATCCATAATTTGAGCTGGAACCTTGCTCCCTCGTTATCTCTGTTCTTCAACCAGTAACCAACATATTATATATATATATATATATATATATATATATATATATATATATATATATATATATATATATATATATATATATATATATATATATATCTTCACGTCTCTAGGGCAGTTCAGGTATTGTCCAGGTAGCAGCTGGTGTATGGAAATTATATGTTAATGAAGCAGCAACACATTTCAATACTGGTCTCCGAGAGACAATACAATTCCGCATTTGAGGAGAACATGAGCAACTTGGAGGAGAATACACTCCCTCTTTGACACACTCGGGTGAGTTTATTGTATAAAATTACGTCCTCAGCAAAAGATGAAGGTGTATAACAGGTGGATAATAGTTAAGATATCTATATACATAAATGAATAAGGTTAGACTCAAGAAAGTTTTGGGGAAATATTACACCAACCACACGCTGGCTTTATGCGCCAACCACACGCTGGCTTTACGCGCCAACCACACGCTGGCTTTACGCGCCAACCACACGCTGGCTTTACGCGCCAACCACACGCTGGCTTTACGCGCCAACCACACGCTGGCTTTACGCGCCAACCACACGCTGGCTTTACGCGCCAACCACACGCTGGCTTTACGCGCCAACCACACGCTGGCTTTACGCGCCAACCACACGCTGGCTTTACGCGCCAACCACACGCTGGCTTTACGCGCCAACCACACGCTGGCTTTACGCGCCAACCACACGCTGGCTTTACGCGCCAACCACACGCTGGCTTTACGCGCCAACCACACGCTGGCTTTACGCGCCAACCACACGCTGGCTTTACGCGCCAACCACACGCTGGCTTTACGCGCCAACCACACGCTGGCTTTACGCGCCAACCACATGCTGGCTTTACGCGCCAACCACACGCTGGCTTCCCGCACCAACCACACGCTGGCTTCCCGCACCAACCACACGCTGGCTTCACGCACCAACCACACGCTGGCTTCCCTAACCAACCACACGCTGGCTTCACGCACCAACCACACGCTGGCTTCACGCACCAACCACACGCTGGCTTCCCTAACCAACCACACGCTGGCTTCAAGCACCAACCACACGCTGGCTTCAAGCACCAACCACACGCTGGCTTCCCGCACCAACCACACGCTGGCTTCCCGCACCAACCACACGCTGGCTTCCCGCACCAACCACATGCTGGCTTCCCGCACCAACCACACGCTGGCTTCCCTAACCAACCACACGCTGGCTTCAAGCACCAACCACACGCTGGCTTCAAGCACCAACCACACGCTGGCTTCTCGCACCAACCACACGCTGGCTTCAAGCACCAACCACACGCTGGCTTCTCGCACCAACCACACGCTGGCTTCCCCCACCAACCACACGCTGGCTTCCCCCACCAACCACACGCTGGCTTCAAGCACCAACCACACGCTGGCTTCCCGCACCAATCACACGCTGGCTTTATGCACCAACCACACGCTGGCTTTATGCACCAACCACACGCTGGCTTTATGCACCAACCACACGCTGGCTTTATGCACCAACCACACGCTGGCTTTATGCACCAACCACACGCTGGCTTCCCGCACCAACCACACGCTGGCTTCCCGCACCAACCACACGCTGGCTTCCCGCGCCAACCACACGCTGGCTTTATGCACCAACCACACGCTGGCTTCCCCCACCAACCACACGCTGGCTTCCCGCACCAACCACACGCTGGCTTCCCGCACCAACCACACGCTGGCTTCCCGCACCAACCACACGCTGGCTTCCCGCACCAACCACACGCTGGCTTCCCCCACCAACCACACGCTGGCTTCCCGCACCAACCACACGCTGGCTTTATGCACCAACCACACGCTGGCTTTACACACCAACCACACGCTGGCTTCCTGCACCAACCACACGCTGGCTTTATTCACCAACCACACGCTGGCTTCAAGCACCAACCACACGCTGGCTTTATGCACCAACCACACGCTGGCTTCCCGCACCAACCACACGCTGGCTTTATGCACCAACCACACGCTGGCTTTATGCACCAACCACACGCTGGCTTTATGCACCAACCACACGCTGGCTTTATGCACCAACCACACGCTGGCTTTATGCACCAACCACACGCTGGCTTTATGCACCAACCACACGCTGGCTTCCCGCACCAACCACACGCTGGCTTCCCGCACCAACCACACGCTGGCTTCCCGCACCAACCACACGCTGGCTTCCCGCACCAACCACACGCTGGCTTTACGCGCCAACCACACGCTGGCTTTATGCACCAACCACACACTGGCTTCACGCACCAACCACACGCTGGCTTCACGCACCAACCACACGCTGGCTTCCCGCACCAACCACATGCTGGCTTCACGCACCAACCACACGCTGGCTTCCCGCACCAACCACACGCTGGCTTCACGCACCAACCACACGCTGGCTTCCCGCACCAACCACATGCTGGCTTCCCGCACCAACCACATGCTGGTTTCCCGCACCAACCACACGCTGGCTTCCCGCACTAACCACACGCTGGCTTCCCGCACCAACCACACGCTGGCTTCCCGCACCAACCACACGCTGGCTTCCCGCACCAACCACATGCTGGCTTCCCGCACCAACCACACGCTGGCTTCCCGCACCAACCACACGCTGGCTTCCCGCACCAACCACATGCTGGCTTCCCGCACCAACCACACGCTGGCTTCCCGCACCAACCACACGCTGGCTTCCCGCACCAACCACACACTGGCTTCCCGCACCAACCACACGCTGGCTTCCCGCACCAACCACACGCTGGCTTCACGCACCAACCACACGCTGGTTTCCCGCACCAACCACATGCTGGCTTCCCGCACCAACCACATGCTGGCTTCCCGCACCAACCACACGCTGGCTTCCCGCACCAACCACATGCTGGCTTAACTAACCAACCACATACTGGCTTCCCGCACCAACCACACGCTGGCTTCCCGCACCAACCACACGCTGGCTTCCCGCACCAACCACACGCTGGCTTCCCGCACCAACCACACGCTGGCTTCCCGCACCAACCACACGCTGGCTTCCCGCACCAACCACACGCTGGCTTCACGCACCAACCACACGCTGGTTTCCCGCACCAACCACACGCTGGCTTCCCGCACCAACCACACGCTGGCTTCCCGCACCAACCACACGCTGGCTTCCCGCACCAACCACACGCTGGCTTCCCGCACCAACCACACGCTGGCTTCCCGCACCAACCACACGCTGGCTTCCCGCACCAACCACACGCTGGCTTCCCGCACCAACCACACGCTGGCTTCCCGCACCAACCACACGCTGGCTTCCCGCAACAACCACACGCTGGCTTCACGCACCAACCACACGCTGGCTTCCCGCAACAACCACACACTGGCTTCCCGCACCAACCACACGCTGGCTTCCCGCACCAACCACACGCTGGCTTTACGCACCAACCACACACTGGCTTCCCGCACCAACCACACGCTGGCTTCACGCACCAACCACATGCTGGCTTCCCGCACCAACCACACGCTGGCTTAACTAACCAACCACACGCTGGCTTCCCGCACCAACCACACGCTGGCTTTACGCACCAACCACACGCTGGCTTAACTAACCAACCACACGCTGGCTTCCCGCACCAACCACACGCTGGCTTCCCGCACCAACCACACGCTGGCTTTACGCACCAACCACACGCTGGCTTAACTAACCAACCACACGCTGGCTTCCCGCACCAACCACACGCTGGCTTTACGCACCAACCACACGCTGGCTTAACTAACCAATCACACGCTGGCTTCCCGCACCAACCACACGCTGGCTTTACGCACCAACCACACGCTGGCTTTCCGCACCAACCACACGCTGGCTTCCCGCACCAACCACACGCTGGCTTAACTAACCAACCACACGCTGGCTTCCCGCACCAACCACACGCTGGCTTTACGCACCAACCACACGCTGGCTTTCCGCCTCTGATCTTTTACTGTATAAAGAATAAAACAAATTTTATTTGTATTTTGTTTTGTTGTTTTGCTGGAAACGAATCAGAATTTATATTAAAAAAGTAAAGAAAAAACAAGGAGCTTAAACTTCCACGAGAACAACGGGACCTGAAACCCAATTTAAGACCAATTTAAAACAAAAAGTTCAGTAAGTGAAATTGGGAAAACAAAATGTTGTTCAACCGGTTTTCTTGATTTGCTAATTAGTAAATAGTGAAGCTGTTTTGGCCTCAAGAAAGACCGATGCGTAGCAAGCAAATCTATTACAGTGGTTTAAATTTGATGAACACATATATTTTTACATATTAATCCATTCCATATAAAAATGCGACACATTAGAGAGAGAGGACGAGTTGAGTAACCCAAGGATAAGGTCCATAGCGACTCAACTCGTTGACATGAATGATATGATAACATGTTATGTTGTCCACATGACAACATAAAACCCATCATAGTCCAGTACAAAGTACCCAAGTACCCAAATGTATGAATGGTATGAGGTAATTACCAGGAGAATGTACCTGCAGAAGGTACCTGATCATACCTGATTCATAAGTCAGGCTGCGAGCAGCTGCAGCCAACAGCCTGGTTGACCACTGGTCAGAGACCGAGCCGCCCTGACGTTGATCCCCGGAAATCAACAACAATTGGTAGCCGGTATGAGTACATAGCACTCTGGCAAATTTGTCCAGGTCTTCTTGAAGCCTCATAATCGGTCTCATAATTTTGGCGTCGTCAGCAAACATTGAGAGGAATGAGTCTATACCATCTGGAAGATTATTTGCGTATATCAGAAACAGGAAAGGTCCGAGTACAGAGCCCTGTGGGGACACCGCTTATGATTTTACGCCAAACTGAGGTCTCACCCCTCACAGAAACTCTGTCTCCTATTGCTTAGGTACTCCCATATCCATTGGAGCGCCCTGTCAGTTATTCTTGCCTGCTTCATTAATTTATACACCAGCCTCTTATGGTGTCAAAGGCTTTCTGACAATCCAAGAAAATGCAGTCTGCCCAAGCTTCTGTGTGTGTGTGTGTATGTGTGTGTGTGTGTGTGTGTGTGTGTGTGTGTGTATGTGTGTGTGTGTGTGTGTGTGTGTGTGTGTGTGTGTGTGTGTGTACTCACCTAGTTGTACTCACCTAGTTGTGTTTGCGGGGGTTGAGCTCTGGCTCTTTGGTCCCGCCTCTCAACGGGAGGCGGGAGTGTGTGTGTGTGTGTGTGTGTGTGTGTGTGTGTGTGTGTGTGTGTGTGTGTGTGTGTGTGTGTTTGTAATTTCAGTACACGGTTCAAAATAAAATAAAAATACGATAGACTACACACAGCAACATGGCAATTTTTCAGCTTGACAAAAAAAAAAAAAATATATATATATATATATATCGAGAGCATATTGCAAAAGGCCAAATATAATCCTGATAATACTGGCTCACCACAGAGCATATTCGGCCGAGATTGCATGACCAATTACTGCACTTCCGGCAAACTTATTAAAGCAACGCCATGTACACGGACACTATTGGCTGTTTGAGAGACTAATTAAGCATATTAGCTCTCTGTAGTGTTTAGCAAGGGCGATGCAGTCAACTCACAAACGAATGGGCCCGGGTTCGATTCCCGGAGACGCTCCCCCTACAATCCGAGTTCATTGTTCTCTCTTGGTATTTGCCAAAGGGGCTGTGGCAGAGTAGTTTTCGTACTCGACTCGCAATCGAGTGACCCGGGTTTGATCCCCGGGCAGGATGTAAAGGGTTGGGCACGTTTCTTTTCACCTGATGCTTCTTGTTTCCCTAGCAGTGAAATAGGTAACCCCCCCCCCCCCCCCCATGAGTCCGCTCTTATGTTAATGTTGATTTAAATTAACACCATCAAACATCAGACACATTTAATGAGTAAAGTCAATCTTTGCTTTGACTGTGATCGTGAACAGTAATAATAATTAAAACGAACTACACTTTCAATCATTTTAAAACCAATCTGTAGTAATACATATGTCAATTTTTCCACTAAACATAAAGTTGATTGAACATAAGTCATAAATTCAACAGGAATTTGACTTTTATGAAGTTAAAGAGCATTAAATATTGCATATCAAGGCTGCTGGCTCAAGTGCGTCTGAAGGTCAAAAGGTTCAGTTTCATTCTTGATTCAACAGTCATATTAAAGACTTATGATTAAAGAATCTAACTCTCCTACCCACCGTGAACTTAGTTTCCATCGTAGCATATTGACATCATCTTGAAGTTATCTTGAAATGATTTCGGGGCTTTTTAGTGTCCCCGCGGCCCGGTCCTCGACCAGGCCTCCACCCCCAGGAAGCAGCCCGTGACAGCTGACTAACACCCAGGTACCTATATTACTGCTAGGTAACAGGGGCATAGGGTGAAAGAAACTCTGCCCATTGTTTCTCGCCGGCGCCTGGGATCGAACCCAGAACCACAGGATTACAAGTCCAGCGTGCTGTCCGCTCGGCCGACCGGCCGACATATTCCAATAACCCAACAAAATCCCCACTGCCCCCAAGGTTACTGAAGCCTCAACCAGTCACATGGGCAGTGTCAGGTCGAGATTCAGCAATTAAAGCGAACTCAGAGAGCGGCCAAGCTTAAGCTGTTGGGCTCAAGTCTTAGCCCAACAGTATAGTAAGATCTAGGAGCCAGCTGATTTTACTGACTGATTCATAGCTCTGTGGCTCTCCTAGTTGTGCTTCTGTGGCTCTATGTGGCTCTCCTGGCATGGTAGTACGGTGATGAATGTAACATTAATGTGAATTTCACCGCCTTTGATCTACAAGTTTTAGTTGAAATTATCGGTGTATTATTGCTCTCAGGCCTCTGTCACCTTTTCCCACAGGATGGGTATGGGGTCCACTACCGCCCGCAGGATGGGTATGGGGTCCACTACCGCACACAGGATGGGTATGGGGTCCACTACCGCCCGCAGGATGGGTATGGGGTCCACTACCGCCCACAGGATGGGTATGGGACCCAATACCGCCCACAGGATGGGTATGGGACCCACTACCGCCCACAGGATGGGAATGGGGTCCACTAACGCTCACAGGATGGGTATGGGGTCCACTACCGCCCACATGATGGGAATGGGACCCCAATACCTCCCACAGGATGGGAATGGGACCCCAATACCTCCCACAGGATGGGTATGGGACCCCAATACCTCCCACAGGATGGGAATGGGACCCACTACCGCCCACAGTATGAGTATGGGATCCAATACCGCCCACAGGATGGGTATGGGACCCCAATACCGCCCACAGGATGGGTATGAGACCCAATACCGCCCACAGGATGGGTATGGGGTCCAATACCGCCCACAGGATGGGTATGGGACCCCAATACCGCCCACAGGATGGGTATGAGACCCAATACCGCCCACAGGATGGGTATGGGGTCCAATACCGCCCACAGGATGGGTATGGGGTCCAATACCGCCCACAGGATGGGTATGGAATGCATAATATACTAAACTAACAAAACTATCATTCTCACACCACACATCCCTCAATAAAACTAAATAGGATTTCCTTCTTGTTGACATTCCGCATATGACGTTATCCAGATTATACAACAGAACTCCTCCACCGATAAAACTCGTTCGTCTGTAACATAAAATATGTCTCGGTCGGTTGTAATATTTTTAAAAGTTTCTCCAGCTTTCAGCAAGTTGGAATATTTGCGTGCTTTAGAATCTCTCTTATGTTCAGTGCATCTTTAGAGACGGGAGATCCAAACCTTTCTCACAACGATGGGTCCACAAACTTGACAATTTCTCTCCCTTTCTGGGAAAACATTATTATATATATATATATATATATATATATATATATATATATATATATATATATATATATATATATGTCGTACCTAGTAGCCAGAACTCACTTCTCAGCCTACTATTCAAGGCCCGATTTGCCTAATAAGCCAAGTTTTCCTGAATTAATATATTTACTATAATTTTTTTCTTATGAAATGATAAAGCTACCCTTTTCTCTATGT
The DNA here is from genome assembly GCF_040958095.1 of Procambarus clarkii. Classification (NCBI taxonomy): domain Eukaryota; kingdom Metazoa; phylum Arthropoda; class Malacostraca; order Decapoda; family Cambaridae; genus Procambarus; species Procambarus clarkii. Next base: position 15,364,384 of record NC_091194.1, read on the forward strand.
ATGAGGTCAATTTTTGTTATTGGAGTTAAAATTAACGTAGATATATGACCGAACCTAACCAACCCTACCTAACCTAACCTAACCTATATTTATATGTAAGGTTAGGTTAGGTAGCCAAAAAAAGCTAGGTTAGGTTAGGTTAGGTAGGTTAGGTAGACGAAAAAACATTAATTCATGAAAACTTGGCTTATTAGGCAAATCGGGCCTTGAATAGTAGACTGAGAAGTGCGTTCTGGCTATTAGGTACGACATATATATATATATATATATATATATATATATATATATATATATATATATATATATATATATATATATATATATATATATATATATATAAACTGAAAACTCGCACCCCAAAAGTAGCTCGAACCCATACTGCCAGGAGCAACGCAACTGGTATGTACAGGACGCCTTAATCATATACCAGTTGCGTTGCTCCTGGCAGTATGGGTTCGAGTCACTTCTGGGGTATGAGTTTTCAGTTGCATATAGTATTGGGGACCATTCTGGCTTGTTCGCATATATATATATATATATATATATATATATATATATATATATATATATATATATATATATATATCTATATATATATATATATATATACTTTGTTTACATTGATTTTTATATATAGGGTAACACTTCTGGTTGTTTGAAGGGTCCCTCAAGTCTCGAATAAGAGGAAATGTAAACCTGTCCTCCTACAAAGAACGTCGCATTTCGGACGTATGCGTTACAAAAGACCAAAAATTGTCGTACTGGGAAATGGAAGCGGCTGACGAAAGTGACGTACTGTTCCGTTTTCTGTTTTGGGTCCTCTGGTAGGTTAGGTGAAGGGTGCTTCAAACTGACCTTTTTCTTGACGTTGGGAAACCTTAGAAAGTGAGGGAGAGCCAGGGAGAGTGAGGGAGAGCCAGGGAGAGTGAGGGAGAGCCAGGGAGAGTGAGGGAGAGCCAGGGAGAGTGAGGGAGAGTGAGGGAGAGTGAGGGAGAGCCAGGGAGAGTGAGGGAGAGCCAGGGAGAGTGAGGGAGAGCCAGGGAGAGTGAGGGAGAGCCAGGGAGAGTGAGGGAGAGCCAGGGAGAGTGAGGGAGAGCCAGGGAGAGTCAGGGAGAGTCAGGGAGAGTGAGGGAGAGCCAGGGAGAGTGAGGGAGAGCCAGGGAGAGTGAGGGAGAGCCAGGGTGAGCCAGGGAGAGCCAGGGTGAGTGAGGGAGAGCCAGGGAGAGTGAAGGAGAGTGAGGGAGAGCCAGGGAGAGTGAGGGAGAGGCAGGGAGAGTGAGGGAGAGCCAGGGAGAGTGAGGGAGAGCCAGGGAGAGCCAGGGAAAGTGAGGGAGAGCCAGGGAGAGTGAGGGAGAGCCAGGGAGAGTGAGGGAGAGCCAGGGAGAGTGAGGGAGAGCCAGGGAGAGTGAGGGAGAGTGAGGGAGAGCCAGAGAGAGTGAGGGAGAGCCAGAGAGAGTGAGGGAGAGCCAGAGAGAGTGAGGGAGAGCCAGGGAGAGTGAGGGAGAGCCAGGGAGAGTGAGAGCCAGGGAGAGTGAGAGCCAGCGAGAGTGAGGGAGAGTCAGGGAGAGCCAGGGAGAGTCAGGGAGAGCCAGGGAGTGAGGGAGAGTGAGGGAGAGTGAGGGAGAGTGAGGGAGAGTCAGGGAGAGTGAGGGAGAGCCAGGGAGAGTGAGGGAGAGCCAAGGAGAGTGAGGGAGAGTCAGGAAGAGTGAGGGAGAGTGAGGGAGAGCCAGGAAGAGTGAAGGAGAGGCAGGGAGAGTGAGGGAGAGCCAGGGAGAGTGAGGGAGAGCCAGGGAGAGCCAGGGAGAGTGAGGGAGAGCCAGGGAGAGTGAGGGAGAGCCAGGGAGAGTGAGGGAGAGCCAGGGAGAGTGAGGGAGAGCCAGGGAGAGTGAGGGAGAGCCAGGGAGAGTGAGGGAGAGCCAGGGAGAGTGAGGGAGAGGCAGGGAGAGTGAGGGAGAGCCAGGGAGAGGCAGGGAGAGCCAGGGAGAGGCAGGGAGAGCCAGGGAGAGTGAGGGAGAGTGAGGGAGAGCCAGGGAGAGCCAAGGAGTGAGGGAGAGCCAGGGAGAGTGAGGGAGAGCCAGGGAGAGTGAGGGAGAGCCAGGGAGAGTGAGGGAGAGCGGTCATATGTCAAGATAAGAGCAGCTGGAGGTGATAAGTGGAGGACCATGGTCCGTGAGAGGGAGACAATCAGTGTTGGAGATGGTGCTAGTGATGGCGTTGGTGTTGGAGATGGTGGTGGTGCTGGTGATAGTGATGGTGCTGGTGATGGTGTTGGTGATGGTGTTGGTGATGGTGTTGGTGATGGTGATGTTCAATATAATGGTGATTACTGCCGTGTTGGAGACAGAGCCGGTGGTCACTGGAGTGTGTTGGAGATACACACAAGACAAACCAGGGAGTGAAAAGATTACCTCAGGGAGGAAGAAGTCAGTGAAAGTGAAACATTATACATTATACAACTCCCTGGGCTACCCGGCGCTGCCCGGGTCAGACCCAAAAGATTATGCCATTTGTCTCAACTGACTTCGTGATTTAAATATTAAGAGCCACAAGAATGCAAATCTGTCAAAATATTACAAACAACGGAAACCTTACAAGAAAAATAAAATTTCAGCCTTCATGCTGGCCGCAATGTGAGCTGACCTCTCCTAAAAAGGGGGCAATGGGGCCGTTCCCAACCCGCCATAGACAGTCCCCGACCCCCTACTACTCACCCTGCAGAGTTGAGTGAGGTTAACCCAAGCATCTGGACTCCAACCTTGGACAAAACAGACATTCTCTTTTATATATTAATATATTTAAGAAGTATTAATTTATCAAGTGTGACGGCAGTGTTGAATCTACAGATCTCGTACTCATCTAGTTCTGCTGGCGGAAGTTAGGCTTCGGCTCTTTGGTCCCGCCTCTCAACTGGTCTACAGATACCTGAGCCTATTGGGCTCTATCGTATCTTCATTTGAAACTGTGTATGCCTCATGCATTCCATTTGTTAAGTATTCCTGAAGTTTACAAATGGAATGCATGTGTGTGTGTGTGTGTGTGTGTGTGTGTGTGTGTGTGTGTGTGTGTGTGTGTGTGTGTGTGTGTGTGTATTCACCTAGTTGTGTTTGCAGGGGTTGAGCTTTGCTCTTTCGGCCCGTCCTCTCAACTGTCAATCAACTGTTTACTAACTACATTTTTTTCGTTTTTTTCCACACCACACACACACACACACACACACACACACACACACACCAGGAAGCAGCCCGTGACAGCTGACTAACTCCAAGGTACCTATTTACTGCTAGGTAACAGGGGCATTCAGGGTGAAAGAAACTTTGCCCATTTGTTTCTGCCTGGTGCGGGAATCGAACCAGCGCCACATAATTACGAGTCCTGCGCGCTATCCACCAGGCTACCAGGCCCACTGTGTGTGTGTGTGTGTGTGTGTGTGTGTGTGTGTGTGTGTGTGTGTGTGTGTGTGTGTGTGTTCTAGACCCGGTGCTGGACTAACACAAGCGAGGAAATGAGCATTGGAAAATTATCCAAATCAATCCACTGCAACATTTCCAAATTCAGTTCGTCTAATGTTACACTGTCAGCGCTCTTTATGCATTTTGCACTTGCTTCAAATGACCTTAGTTTAGAAAATCTTGAAGAAAATTCATTAGCTTTCGAATGAATGATACCTGAAAATTGCATCTGATGGCTCTGAATGTCTATTTTCTCGTGAATTTCAAAATCTGTCATGTGTCTTGTTAGGTTAGGCTAGGCTAGGCTAGGCTAGACTAGACTAGACTAGGCTAGACTAGGCTAGGCTAGACTAGGCTAGGCTAGACTAGGCTAGGCTAGGCTAGGTTAGGCTAGGCTAGTTTAGGTTAGGTTAGGGAGATATGTAAAAGTGACAGAGTCGACATCAGGTTCAAAATGTTCTGTTTGAGTTGAATCTCCTTCAGGGTGTTCAAGTCTTTTAAATATGAAGATAAACCAGTGAAAAACATCGGTCTACAAGTCCACACATCAGATATAACTTCTGACACGAAGAATTTTCAGTCGTCGACCCTCTTTCAAGTCCATGAATATTGTTGTATACAGGACTGTTGTATACAGTCTGTTGTATACAGGACTGTTGTATACAGTCTGTTGTATACAGGACTGATGTATACAGTCCTGTGTATAAACTAAATTCATCTCGCTCGGTAAATACTGAAATTGTATTTTTGCAAAAAACATGCGAATAAAAAATTTTATATGATCTTGGTTACAATTTTCATCACTTCTTAAAGGTCTTTGAGGTCAGCTTTTGCACACAATGCCTCCTTGTGAACAATGAAAGCTTACCAGTGAATGTGCAACATATTTTGCAAATTTACAAAAGCTGTTCCTTTACCAATCAGGTTGGGCGCGCCAGCAGTTGTCACAGAAACTCTCTCTAATGTCACTCTATCGATTAGACAATTAGTTAACTGCTGCCTTTGCATAATTCGTCCCCTGCTCAGGTACCGTTAACAAGCTAACCAGTTCTTCACACATTTCATTACTGCTTCGTTTGACTGTAATGATAATCGTTATATTGTATAAAAATCCTTTTGAGTCATTGGAGTGACTCGAACCCGCGTTCTTGATGATTCCCAGACACCTGCCTTAACCGACTCAGCCATGATGGTACAAAAGTTAACTAACCTGAATTGGAACCCAACTCCTTGGTTGGGCTCCAGTTCGGGGCCTCCAGAACCTCCCAGTGAATTCAGTAGAGTTCCGGGTTGGTCGATTTTTATACCATCGTGGCCGAGTCGGTTAAGGCAGCTGTCTGGACCTCATCAGATCGCAGGTTCGAGTCACTCCAATGCCTCAAAACATTCTAAATTTAAAATTTAAATTTAAATTTTCATTTTATTTACCTATTAAACAGACAAAAACCCGAGCAGGTTGGGCTATAAGAGGAAAATCCGCATCTTGTACCAACTATCCGGCTTGAAACAAGCAAACACATAAACAATTAAATGAACAAACAAATCGATATATAATCATATAAGACGGTTTCAATACAGAAATGATTCAAGTCTGAGACAAAAATAAATCTGAGCAGACAAGGACTGAAGGTCAAGAGGCTTCCCAATATCCTCTTAACGTCAAAAAAGACATCACTTAATAGCCTTTAATAGGCTTTCAAGGTCTGATATCATAAGGCCTCGCCTCCTGAAACCCTTAAAGCTATCGAGCCATTCCCGAACGATATCACACACAATATAAATATCTCGAGCGAGAATATTTTAGACAAAATAAGATAGAAGATATAGAGATAAGTTTAGCCGAAGCAAGTGAGAAAATATAGAGACAGAAGAGATTAGAATGCATCTGCGAGCCAGTCTTGATAAAGCATGGCGCTACCCGGTGATAATGGGTGATTTAAAGTAATGGGGTAATTTAGATGATAAAGTAGGATTGGTTAAATAGGTAAAGTAGGAAGGATAAGTGCAGTATACAGAGCAGAAAATGGGATAAATAAGGTTTGCTAAATATATGTTGTGTAATAAAGGTTGAGAGAAAGTATTACCCCAAACATTTTATTTGTAGAGAATTGTTAGTAAGACTCACAATAGAACATTACTGATGTGGTTAAGCTGTAATGTGGGAGAACTGAAGTTTGGTAAACCTTTTATGTGAAGTAACTGAAGTTTGGTAAACCTTTTATGTGAAGTAACTGAAGTTTGGTAAACCTTTCATGTGAAGTAACTAAAGTTTGGTAAACCTTTCATGTGGAGTAACTGAAGTTTGGTAAACCTTTCATGTGAAGTAACTAAAGTTTGGTAAACCTTTCATGTGAAGTAAATAAAGTTTAGTAAAGCTTCGCTGAGAGAATAAAGTGGACCAATACAATGTGAGCGAGTTCGAGACATCCATGTTATTTCCTTGGGAATAATTCATAGTTTATTCTGACCAATAAATGTCCCGAGTGTTGAAATTGAATTTAGGACCACCTCTCTCCCATTGGGACAGGTAGACTGGTTAATTGAGCTGTGAACCTCGTATCTTACAGGGGTCGGAGTTCGATCCTCGATGACCCAAGTGGTTGGGCATCGTTAAGGTCCTCCTATGCTATTTCCATACCCTTTCCATATGATATATAGACATTCTGACTTAGCATTTTCCTGTTCCGTTCTCGTTATCTAGTGATCGGTATCAGTTGTCGAAGTTTGCCAACCTGTTGGTTCAGTCTCGTTAGTGCTTTGGTGTCTCGCCAACTACTTGGACTGCTCGGTAGAGCGCCAGCCTCGCTGCTTGCAGGGACCAGTGTTCGAGCCATGATTGTCAAATGATTAGACACCTTTCCTTCACAACGTACTATCACAGCTCTCTGTTCTCAAAACTATTGCTATTTAAATATATATATATATTATAAATATATATATATATATATATATATATTTTCAAAGACTTCACAAATACACAACTGATTAGAACGTATCTCTGATTTTATATCTACATTTGAGTGAGGTGGGAAGGGTGATGTGGCATTAACACAAGACAGAACAGGAGGGGATATTAATAGGGTATTAAAAGTATCAACACAAGACAGAACAGAAACAATGGGTATTGAATAGAAGTGTTTGTAGAAAGCCTATTGGTCCATATTTCTTGATGCTTCTATATTGGAGCGGAGTCTTGAGGTGGGTAGAATATAGTTGTGCAATAATTGGCTGTTGATTGCTGGTGTTGACTTCTTGATGTGTAGTGCCTCGCAAACGTCAAGCCGCCTGCTATCGCTGTATCTATCGATGATTTCTGTGTTGTTTACTAGGATTTCTCTGGCGATGGTTTGGTTATGGGAAGAGATTATATGTTCCTTAATGGAGCCCTGTTGCTTATGCATCGTTAAACGCCTAGAAAGAGATGTTGTTGTCTTGCCTATATACTGGGTTTTTTGGAGCTTACAGTCCCCAAGTGGGCATTTGAAGGCATAGACGACATTAGTCTCTTTTAAAGCGTTCTGTTTTGTGTCTGGAGAGTTTCTCATGAGTAGGCTGGCCGTTTTTCTGGTTTTATAGTAAATCGTCAGTTGTATCCTCTGATTTTTGTCTGTAGGGATAACGTTTCTATTAACAATATCTTTCAGGACCCTTTCCTCCGTTTTATGAGCTGTGGAAAAGAAGTTCCTGTAAAATAGTCTAATAGGGGGTATAGGTGTTGTGTTAGTTGTCTCTTCAGAGGTTGCATGGCTTTTCACTTTCCTTCTTATGATGTCTTCGATGAAACCATTGGAGAAGCCGTTATTGACTAGGACCTGCCTTACCCTACAGAGTTCTTCGTCGACTTGCTTCCATTCTGAGCTGTGGCTGAGAGCACGGTCGACGTATGCGTTAACAACACTAGTGTTGTTAACGCATACGTCGACCGTGCTCTCAGCCACAGCTCAGAATGGAAGCAAGTCGACGAAGAACTCTGTAGGGTAAGGCAGGTCCTAGTCAATAACGGCTTCTCCAATGGTTTCATCGAAGACATCATAAGAAGGAAAGTGAAAAGCCATGCAACCTCTGAAGAGACAACTAACACAACACCTATACCCCCTATTAGACTATTTTACAGGAACTTCTTTTCCACAGCTCATAAAACGGAGGAAAGGGTCCTGAAAGATATTGTTAATAGAAACGTTATCCCTACAGACAAAAATCAGAGGATACAACTGACGATTTACTATAAAACCAGAAAAACGGCCAGCCTACTCATGAGAAACTCTCCAGACACAAAACAGAACGCTTTAAAAGAGACTAATGTCGTCTATGCCTTCAAATGCCCACTTGGGGACTGTAAGCTCCAAAAAACCCAGTATATAGGCAAGACAACAACATCTCTTTCTAGGCGTTTAACGATGCATAAGCAACAGGGCTCCATTAAGGAACATATAATCTCTTCCCATAACCAAACCATCGCCAGAGAAATCCTAGTAAACAACACAGAAATCATCGATAGATACAGCGATAGCAGGCGGCTTGACGTTTGCGAGGCACTACACATCAAGAAGTCAACACCAGCAATCAACAGCCAATTATTGCACAACTATATTCTACCCACCTCAAGACTCCGCTCCAATATAGAAGCATCAAGAAATATGGACCAATAGGCTTTCTACAAACACTTCTATTCAATACCCATTGTTTCTGTTCTGTCTTGTGTTGATACTTTTAATACCCTATTAATATCCCCTCCTGTTCTGTCTTGTGTTAATGCCACATCACCCTTCCCACCTCACTCAAATGTAGATATAAAATCAGAGATACGTTCTAATCAGTTGTGTATTTGTGAAGTCTTTGAAAATGTAATAAGTTTTACGAAACGCGCCCGTGTCGCGTCAGACTAGAAATATATATATATATATATATATATATATATATATATATATATATATATATATATATATATATATATATATATATATAGCATATATATATAGCATATATATATAGCATATATACATAGCATATAATGCAAAATAGTCATTATGGCTTAGGCACTTTCTCCTGAAACTTAACTAATCTGACCTTACCTCACCAACAACAGGTATACTATAGGGGTACTAGAACATCCCAGGTAGACTACACAGGTACTCAAGCACCCCAGGAAGACTACACGAGTTCTCGAACACCCCAGGTAGACTACACGGGTACTTGAACACCCAAGGTAGACTACATGGGTACTAGAACACCCCAGGTAGACTACACAGGTACTCAAACACCCCAGGTAGACTACACGGGTACTCGAACACCCCAGGTAGACTACACGGGTACTCGAACACCCCAGGTAGACTACACGGGTACTAGAACACCCCAGGTAGACTACACGGGTACTAGACCACCCCAGGTAGACTACACGGGTACTAGACCACCCCAGGTAGACTACACGGGTACTAGACCACCCCAGGTAGACTACACGGGTACTAGACCACCCCAGGTAGACTACACGGGTACTAGACCACCCCAGGTAGACTACACGGGTATTAGACCACCCCAGGTAGACTACACGGGTACTAGACCACCCCAGGTAGACTACACGGGTATTAGACCACCCCAGGTAGACTACACGGGTACTAGACCACCCCAGGTAGACTACACGGGTACTTGAACACCCCAGGTAGACTACACGGGTACTAGACCACCCCAGGTAGACTACACGGGTACTTGAACACCCCAGGTAGACTACACGAGTACTCAAACACTCCAGGTAGACTACACAAGTAAGGTAATACAGATGCAGAAGATGACACGAATATCATTCGACACTCTACACACTCTCTTACCCACACCGTGGAACCGACATTATGTGTAATATTGAAGCAACGTGCTCCTCACCACCCACCACCAGCTGACTGAGGCCAAACAGAGTGACTGAGGCCAAACACAGAGTGACTGAGGCCAAACAGAGTGACTGAGGCCAAACAGAGTGACTGAGGCCAAGCACAGAGTGACTGAGGACAAACACAGAGTGACTGAGGACAAACACAGAGTGACTGAGGACAAACAGAGTGACTGAGGCCAAACAGAGTGACTGAGGCCAAACACAGTGACTGAGGCCAAACACAGAGTTACTGAGGTCAAGCACAGAGTGACTGAGGCCAAGCACAGAGTGACTGAGGCCAAACACAGAGTGACTGAGGACAAACACAGAGTGACTGAGGCCAAACACAGAGTGACTGAGGACAAACACAGAGTGACTGAGGCCAAGCACAGAGTGACTGAGGACAAACACAGAGTGACTGAGGACAAGCACAGAGTGACTGAGGCCAAACACAGAGTGACTGAGGACAAACACAGAGTGACTGAGGACAAGCACAGAGTGACTGAGGCCAAACACAGAGTGACTGAGGCCAAACAGAGTGACTGAGGCCAAGCACAGAGTGACTGAGGCCAAGCACAGTGACTGAGGTCAAGCACAGAGTGACTGAGGTCAAGCACAGAGTGACTGAGGACAAACACAGAGTGACTGAGGCCAAAAACAGAGTGACTGAGGCCAAACACAGAGTGACTGAGGCCAAACAGAGAGTGACTGAGGCCAAACAGAGTGACTGAGGACAAACACAGAGTGACTGAGGCCAAGCACAGAGTGACTGAGGACAAACACAGAGTGACTGAGGACAAGCACAGAGTGACTGAGGCCAAACACAGAGTGACTGAGGACAAACACAGAGTGACTGAGGCCAAACACAGTGACTGAGGTCAAGCACAGAGTGACTGAGGTCAAGCACAGAGTGACTGAGGCCAAACACAGAGTGACTGAGGCCAAACACAGAGTGACTGAGGCCAAACACAGAGTGACTGAGGCCAAACACAGAGTGACTGAGGCCAAACACAGAGTGACTGAGGACAAACAGAGTGACTGAGGCCAAACAGTGACTGAAGACAAACTTGGAGGACCGAATAAATCTCGAGACAAAATGAAATTTGAAAGGTGGAGTGATAAGGCATGAACTAAGGCATGATTAGATAAGTGAACTAAGGCATGATTAGATAAGTGAACTAAGGCATGATTAGATAAGTGAACTAAGGCATGATTAGATAAGTGAACTAAGGCATGATTAGATAAGTGAACTAAGGCATGATTAGATAAGTGAACTAAGGCATGATTCGCTTGTATCTCAACATTTGCAATTGACAACACACACACATGCAAGAAAGTTAGTGCATGTGTGGGATTGTGTGTGTGTGTGTGTGTGTGTGTGTGTGTGTGTGTGTGTGTGTGTGTGTGTGTGTGTGTGTGTGTGTGTGTGTGTGTGTATTTAGTATCTGTGTCTGCAGAATCGAGCTATTAGCTCTTGGACCCCACATTTCTATCCAATTTATTTTTCTTCTAATATATTTACTACATACTTTTCTCTCTCACTCACACATCCCCAGGAAGAAGCACGTAGCAGCTGTCTAACTCACAAGTACCTATTTACTGCTAGGTGAACAGGAGAATCAGGGTGAAAGAACCTCTGCCGATTTCGTTTCTGCCTCGGCAGGGAATCGAACCCTGGCCATTAGGACTACGACTCTCGAGCGTTGTCCATTCCGCCGTGAGGCCCCGTGTGTGTGTGTGTGTGTGTGTGTGTGTGTGTGTGTGTGTGTGTGTGTGTGTGTATACTCACCTAGTTGTAATCACCTAGTTGTGTTTGCGGGGGTTGAGATCTGGCTCTTTGGTCCCGCCTCTCAACTGTCAATCAACAGGTGTACAGGTTCCTGAGCCTATTGGGCTCTATCATATCTACACTTGAAACTGTGTAAGGGTGTGTGTGTGTGTGTGTGTGTGTGTGTGTGTGTGTGTGTGTGTGTGTGTGTGTGTGTGTGTGTGTGTGTGTGTGTGCGCGCGCGCGCGCGCACGCGCTTTCCTGGGGTCTCACTCCCTTTCCCCTTTCCTGGGGGGTGAGACCCCAGGAAAGTGTTGAACATAGTTTGCAACCAATTTGCAGTGTTGATTGAAACAGTAATCCCCCAAGCTTCATCAGGGCAGAAGACGACTTTGTTCGCGACATCTGGCCCAAACAACAGCTTCCAGGCGGACGTGTCACTGCTGACGGCACTGCTGGCTCAAGCTGTGAAGGTTTGTCACTGTTGACAGCACTGCTGGCTCAAGCTGTGAATGTTGTCACTGCTGACAGCACTGCTGGCTCAAGCTGTGAATGTTGTCACTGCTGACAGCACTGCTGGCTCAAGCTGTGAATGTTTGTCACTGCTGGCTCAAGCTGTGAATGTTGTCACTGCTGACAGCACTGCTGGCTCAAGCTGTGAATGTTGTCACTGCTGACAGCACTGCTGGCTCAAGCTGTGAAGGTTGTCACTGCTGACAGCACTGCTGGCTCAAGCTGTGAATGTTACCAGCATGAAAACAGTGCTGATGGGATGGATTTCATTTCCACAACCGGATTTCTGGAGGCTCCCCCCCCCCCTACTGTAGTCAGTCGGGGCGCAGGTTCGAGTCACCTCACAGCCCTCGCGGATTTTTCTCATTCCACCTCATACTTGTGCCTGCCACAGACACAATATAAATTGGATAACTTTAGATTTAGACATGGGTAAATACTGGTTCGGTGACATGGGTAAATACTGGTTCGGTAACAGGGGTTGTTGATTTGTGGAACCAATCCCAATCACAGTCTGTGGCTGGGGACACAGACCGTTCAACAGTATCCCCCCCCTCTGCTACCCATCTGTGGGGGGTCATAACCCTCTGTGACACATTAGGACACCTGTATCACACCAACTCTAGGCCTATACGTCGCATTTATTTACGGATTCGACCAATCCGTTCGAAATACGTCGTATTAGTAACACAAAAAAAATCCGTAACGCGCCGTCAAATTGACGTTTTCTATGCCTCAGTCTCGACACATCAACTGGTTCGGTTAGGTTCCTATACGTTCCTAGTCGGGCTAAAACAGTTGCATTTTATTACGGAGTGGACAAATCCAGAGAACGTGCTGGGAGTGTGGAAGCCTTTAAATAATATGCAGAAAGAGGAGCACCACAGGAGCAGGAGACGAGGAGTGAGTGTGTGTGGGGGCTGTGTGGGGGGGGGGGGTGTGGGGGGGCGTGGGGGGGGTGTGTGTGTGTGTGGGGGGTGTGTGTGGGTGTGTGTGTGGGGGGGGTGTGTGTGGGGGGGGGTGTGTGTGTGGGGGTGTGTGTGGGGGGTGTGTGTGTGTGGGGTGTGTGTGTGTGTGGGGTGGGGGTGTGTGGGGTGTGTGTGTGTGTGGGGGTGTGTGTGTGGGGGGGGGGGGTGTGGGGGGGGTGTGTGGGGGGTGTGTGTGTGTGTGGGGTGTGTGTGTGGGGTGTATGTGTGTGGTGTGTGTGTGTGTGGGGTGTGTGTGTGTGTGGGGGTGTGTGTGTGTGGGGGGGGTGTGTGGGGGGGGTGTGTGTGGGGGGTGTGTGTGGGGGGTGTGTGTGGGGGGTGTGTGTGGGGGGTGTGTGTGGGGGGTGTGTGTGGGGGGTGTGTGTGGGGGGTGTGTGTGGGGGGTGTGTGTGTGGGGTGTGTGTGTGGGGGGGGGACATGGTGCTAATGGAGTTTAAATGCCAGTTAAAATACTATTTTTTTTAAATATCTGAAGAAACGGAATTATTCAGATTTGGTTATATAGATACACCAGGCTGTGTGTGTCATTCTCAGCACCACCACCACACAATATCACTGCCTCTCAGCACCACCACCACACAATATCACTGCCTCTCAGCACCACCACACACACTATCACTGCCTCTCAGCACCACCACACACACTATCACTGCCTCTCAGCACCACCACACACACTATCACTGCCTCTCAGCACCACCACACACACTATCACTGCCTCTCAGCACCACCACACACACTATCACTGCCTCTCAGCACCACCACACACACTATCACTGCCTCTCAGCACCACCACACACACTATCACTGCCTCTCAGCACCACCACACACACTATCACTGCCTCTCAGCACCACCACACACACTATCACTGCCTCTCAGCACCACCACACACACTATCACTGCCTCTCAGCACCACCACCACACACTATCACTGCCTCTCAGCACCACCACACACACTATCACTGCCTCTCAGCACCACCACACACAATATCACTGCCTCTCAGAACCACCACAAACACTATCACTGCCTCTCAGCACCACCACACACACTATCACTGCCTCTCAGCACCACCACCACACAATATCACTGCCTCTCAGCACCACCACACACACTATCACTGCCTCTCAGCACCTCCACACACACTATCACTGCCTCTCAGCACCACCACACACACTATCACTGCCTCTCAGCACCACCACACACACTATCACTGCCTCTCAGCACCACCACACACACTATCACTGCCTCTCAGCACCACCACACACACTATCACTGCCTCTCAGCACCACCACACACACTATCACTGCCTCTCAGCACCACCACAGACACTATCACTACCTCTCAGCACCACCACAAACACTATCACTGCCTCTTAGCACCACCACACACACTATCACTGCCTCTCAGCACCACCACACACACTATCACTGCCTCTCAGCACCACCATAGTTACAAATACATCACATTTTTAACGAATTGGTCGCTTCTATAAAAATTGTGATGGGTTGGAAGCACTATATATCGGAAAATCATTGAGTAGTGGAACATCAACGAGAGAGAGAGAGAGAGAGAGAGAGAGAGAGAGAGAGAGAGAGAGAGAGAGAGAGAGAGAGAGAGAGAGAGAGAGAGAGAGAGAGAGAGAGAGAGCAGCATGTCTTAGATGGCAAACAAAACATCAGACATTACTTTGGCTTCCGCCGCCAAAAAAATAAAAACAGATTAACTTTGTTGGAATGCAAATATTTTGTATTCATTTCCGAGAAAGCTTTTCCATGTGGATTCTCTCACACGAGGCCTCCTTGCCCCTGGCGGCGGTGTTTAATAAATTGTGGTTATTATACAATAATTATAAAAATATAATTATAAAATATGCAATAATTCTTAATCACCAAATGGCCCCCCTTCATTAACTCAATAGTTTGAGTTCTGTGTAATGAAAATATGAACTACTGTGGCTTGAACATGGTTTGTTATCACTCCAACGCTCTGTGGAATATGGGATTTGAAGATTAGATATTGAAGCAGTACCGTGGGATCGAACGTGTGTCTCTGATCTTCAAAGGCGCAAGCAAACAAGCTGTGTATAAGTATAAACTTGTTTGCAAGTATAAACTTGCAAACAAGTTTGTATAATTTAGATATTTTTGATTCGTCAGTTTAAAGGGCGATTTGAATAGGATCATTGATACACATTTATCTCACTAATACCTTATTAATATCCCATTATCTCATTAAAGACATTGTATTTCACCTTTTTCATCTTTCCTGCCTATATATCCACACTGAACTTTAATCCATCCTTCTGAAGATGAATGATTAAAGTCGACTTAAGAATGGTCCAGGACGGACCGGAACGTCGTCGTCCCTTCACCTTCTAGTGTGTGGTCTGGTCAACATGAATTATTAAATACGAAAGTACTTAATGAAATTCCTATCGCAATCCTACCTTCGTGGTCTGACACTGTCACTTTGTTCATCGCGTGGTAATTTCCTCGTGATTTACACACATAATGAGAGCCAACAGCTCTTTCGCTCTGCTGTTCCCTCAGTCTGCTTCCGTCGGGACCATCTTTGCTACTCTACTGGTGAAAGCACAACCCGTTCTCGCAAATTTAATAAGTCAATATTGACTTATTAGTTGCGTGCAAAGGTGACATACTAAACATAATAGTTTCCCTTGAAAAGCTTCATAGAAAACACCGACCATACCTAACCTACTTAGTATGTTAAAATAAGCATCTTATAGCTTCGTAATTACAATTGTTACTTAACCTATTATAGGTATAGGTTAGGTAATAATTGTAATTACGAAGCAATAAGATGCTTATCTTAACATAGTAAGTAGGTTAGGTAAGGTCGGTGTTTTCTATGAAGCTTTTCTAGGGAAACTATTATGTTAAGTAAGTCACCTATGCACATATTTAATAAGTCAATATTGACTTATTAAATTTGCGAGAACGGGTTGTGAAAGCAAGTGCTCTCGCATCCGTCTCAATTTTCTGAAATGTCTTCGTGAGCAAGTTCTACCTAAATCTCTGCTACTGCTACCTGACCGTCTCGTCAAATTAGGTGATCAACCGTTCAGTGATTTCTGTGCTGCTATTTTGGTAGTGACAGTATTGGGCAGCGTCACTCACTTTGTGAGTGGACACACCGCCATAGTGACAGTATTGGGCAGCGCCACTCATCCTGTGAGTGGACACACCGCCATAGTGTCAGTATTGGGCAGCGTCACTCATCCTGTGAGTGGACACACCGCCATAGTGTCAGTATTGGGCAGCGTCACTCATCCTGTGAGTGGACACACCGCCATAGTGACAGTATTGGGCAGCACCACTCATCCTGTGAGTGAACACACCGCCATAGTGACAGTATTGGGCAGTGTCATTCATCCTGTGAGTGGACACACCGCCATAGTGACAGTATTGGGCAGCGTCACTCATCCTGTGAGTGGACACACCGCCATAGTGTCAGTATTGGGCAGCGTCACTCATCCTGTGAGTGGACACACCGCCATAGTGTCAGTATTGAGCAGCGTCACTCATCCTGTGAGTGAACACACTGCCATAGTGTCAGTATTGGGCAGCGTCACTCATCCTGTGAGTGAACACACTGCCATAGTGTCAGTATTGGGCAGCGTCACTCATCCTGTGAGTGAACACACCGCCATAGTGTCAGTATTGGGCAGCGTCACTCATCCTGTGAGTGGACACACCGCCATAGTGACAGTATTGGGCAGCGTCCCTCACTTTGTGAGTGGGCACACCGCCATAGTGACAGTATTGGGCAGCGCCACTCACTTTGTGAGTGAACACACCGCCATAGTGACAGTATTGGGCAGCGCCACTCACTTTGTGAGTGGACACACCGCCATAGTGACAGTATTGGGCAGCGCCACTCATCCTGTGAGTGGACACACCGCCATAGTGACAGTATTGGGCAGCGCCACTCATCCTGTGAGTGAACACACCGCCATAGTGACAGTATTGGGCAGCACCACTCATCCTGTGAGTGAACACACCGCCATAGTGTCAGTATTGAGCAGCGTCACTCATCCTGTGAGTGAACACACTGCCATAGTGTCAGTATTGGGCAGCGTCACTCATCCTGTGAGTGAACACACCGCCATAGTGTCTGTATTGAGCAGCGTCACTCATCCTGTGAGTGAACACACTGCCATAGTGTCAGTATTGGGCAGCGTCACTCATCCTGTGAGTGAATACACTGCCATAGTGTCAGTATTGGGCAGCGTCACTCATCCTGTGAGTGAACACACCGCCATAGTGTCAGTATTGGGCAGCGTCACTCATCCTGTGAGTGAACACACCGCCATAGTGTCAGTATTGGGCAGCGCCACTCATCCTGTGAGTGGACACACCGCCATAGTGACAGTATTGGGCGGCGCCACTCATCCTGTGAGTGGACACACCGCCATAGTGACAGTATTGGGCAGCGTCATTCATCCTGTGAGTGGACACACCGCCATAGTGACAGTATTGGGCAGCGCCACTCACCCTGTGAGTGGACACACCGCCATAGTGTCAGTATTGGGCAGCGTCATTCATCCTGTGAGTGGACACACCGCCATAGTGTCAGTATTGGACAGCGCCACTCATCCTGTGAGTGAACACACCGCCATAGTGTCAGTATTAGGCAGCGCCACTCATCCTGTGAGTGGACACACCGCCATAGTGTCAGTATTGGGCAGCGCCACTCATCCTGTGAGTGAACACACCGCCATAGTGTCAGTATTGAGCAGCGCCACTCATCCTGTGAGTGAACACACCGCCATAGTGTCAGTATTGGGCAGCGCCACTCATCCTGTGAGTGGACACACCGCCATAGTGTCAGTATTGGGCAGCGCCACTCATCCTGTGAGTGATCACACTGCCATAGTGTCAGTATTGGGCAGCGCCACTCATCCTGTGAGTGGACACACCGGCCATAGTGACAGTATTGGGCAGCGCCACTCATCCTGTGAGTGAACACACCGCCATAGTGACAGTATTGGGCAGCGCCACTCATCCTGTGAGTGGACACACCGCCATAGTGACAGTATTGGGGAGCGTCACTCATCCTGTGAGTGAACACACCGCCATAGTGTCAGTATTGAGCAGCGCCACTCATCCTGTGAGTGGACACACCGCCATAGTGACAGTATTGGGGAGCGTCACTCATCCTGTGAGTGAACACACCGCCATAGTGTCAGTATTGAGCAGCGTCACTCATCCTGTGAGTGGACACACCGCCATAGTGTCAGTATTGGGCAGCGCCACTCATCCAGTGAGTGGACACACCGCCATAGTGTCAGTATTAGGCAGCGCCACTCATCCAGTGAGTGAACACACCGCCATAGGGTCAGTATTGGGCAGCGCCACTCATCCTGTGAGTGAACACACCGCCATAGTGACAGTATTGGGCAGCGCCACTCATCCTGTGAGTGAACACACCGCCATAGTGTCAGTATTGGGCAGCGCCACTCATCCAGTGAGTGGACACACCGCCATAGTGACAGTATTGGGCAGCACCACTCATCCTGTGAGTGAACACACCGCCATAGTGTCAGTATTGAGCAGCGCCACTCATCCTGTGAGTGAACACACCGCCATAGTGTCAGTATTGGGCAGCACCACTCATCCTGTGAGTGAACACACCGCCATAGTGTCAGTATTGGGCAGCGCCACTCATCCTGTGAGTGGACACACCGCCATAGTGACAGTATTGGGCAGCACCACTCATCCTGTGAGTGAACACACCGCCATAGTGTCAGTATTGGGCAGCGCCACTCATCCTGTGAGCGAACACACCGCCATAGTGTCAGTATTGGGCAGCGTCACTCATCCTGTGAGTGAACACACCGCCATAGTGTCAGTATTGGGCAGCACCACTCATCCTGTGAGTGGACACACCGCCATAGTGACAGTATTGGGCAGCACCACTCATCCTGTGAGTGAACACACCGCCATAGTGTCAGTATTGGGCAGCGCCACTCATCCTGTGAGTGGACACACCGCCATAGTGACAGTATTGGGCAGCACCACTCATCCTGTGAGTGAACACACCGCCATAGTGTCAGTATTGGGCAGCGCCACTCATCCTGTGAGTGAACACACCGCCATAGTGTCAGTATTGGGCAGCGTCACTCATCCTGTGAGTGAACACACCGCCATAGTGTCAGTATTGGGCAGCACCACTCATCCTGTGAGTGGACACACCGCCATAGTGACAGTATTGGGCAGCGCCACTCATCCTGTGAGTGGACACACCGCCATAGTGTCAGTATTGGGCAGCACCACTCATCCTGTGAGTGGACACACCGCCATAGTGTCAGTATTGGGCAGCGCCACTCATCCTGTGAGTGAACACACCGCCATAGTGTCAGTATTGGGCAGCGTCACTCATCCTGTGAGTGAACACACCGCCATAGTGTCAGTATTGGGCAGCGCCACTCATCCTGTGAGTGAACACACCGCCATAGTGTCAGTACTGGGTGATTATTGTATATTTTCTAACTACAGTGGTCCCTTAGCCTTGAGAGGTCTTAAAAATAAGCCTTAACGCTAAGGAATGTTCTAGATTGTCTTGAGGCAAACAGATGTATGAGGTTAATTGCCGTTTGACGGATTGATTAGTCAATTGCTCGTCATTTACACGTACTCACAGTAATGGGTAATAATCCTCACCTATCCCACTGTAAATCAAAATCCTCACCTATCCCACCGTAAATCAAAACCCCCACCTATCCCACTGTAAATCAAAACCCCCACCTATCCCACTGTAAATCAAAACCCCCACCTATCCCACTGTAAATCAAAACCCCCACCTATCCCACTGTAAATCAAAACCCTCATCTATCCCACTGTAAATCAAAACCCCCACCTATCCCACTGTAAATCAAAACCCCCCACCTATCCCACTGTAAATCAAAACCCCCACCTATCCCACTGTAAATCAAAACCCCCACCTATCCCACTGTAAATCAAAACCCTCATCTATCCCACTGTAAATCAAAACCCTCATCTATCCCACTGTAAATCAAAACCCCCCACCTATCCCACTGTAAATCAAAACCCTCATCTATCCCACTGTAAATCAAAACCCCCCACCTATCCCACTGTAAATCAAAACCCCCACCTATCCCACTGTAAATCAAAACCCTCATCTATCCCACTGTAAATCAAAACCCTCATCTATCCCACTGTAAATCAAAACCCCCACCTATCCCACTGTAAATCAAAACCCTCACCTATCCCACTGTAAATCAAAACCCTCATCTATCCCACTGTAAATCAAAACCCCCACCTACCCCACTGTAAATCAGACCCTTCCCCCTATCCCACTGTAAATCAAAACCCCCCTCGTATCCCACTGTAAATCAAAACCCCCACCTATCCCACTGTAAATCAAAACCCCCACCTATCCCACTGTGAATCAAAATCCCCCACCTATCCCACTGTAAATAAAAATCCCCCACCTATCCCACTGTAAATCAAAACCCTCATCTATCCCACTGTAAATCAAAACCCCCACCTACCCCACTGTAAATCAAAACCCTCATCTATCCCACTGTAAATCAAAACCCCCACCTACCCCACTGTAAATCAAAACCCTCATCTATCCCACTGTAAATCAAAACCCCCACCTATCCCACTGTAAATCAAATCCCCCCACCTATCCCCCACTGAAACAAAAATATTTAACATGGATAAACATACCTTTATATAACCAATAGCAGCATTTGACGTGATACAGCGGCAAGGGATTAATAATTGATGACATGGTTTGAGTTATGTGGCCTAGTTGGCTATGTATTATTGCAGTTTACGAATAGTTATCAACTTGCTTTACAGTTTACCAAACCTTGATTATGGTGTGGAATCAACCTTCCGTTCGTTCACAATATTTACTTAACAAAATTAGAGTGAAAACAGTTTTATGAATAATTAAGTACTATTTCTCTGGTCCGGTTCTTAAACTAATTATGTTACAGTGAATTTTGGGGGGTTCAGTTCTTTGAGTTCATTGTGTGCCTTTGTAACCTACCCTCCACCACCACTCACAGCATTAGTATGGGGGGTCCACCACCCACAGGATGGGTATGGGGTCCACTACCACCCACAGGATGGGTATGGGGTCCACTACCACCCACAGGATGGGTATGGGGTCCACTACCACCCACAGGATGGGTATGGGGTCCACTGCCACCTACATGAAGGGTATTGGGTCCACTACCACCCACAGAATGGGGTCCACTGCCACCTATAGGATGGGTATGGTATCCACTACCACC
Organism: Procambarus clarkii; assembly: GCF_040958095.1. Classification (NCBI taxonomy): domain Eukaryota; kingdom Metazoa; phylum Arthropoda; class Malacostraca; order Decapoda; family Cambaridae; genus Procambarus; species Procambarus clarkii. The sequence goes on from NC_091194.1 coordinate 15,385,249, forward strand.
CACAGGATGAGGGTATTAGACCCACTACCGCCGACAAGAGAAATTTAGGGTCTCTTACCACCCAGAAGATGGGTACTGGGTGCATAATAAATAAAGTGTATAGAAATCTTCTTCGTAAGGATATTCAAGAGTATCGGAGTTCATCTGCCTATTTACACTTGAGCAGTGAACGCTCGGTGAGGGGGGGGGGGAGGACGCTGATTACAATCTTCCTCTACTACGATAAAATGTAATATTTCCAGTATTATCAGCAAGAGAGAGAACGGTTCTATCAGCCACCCGTAGCCACCCGTCAGCCACCCGTCAGCCACCCGTCAGCCTATCAGCCACCCGTAACCGTAGAGAGGATGGTAGTCGCTTGACTTTTATATTTTTGATTCACAGGGGGATAGGTTATCTCGAGATTATCTGGAGATGATTTCGGGGCTTTTAGTGTCCCCGCGGCCCGGTCCTCGACCAGGCCTCCACCCCCAGGAAGCAGCCCGTAACAGCTGACTAACTCCCAGGTACCTATTTACTGCTAGGTAACAGGGGCATTCAGGGTGAAAGAAACTTTGCCCATTTGTTTCTGCCTCGTGCGGGAATCGAACCCGCGCCACAGAATTACGAGTCCTGCGCGCTATCCACCAGGCTACGAGGCCCCACCCAGGCTACGAGGCCCCAGGCTACGAGGTGGTGATTTTGATTCACAGGGGGATAGGTGGTGATTTTGATTCACAGGGGGATAGGTGGTGATTTTGATTCACAGGGGGATAGGTGGTGATTTTGATTCACAGGGGGATAGGTGGTGATTTTGATTCACAGGGGGATAGGTGGTGATTTTGATTCACAGGGGGATACGTGGTGATTTTGATTCACAGTGGGATAGGTGGTGATTTTGATTCACATGGGGATAGGCGGGGATTTTGATTCACAGGGGGATAGGTGGTGATTTTGATTCACAGTTGGATAGGGGGGATTTTGATTCACAGTGGGATAGGTGGGGATTTTTATTCACAATGGGATTGACCCATCAATCATTTTAACATAATGACTGACAGGACATTACAAAAGTTAAATAACACTGACAATTTATGTTAAAGCAAATGAATAACTTTAGGAACCAACGCAAGGTAATAAATTATATTACAAAACATAAAGACACTATTAAGACTCTACCACTCGGCATCAAGATACTAAGAAAAGAATAAGATTTTGAGAACATTGAAGTAAGCCAAGAGTAACTCACAATAGGCGGGTCCCGTTTACATCCCAACCCGTCCTCTTAAAAATAAGGTCGCTTTTGGCTCGTATGCGCGCTATGGCCAAAGTGGACGTAATTTGAAATGAAATCGGCTCACGAAATTGACGTACTGTCTCGTTTTCTGTTTGAGTCGTCCGGCTTACTCGGACAGGTTAGGAGAGGAAACTTTCAATTAACGTTTTTCATAACATTTTGAAACTTTATGAGAATTTCCTGCCCACCTAACCTATCAGAAGACCCTTAACTAACTGTTGTTCACCCTCTTTCACCCATATACCTATCCAAGCCATTCTTGAAACCTATTCATCTGCCTCGATATTGCAAGCTGGCAGCCTATGCTACGCATCTACAACCCTATTTCCAAATCATTACTTACCTATAGTTCTCCCAAAAATTTCCCAGCATGTCCCCTTTCTCATATCTCGCTGTCATTCTCTGATGGCCTTCACCATAGTTCACACGCTTTTCGTGAATTATTGTAGTAGTGGTATATTGGTAACATAACCCTTATACTCGCCTAGTATACTGCCATAAACCCCAGGACACATCACCATAACCCAGAATCACGGGATATACTGCTGTATTCCCGCTACTCGCCCATAATTCTTGGTTAATCCCTTTCTCGGGATTTATCACATATTGCTGTTCCAGGTATAACTCAGCTGTACCTCAGACTTGTTTAACATTTATGATAAACGGCTTCACTGTTACCACACAGACACACACACACACACACACACACACACACAGCTCAGGAATCTGAACACCAGTAGATTGACGGTTGAGAGGCGGGACCAAAGAGCCAAAGCTCAAAACCCCGCAAGCACAACTAGCTGAATACAACTAGATAAATACAAAAAAGGTAACTTAATCAGGCAAGAAAGAGAGGGCTGGGCAGACTACATATATCTGGATTGCCAGAAAGCCTTTGACAGAGTACCACACAAGACACTAGTACGCAAGTAGGAGATGCAGGCAGGAGTGAAAGGGAAGGTACTCCATTGGATGAGGGAGTACCTAAGCAGCAGAAGACAGTGAGTCACTGTGAGGGGTGAGGTCTCGGAGTTGGCGAGGCACCACCAGTGTAATCCCACAGGGATCAGTCCTTGGACCTATACTGTTTCTCATATATGTAAATGATCTCCCAGAGGGAATAGACTCGTTCCTCTCAAATGTTTGTTGATGATGCAAAAATTATGAGGAGCATTAAGACAAAGGAAGACAGTATGAGGCTACAAGATGACCTAGATAGACTGAAGAAATAGTCCAACAAATGGCTACTAAAGTTCAGCCCAAGTAAATGTAAGGTAATGCAACTAGTCGGAGGAA